>NW_011888985.1:1459475-1463347 GCF_000151845.1 Pteropus vampyrus | reverse complement strand
CATTTGTCTGTCTTCACCCCAGTGTCATCCTGTCTTGATTACCATAATGTTATAATAAGTCTGGAAATCAGGAGCAGACAGTATGAGTCCACCGGCTTTTTCCTTGGCTGCTGCATCCCATGGATGCTGCTTCATGAATCATTAAGCTCTGTTATCAGATGCACGAACGTTTAGGCAGCATACAGGGCGGGCTGTGCTCCTGGTCCTGTTTACCTGCAGGCAAACATTTGGAGCGAGGCGGAGCACATCAGACAAGAGCCATCCTTGGGAGCTGGAGGGCGCTCTCTCTCTCTGCCCACAACTTCATCACCCTAGTGGTGGGGCGTGGGAAGAACACCGGAAGTGTCTAGAACCATCTAGAAGCATGGGAAGTCAGCTTCTGAGTAGGAGAAACGAGGAGGGCAATGTGGGCCAGGAAAGGCTGTCCATGGGATTTCGATGTCCCCGTCGGTGTCCTGGGCTCTCTCCACAGCTCCTGGAAAAGTGGATCTTGTCGGAGAAAGAGTGGGAGCGGGAGAAGGCCATGAACCTCCATCTCCGCCTCATGCAGATCTACGTCCAGAGCGTCGGCGTCTGTGTGAGTGCCGGGTCGCCCGGCCGGAGGACAGTGGTGACCTGGGGCTGGGGCGTGGGGACCAGCCTCAGGTCTCAGGCAGGCGAGACCCTGGCAGGGGACACAGGCCCAACAAAGCGAGTCTGGGGCTGAGACTCACACTAAGGAACGTTTGAGGCCAGACACTGTGCCGAGTGCGTCGCCTGGATGTTCTGATGCAGTTCTCACGACACTGGAGGTGCCATTCTTACCAGACAGGGAACACGGGGACCTGAGAGTATGTACTCAGGTCACACAGGTAGTGAGCGGGGAAGCCCAGGTTTGAGCCCAGGGCTCAGTTACAGGCATAAGGCAGGACCTGGACATGGAGCCTGGGTCCGCGGTCAGCTGGACCCCTTGGTTGCTGGCTGCTCAGCCCCCAAGGACCCAACGGTGGGGCACGGGAGGTAGAAACTTGAGTGTCAGGCAGATGGTGGCACCGTCCCCTTCCCAGACAGGGGTGGTGTTTTCAGAGCGGGGTTCAGCCACTCCAGCTGCCCACGACGCTGCCCCTGGGCAGCACCAAGTGGGCGTGAGTGGACAGAGGGTGTGAGCCTTGAGGTCCCCTGTCCCTCAGATCCCGCTGAAGCTGGGGCAGTTCGGCGCGCTGGTTGGACTCATTGCCCCCTGCACCTGTGACTCCCACAAAAGGACCCGCATGGCCTCGATGGATGTCCTGTCCAGCCTGCTGGATCTTCATGGTACGGGGAACGTGAATCACCAGCCTTTCCTGGCCAGGAGAGAGGGCTGAAGCCGGGGCTGTCGGCTGCGGGGCTCGCCTGGGGGAGGAGTGTGGCCACTCTGTGTCGACAAACAAGGGTGACCAGCAGAGACAGTAGAGAGGGTGCCGTGCTCATTGAGAGGCATTGGAAGCTTCTGGAAGGAGAGGCTCAGTGCATCTCATTGAGGGCATGTGTTGGGCCTCACTGGGAGAAGGCCAGCTCACAGATACCAAGGAAACAGCAACACTGGCCAGAGATGAGCTCAGGGAAGAAGGCAGTGTGCTGGCCTTGGAGCGGGGGAGCTCGCCTCTGGCCTGGCGGCTGGCGGAGTGTCCATCGCAGGACAGCAGGCGTTTGAGCCTCGTGTAGGGGCGATGTGGGGAACAGTGAGAGCAAAGACGGGAGGGGACGGGATGTCCAGCTCCACGGTGCGGTCCAGGCCCGCAGAGCCGACAGCCTCGGGGACCAGGGCGCCATGATGTGGCCGCCATGATGTGGCCCTCTGTCCTTGCGGGTCGTGACCGAAACTGTCCTCCCAACAGCAAGTCAGACCTGCTCCTCATGGGGTGCTTCCAAGGAGCTGGAGCTCGCAAAGTGCAAGGAGGACCTCCAGGACTTGGACGTGGAGAAGATTTTCAGTGCATCCTCCAGAATCGCCAAGGTGACAAGCCAGGAAGGTTGTGTGGGCTGCCGGGCTGGTCTCCCAATGCCTGGATCACGTCTGGGGGCAGGACTCTGCTCAGCCTGGCCGTGCAGCCTCCGTCCTCCTCTGGAAGTCACAGCCCCCATGGCCTTTGGTCCAACTCATGCCATGTGTACTTAAATGGCCTACAGTACGTAAGGTCCCCACAGGCGTGCCTGGTCCACAGTAGGTGCTTAACTGTCCCCAGCAGTCTTCTCTTCGTCCCTGTGGCTATGCTGAGGATGGAGGGGCCCAGGCAGACTTGAACATGATGCCCTGCACACAGGCCTTTGCACCCGGGCAGGCTGGTGGCATACTGATGACTGAAAGTGCCCGGAGCTGCTCAAACTTGAGGCTGCACAGGGGCGAGGTCACTTCTGCCTCAGGAGCAGGGGTGGCTTCCCGGAGGAAGGGGGCTTGTGGAGCCACAGGACAGGTGTCAGGGCTCAGGGCATACCCTGAGGGAAGGCTGCGGGGGAGTGAAGACGGGGCAGGGAGGGTTTGGGGTGGAGCGTCCTGTGGGGGTTCAGGCAAGATTAGGGGTGGGGATGAGGAGTGAGAGGGAGGCCGGAGGTACACCCTGGAGGCCTTGGAAAGCCCCACCGAGTCCTAGGCTGTTTAGAATAGAGGGGTGACATCCTGAGCAGGCCCGTAATAGGGACGGAGAGAGGCCGGTCAGCGGGGCGGAGATGAGGCCACGGCAAAGGCTTTGAGAGAGAAGAGGGGGTGAGCTGGAGCCGTGATGTAGTCAGTCAATGGTGACAGGTGGCCGCAGGGGACCGGGCCTGGGGCTTGGTTGCCAGACCCCAAGGACGGCCTACTCTGGTCTTAGGTGGCTTGCATGCAGTTTAATTGCGATGAGGTGGTCTCGCTTATCCAGAAGCTGTGTGAGAACATCGGGGCCATGGACCTCCAGCACGACAAGGCCTCTGTCACCTGGATAGGCACCTTCCTCCAGATGCGGGTCAAGGAGCTGGAGGACAAGGTGGCAGAGCTGTGGACGGGCCACGCGGGGCCTGGGGCTGCCCTGTGTACTCAGGCTAGAGGGACGGGCCAGGGCCAGCTGCAGTCTTCGAGAACACCTCCCAGACCCCTGGTTGCAAAGAGGAGGAAGAAGTAGAGTTCTAGAAAGAGAAAAAAACGTGTTGAAGGTAGCCCGGTCAGGAAGTGGATGGTGGACTCTCTCTCCCAGAGGACACTGCCTCCCATGCCGGAAACCCGATGAAGTCCCGACAAGGCCAAAGGGTTCACTGAGGGGGTGCTGGCGGCGGAACCTTCCCGTCGTCCAGTTAGGCGAGAGTCCCTGGAGGAGGGGCGTGCAGAGGGGCGAGGGCAGGAGGCCCCCGAGGGCCAGGCTGCCTTAGTGATGCCCCCGCCCCAACCCAGGTGGCCGAGATCCTGGGCGCCATCCTGGTCCACCTGCCCGTGGTGGAACACCCGGAGGTGCGGCGCCTCCTCATTGAGGGCATCATCCTGCTGGCACACCACCACCAGGATCCCGTGCTTACGTCGCTCCTGAGGCAGCCCCTGCCCATGGAGAGGTGGGTGCCCCGGGCGGGGACCACGGCCTGCCGTGCGACCCAGACCATGCCCGACTCACCTGTGCTGACACGTCCCAGAGGACCGGGGCCTCGAGAGGGCTCTGTCTGACCCTCTCCCCGAATCTCCCGCGGGAGGTGCAGACTTGGGAAAAATGCGGACCCAGCCGTGTGAATTCAGACAGTTAACAGCATCTCGTTCAATTCGATCTTGCCGGACTTGTCTCTTTAGCCATTTAGAACCCACCAGGAGCCTGCCTCCCCGTACCTGTGTGACCAGGCCCATCAGGTCACTGTCCTGGGGCCCGCCCCTTTTCGACAGGGCCAAGGGCTTGACT
>NW_011888985.1:1457881-1458185 GCF_000151845.1 Pteropus vampyrus | reverse complement strand
CCACCAGGAGCCTGCCTCCCCGTACCTGTGTGACCAGGCCCATCAGGTCACTGTCCTGGGGCCCGCCCCTTTTCGACAGGGCCAAGGGCTTGACTCGGGGATCAGGAAGTCTGGTTCAGTTGGTAGTCTGGCAGGTCACCTGCCCTCGGCAGGCTGCCTTTCCTCTCCTGTGTGAGCACGAAGAAGGGACATGGCATCAGCCAGCTGCTCGGGTCCAGCCTGACACAAGTCGGGTACTTGGAGGCTATTACTGGATGTGCCCATAGGTCATCAAACTGTAGGCCCGATGGGGACTTTCGAGGTC
>NW_011888985.1:1452127-1456211 GCF_000151845.1 Pteropus vampyrus | reverse complement strand
ACCCGTGTCCAGACTCAGACGGCAGACGCGTAAAGGGCAAAGGGAACCTTTTATTCCAGCCCTTGTGTTCCAGGGCAGGGACCGTGAGGTCAGAGGCAGGTGGGGCTTGGCCAGGCCACACAGGGCTTCTGAACAGGGCCAGGCCGGGGGTCCCCGGGTCCTGATCACTTGCGAGCAGCTCTTATTCGAGTCCCCTTTTACAAAAAGGGGACGAAAAGTCAGTACTTCAGTGACACCCCCTGGCGAGGAGGAGAGGCCCACAGACGTTAGATCTGCCCAGGGCGTCCTGTTCTAGAGTGGCTCTGCCTGGCGGGAGCTGAGACGCCCTCCCCGCCTGGTGGGCCACTGTCCGCTCTGCAGGCTGTGTGTGCGGCACGTGGAGGGCTCCAGGCACAGGCTGTCGGAGCTGGTGCTCAGAGGCATGGCCTCGGAGGTCCTGAGCTGCCGCGTCAGCAGCACGGCGGTCTGCGTGGAGGTGAGGTGCATGGCGTGGAGGGTGGGGCAGGCTGGGGAGCAGAGCGGGGCAACCCCCTGCTTCCCTGGGGACTCTCTTGGGGGGCTCAGAGCAGCTTCCCAGGCTCTGAGGGACATCTGAATCCAGGGGGTCAACGAGTGCCTCTCGTTTGTCTGTTCATTCACTCATTCACTCATTCATTCTTTCACCACATGAGTAATTTGGGGGGGTCGCTATGGGCAAAGAGGGGTTGAGACTCGGCCTGTACCTTGACGTGTAGCAGCTAAGTGACGTGTGACTTGGTGAGTGGCAGCAACACCCAGGGAGCCAGAGCAGGGCTCTTGGTGGGTTGGAGGTGCTGGGGAAGTTCTCACAGGAGGGCTTTGCCAGGCGGGAAGGCCGGGCTAGGGGGTTACGGCCTTTGGGGCCCAGCTACCCTTCCATGCACTTGGGGTGCTTATGAGGTCACCTCTACTGAGAGGCCCTTGTTGTCCCTTCCTGGTGGAGAAGAGAAGATTCGGGAAACCGATCCAGAAAAGCAGCCAGAAAACTTTTAAGAAAAACTCCGATGATGCCTGTAGGACCCAAACGTCGGCCTAGTGCAGGGGTCCCCAAACTTCTGTCAAGTTTTCAACTTTGGAGTCAGCAGTTTAGTGTTTAGTTTTCTTTAAGTGTATTTAAAACACACTCGTGTGTGAGTGCACACACACGCACACACGTGCACGCACATGCCAGAGCGGTCCTCGCTGGCCCGATGTCCTGGCATTTTGAGCATTAGGTTGACAATGACTCTGAATCCCAGGTGAAGGAAACGTGTGCTTCCTGGACATTTCTGTTCAGATGCAGTGGACGTGGCTCTCGCACCCGGTGGCTGCTCCGTCACATTAACTGAAGAAATGAATGACGGATGAATGTGTGGATGGGTTATGCTTGTCTAGCATTTCCCACACCGTTCCTCGCTGAGGCCTCGTGGCAACCTCGTGAGGCCGGTGCTGGTATCGCCTCTTCTCACAGATGAGGAAACAGGCTCAGAGGCGTTGAGGGGCTGGCCAGGGTCCCGCGGGTGGTAGGCTGGCAGGCAGACGAGCCCAGAGTCGGCCCCTGGAGTTCAGGCCCAGAATCCTCTCGGATGCACAGGGAACCCATGCGATGCCCTGAATATACGCACGCGGCCCGCCTCATGGCTGAGAAACGGGCCTGTGACGGGGTAATTGTCAAAAGTTCTTTCCAGTTCATGAGCGACCCGACTCTGTACCGGGAGAAGCTGCTGAAGCCGGCCGTGCTGCTGCTGGGAAGGGGCGCCGACCAGGAGGACGAGACGCTGCGCGTGCTGTCCCTGCGCGCCCTCGGCAACATGGCCCTGGGCGCCCCCAAGAAGGTGCCGCTCCCGACCCGACCTTGAGCCCAGAGGCCCGGGGCGCGGGGCCCGGGGCCGGAGTGTGCCTGTCACCCGGGGGCCCAGCCGGGTGGGGGCTGAAGGCGCCCTGTGCCCCCGCCAGGTGAGGCAGTACCGGAAGCTGCTGCTGGAGAAGTGCCTGTGTGCCCTGAGGGAGCCAGGAGGCCCCGGTGTGCCCTCCGAGGCCATGGACGCCCTGGCCAGAATCCTGGCCGAGCTCCGGGAAGGGGACCTGGGGTCCTCACTCGACGCCATCTCCGAGCGGTGCAGGGCCTTCTTTGACAACGTGAGTGCAGATGAGAGCCCCCCTGGGCCCTCGGCCGGGGGTCCGCCAACGCTTGCCCAGAGAGCGAGTGCCCACCTCCGGGCCCTCTGGAAAAGCTGGGCTCTGGAGCTGGCGGGGCGGCAGGTCCCCCCGGGCACCGACGGCTGGTTGTGGGACCTTGTAAAGAAAGAAAGAAAAAGCTTGTTCGAGGGCTCGGGCCCCCTTCTCCCTGCTGTTAGAGAATGAGCTTTCTCTCCTAATTCCTTGCAGCCCACAGGTGCTCTTTGGGCTGGGTGGGGATTCAGCTAGGCAGTGGTGTGCGTGTAAATTCAACCCAGTCCTCATCTAGGACGTAAATGTCACAAATACCAGAGCTGTGCCCAGTCCTGGAGCCCTGCAGGAGGGACTCCGTCCTGATGGAATGATCCAGAAGCCTTCGCGGGGCTCAAGGCATTTTTCAAGGGGTCCGCGGAGAATGGTTGGGGTCTTGTTGGGCTTCTCGGTCCCCGAGTTTCAGGACAGGTTTACGTGTCTCGGCCGCAGGACAGTGAGCTGCTGCGCGTAAAAGCCTTCCTCCTCTTTGGGAAGCTGGCCAACGTGGTGAGGGTCTCCAAGAGGCATTTCTTCAAGGAGGAAGTGAAGAAGGCCTGGGTCCCACTCATGCTGCACTGCCAGGACCCCTGCTCTGAGGCCGCCCAGGTGAGGCGCACCCTCATCTTTGCGTCCCCAAGTCTGAGGCCTGCTGTCCCCAAGAGGAACATGTTCTCCAGGTCTGCCGGCTCGGCAGGCTGGGGAAAGGGACCATTCAAGACGGGCCCGCACACCGGCTGATTGAGGAGCCTCAGCTCGTGTTGGGGGCTGAGTTTCCCTCTTCTCCACTCACCAATCAGCCCGTCTTCTACCAGATTCACTTTGGGGTACAATGACTCGGCCACATTTAACACTCGCCTTAAATCTCACTTCGCCCGCTCCCTGGGAGGCGGCTTCTGCATGCTGGAGGTGGGGGCTGCTGGAGTAGCGGAGGGGTCCCTGGCTCTCTGTGTGACCCTGCTTCTCTTCCTGGCCAAGGCCCAGCTCCTCCTATGTGTTGGGTGGGAGCGGGGACAGGTAGAGGCTCCGTCTCCCAGTCTAACTGAGATGCTGGCCGGCTGGGGACGGTGGCTGCAGCTCAGGAACTGGAAGAGCTAGAGGTAGAGTGTCCAGGGGGAGGAGAAAGCCAGCCCTGGCCCTGAGCATCTGGAGGAGCAGGCCCCAGCAGGGCTGCTGAGGGCGCGAGGTGCTGGCTGCGGGGCCAGTGGGCTGGCTGCATCTGCCCCAAGGGGCTCTTTATAAATGTGCACGCGGCCATCGCGTGGGCTGGCGGGCCTCCGGTGCCCTTCCTCAGCCTCCCGAGGCGTTGCCGGGGCTGCCCTCTGGCTTTCCCGAGGGAACGCAGCCCTGCTGGCCTCAGCCGCGTCGGGAACCCCCTCGGTCAGTCTGACGCTTCTCCTCTGTCCCGCCCCGTGTCCCTGCAGGCCTGTATGGCTACCATGTATCGGTGCGTGCACTTCTGGGGCTTCAAGGCCCTGGAAGACGCCTCGAGGAGAAGCGACGCCAGTGGAGCTGACGAGATGACCGTTTTCCAGATGACCCTGTGCTCTGTCCTGGTGAGGACGTTGCGGGGAAG
Organism: Pteropus vampyrus; assembly: GCF_000151845.1. Taxonomy (NCBI): domain Eukaryota; kingdom Metazoa; phylum Chordata; class Mammalia; order Chiroptera; family Pteropodidae; genus Pteropus; species Pteropus vampyrus. Next base: position 1,452,430 of record NW_011888985.1, on the reverse strand, counting down.
GACCTGCCAAGGGCTTAGAGTCTCGGCCGCCACAGAGGTCCCTCTCGTGACCCTGTGTTCACCTTTTAGACGTGAAGTGTTAAGATCAGCTCTGTCCACTGGAAACAGAATGCAAGCCACAGGCCCACTTTTAAGTTTTCTAGTAACCATGTTAAGAAAAGTGAAAAGAGGTACAAGCAGATTTAATAATAGAGTTTATTTAACCCAATAGATCCAAATCGTTATCATTCCAACATGTAATCAATACAAAACTTATTAATTCAGGCTAGCCCAACGTCAGTGCTCAAGGGCCACTGTGGGCGT
>NW_011888985.1:1445771-1450512 GCF_000151845.1 Pteropus vampyrus | reverse complement strand
AGCCCAGAGCATCGGAATCCACCTTTGTCTTCACTGCCTTGCAGTCACATCCATGCTGATGGCCGTGCCAGGCGGAGGGGAGCCAGGCTGCTGTCCCGTCTCTCCCCGCCAGGAACCCCACTCTTAAAGGAAAAGGTGTCTCCCAGCCGAGTGCGATGCGCATTGAAGGGCACCGTTCCATATGTAGTTTACGAGGTCCCGTATTGGCAGATCCTATAAAGTGGCCAGTCCCTTCTGCCTCGCCTTCCTCCGCTTGGTCACTGGATATCAAACACCCGAACTTTCAGTCTCCCTGGCAGCTAGGCCTCAGCCTAGGCCTGCGGGGTAAGGAGTTGGGGGCAGGGCCAGGCTCAAGCAGTTTGGGGCAAGAATAATAGTTATCCTGATGGAGGAAAGGATGGGTTATGCTTTAAGGAAGCTACAGGCAGGAGGGCAAGGTCTAGAATTGCAGAGGCCACTCCGGCCTTGGCCAAGCCTGAGCCCACAGTCCCCCGCCAGCCTTTCTTCCTGATTCGTAGGGGTCTGGACTGAACGTGTCTGCCCAAGTTCTCATGTAAGACCCCTGACCTTTGCGTGATGGTATCTGAGATGGGAGCTTTGGGTGGGGGCTTTAGGGTAGGATTAGGGTGCCCTTATAGACACCAGACAGTGCCCGCTCTCTGCCATGTAAGGACAGAGAAAACGCATTGTCTGCAGGCCAGGAGGCGTCCTCCCCAGAACCCGACCACGCTGGCACCCTGGTCTCTGTGAGAAATCAGTGTCTGTTGTTTAAACCACCCAGTCTGGTATTTTGTTAGGTAGCCTCAGCTAAGACATACCGGTCACGTGGTCCCAGCATAAAGACGTGGGTGGAAGAGGGTTCACATTAGTATCAGGAGGGGGACAGCCTAGGAAGGGGATGGGAAGGAAGACGTGTAATTTAATCTTATCTCTAAACTCGTATTTAAAATAAAGAATCCATAACACGGCAATATTTTAACAACCACTCAACGTGGGTTTGGTCACCGTGTTCTGAATATTTAAAATTATTTTATTAAAAAAGTCGCCGTGATATCCTATTATAAATAGCTCCAATAAAAGCCATGAGATGTCGTGGACGCTGTGTGGCTGCAAGAGTACTCTGGGATCATCAGAGGACTGTTTTAAACACAGCATGTTTTTACCTAAAAACAAAAAAAAATTACTTTTTATGGGTGAATTATGTTTCAGTTTGCTTCCTCCTGATTTGGAAGGTCCTAAACCAAGTCCCACGGGTCTGAATTTAAAAAGACTAAGCAGCTGGATTTTCCTTCAAGGATCACTATATCCAGGATCTAAAGTTAGGTTTCATAGCAAACAATTTCTCTAAGGAAATAGGAAATACAGGAGAGAATTCTGTTGGCATGTCTAAATTTAGCAAAGAAAACACAATAATAGCCCTATAATGTATAACATTAATCATTTTAATCAAGCAACTTTATTCCAATAATTTCTATACCAAGAGCTCAGTTATCTCAATGAAGCCAATTTCACTGAAATTTGCTTTTAAGGGCAGATAACTGAAGCAAGTTCTAAAATATTCTTGAGAATCACACACGCACGGATTAAGTGGGAAGAGGGACGATACTCTAAAATAACTTGTTACAGATTTCCAGCTTCGAGTTTTCTAACACAAAATCACTTTTCTCTTCCATTCTGAAAGATGTGTTCTTCCTTCTGGAAAAAAAGAAGACAAACAAAAGGATTTCCGTAAAATTCCACTAGAATTCCCAATGCCAGCCGCCAAAAAAGCTGAACTGATTCAAATAGTGTCCATTATAGACAATGCCACCGTGCTCGATACCCTAAGGAATGCGGTCCTCCCCACCCCCAAACCACAACCCCCTGATGGCGACCCCCTCGCCAGCAGCGCCACCTGGCGGTCATGCGGATGGGGTTTCCGGCCCCGGCCCGGCCATGCGCTGCCCGTGTGGGTTCGGCAGTTGTAAGACCTAAGCCGCACCCTTATGTGTAAAAAGAAGAGGCAGAACCTACGTAATCAAAGGGTTCGTGGGGGAATCAAGAAAGGAAGGTGCGAAAAAGGTTCACTGTGGCCTGATGCACAAGAAAGCGTCAGATGTTAGCCACTGAAAGTCCTCCGTAGTCCTGGGAGATTTGGTCCCTTTCCTCAAGAAACTTATAATTTAAGTAGAGAAAGAAGGGCGGGGGGAAGGGGGGGGTAAAGGAAAATGATTAAATATGTTTATATTGGGATTTAAGATGAAACTGCAGGCCTCCAGTGGCGGGGTGTTAAGTTCCAGGGGCGCTGGGAGGGCCCCTCGGGGCCACCGTCTCGGTCCTCGGCTTCCAGGAACGTGCTCGGCTCAGCACCCCGGCCTCGCTGGGCCCCGCGGGGTTCTCTGCTCCGTGTGGCCCGGGGTGAGCCGGCGACAGAGCGAGAGCGACCTGCGCTGGGCGCCGAGGAGCACCCCGAGGAGCACCAGCGGGCAGAGGCGGGAGGGGCTCGCCTCTGAGAGGACGTGCACCCTGCTGGGGCGGCGTCACAGGACGCGCGGGCAAAGGCGGGAAAACGGGAGCGGGACGCTTAGGGCTGACGGGGTCCACGCAGCGGTTGGGGCTGCCTCACCTGCCCCCGCCGCCCCCATCGCCACCCCACGCACAAAACCCCAACCGGCCAAGCCAGACGGCGGGCGGAGAGGCGCGTGTCCCTCGGAGCAGCCACACCATCCAAGTCTCGGCTCGGAAATCTGGCGCTTATGCGAAAAAGTCCAGCAACCCGCACGACCCCACCTTCTTTCCCCCATCTGGTCTCGGGAGAAAATAAAACGGCACCAGCGCACGGAGACCGTAGCGTCGGTGGTCTGCACCGACCGCACCGAGGTTACGGGCGGGTTGGGCCAGCTCCGCCGTCCCCACTAGGACGTCCGTCCAGAAGTAGACGGACCATCGTTTCGCCTGACGACAGCCATTTTCCAAAGGTAGGATGAAGGGTCTGGAAACGACAGTGACAAAGACGGATAGCGCGTGCGTGCGAAGCGCTTGTCAGAAAAGCCCCCTAGATGCAATTCCAACGGAAAACGTGTGCGGCTTTTCCCCTGGGAACGGGTTCAGCTCCACCTTGAAGCATCTCCCTGTGAACGTGAGCTTGACGTAAAGGAACTAGATTGGGGAGAAAGTTTAGAAAACAAACATGGACAGAAGGATCTTGCTGTCAAACAGACTCACCTTCTTTTCCTAGTCCAGCTGTAAAGAGCCGACCTCGTCCCCTGGCCTCCAGGTGGCTCTGCCCGCCATGTGGGAGGAACCCTGGGCCTCAGCCCACCTGCCACACACCTGAGGGTCTGAGAGGCGGCGTCTTTTCACAAGGGGCTGAGGACCCCTCCTGGCAGTGAGAGCCAAGCATGCTGACGGATGAACAATCGTGCTGGAGCCCAGTGAATGCTTTATGCTCCAGAGGGGTGACGATGACAACTTTTGGGGACCTTGGAAGCCAGAGACCAGATTTAATTTTCCTAAGGAGGCTTCTTTTTGGTCCTGAACTTCCACGCTTGCTTTATCTGGAGATGCTCCAGAACATAAAGGCGTCTTTGTCCGCTGAGGCGATCTTCGGCAATACTGCTGATGAAGCTTGTCAAATTTCTCTTTAATTTCATCGTAATGATCTCTCGCACAGCTTAGAGGTCGCACTCCAGGTACCGAAAGAGCTTCGCTGAGTACCACTGACTTCCTCAATATTCCAAGATTATTTCTTTGGGAAAGGTCAGCTGTCCGCTCAGAACTGCCTGGGTTCTGTGCGGGATCGGCCTTGAGAAGCGATGGGAAGGAATTGCTCTTTGCCAGGCATGTTCCCGCTTCAACGGCTCGTTTGCCCAGGTTTTCAAAAGCCTCATTTAAACTCTTACCTTTCGCTCTGCTGAAAGGTCTCGGCCTGTGGGTTTCTGAGCTCCACGGGACACCCGGGCTGGCTCTGTGCGCGTGGACCCTGGAGGAACCGGGGAAGGGCAGGCAGGGCAGCTTCCTGGGGCTTGGGCAATACTCCTGGTAAAGCTGATCGAATCTGTTGGCAAGCTCCCTATGATGAGTCCCTCTGTCGCCCTGCTGTATTCTTCGTCTGGAAAATACTTTTACGGGAGAAATTAACCACTGTAATGTCATTAATCTATTTTCCCGGTCGAGACGATGCATTGTAATGGAGTCTATGTAAGTCAACGAAGCACACTTCTGCGGTGTTCCCTTCAGCTCCTTCCGACTTGGCTGTAATCTACAGATTTGGGGTGTGTTCACTTCAAGACGAGCCTTTTCCAATTTTAATCCTGCCTTATCTCGTACGTTCTGGCAATCTCTTAGTACTGCCACCTCTTTCACAGGCTCAAAACAGGGCAAAAGTCTCTGGTGGGAACTCCTGTGCGTTCCCTGTCTGCCTCCTCTGCAACGCGTCCTGTTCGTCCTGCTCTGGCACCTGTGCCTCCTCCTCGAGGTCCAGTTCTGAACGATGAAGGTCTTGGTGGAGATGATGCTCGCAGGCTTCGCGCCCAGCAGCCGGCTCATCGAGTGCAGCATGCCCGCATACAGGTCGCTGATGGTCGCGCTGCAGATGTCGTCGGCCGCAAAGGACTGGTTGCTTGAGAAGCTGTCACCACCAGTCGCTTGTAACGTGACGCTGGCATTTCTGGGCACTATAGCCATGTCTGTTGAACAGGGGCGTGAAGATGCAGCTGGCTCAAATGGGCCACCGGGACTCTCTTCAGAGACACTGCCACAG
>NW_011888985.1:1439965-1443781 GCF_000151845.1 Pteropus vampyrus | reverse complement strand
CCCCCCCCAAAAAATAAGAGGATAGTTTAAGGGGCCTCTGGGACAACATCGAGCGTACCAACATTCACATCACAGGGGGTACCAGAAGGGGAAAAGAGAGAAAGAAGTTGAAAATCTATTTGAAGAAATAATGATGAAAACTTCCTTAACCTGGTGAAGGAAATAGACATACAACCTCAGGAAGCTCGGCGAGTCCCAAAGAAGATGAACCCAAAGAGGCCCACACCAAGACGCATCATAATTAAAATGTCAAAGGTGAAAGACGGAGAGTCTTAAAAGCAGCAGGAGAAAAGCAGTTAGTTATCTACAAGGGAGCTTCCGTAAGGCTGGCAGCTGATTTCTTAAAAGAAACTTCGCGGGACAGAATGGCTTGGCACAAAATATTTAAAGCGATAAAAACCCAGGATCTATAACCAACATTACTTTATCCAGGAAAGATATTATTCAGAGTCGGAAGACAGATAAAGAGCTTCCCAGACAAGAAAAAGCTACACTAGCTTCATCGCCACGAAGCCAGTGTTACAGGAAATGCTGGAGGGACTGCTTTAAGAAGAAAAAATAGGTATCGAAAATATGAATAAAGGATGGCAATAACTACGTATCTATCGACAAGTTCTTCAAATGAAAAAGAATTAAGTGCTCCAATCGAAAGACAGGGTGGCCGAATGGATAAGAAAAGAAGACCCTTACATTCGATGCCTACAAGAGACTCACTTCAGACCGAAAGACACACTGGCCAAAAGTAAAGGGACGGAAAAAGGTAGTGCATGATGGACCGAGACGGCTTTGTGCTGCGTGGGGTGAGTCAGACAGAGAAAGACAAAGGCCCTGTGATTTCACGTACACGTGGAACCTAAAGAACAAAATCAACAAACGAAACACAGAAACGAACAAGGAGAACATTTTGAGGGTCACCAGATGGGAGAGGGGTTGGGGGGCGCCGTCGGTGAAAAGGGAGAAAGGGATTGAGAAGTACAAATGGGTAGTTACAGAACAGTCATGGAGATACAAAGTCCAGCAAAAGGAATCTAGTCGATACTATTGTAATAAATGTGTGGGGGCAGAGAGGCACTCGACTGATGGAGGTGATCACTCTGAGTTATATAGATCTCTAATCTCTATGCTGTACAACCGACACGAATATAATATTGGATCCCAACTATATAGTCAACTGTCATTGGAAAATAGACAGCAGCTAGGCCGGGGAGCCCCCTGGACTGAAGACAACTAATGCAGTGGGTGGGACCCAAGTGGATCCTGAACCGGTTCAGCAAATAGAAAAGGCTCTATAACGGGCATCACTGGTACAAGTGGGTGAAACTGTATGGGTCGATGTTACATTTCTGGCAAGTGCCAAGTTTACTGGTGTTATGTAGAATCACCCTGTTCTTCGGAGGTACTTGTGAAGAATTTAGGGATGATGTATATGATACCGTGTGTGTGTGTGTGTATGTGAGAGTTGATTAAACAAATGTGACCAGATGTTGATTGCTGAATGTAGGTGAAGGATGTTTATTGTATGGAGATTCAAAAATCTTCCAAATAGTAAGTTGGGATAAAGAGCTAATTAGAAATTAGCAGGCTAAGGTCCCAGAGGAAAAAAAGCAGCTCGTTTTTCAACTCTGAGTAATTTACCTACGATGTGCAGGTGTGTCTAACAGTTTACGGCGCCGTAAGGTGCGGGTATGTAGGGGTATGCCCAGCATGAGGGGCTGTACCGAGGGGCAGTGTGGCTCTACCAACGGTGACGGTAAACGGTTCACGCAGTTTCCATGTCACACTCACCAAGGGCAGGCCTGGGAGGCGAGGCCGACGAAGGGACCGGGGTCCCGCATGTGTCATTTCCATCTCTGTAATTGTCATACTGAAATCAAAGCAAATGACTTTAATGAAGGGGTTGTTAGACGTTGGTTCTGGGCGCACTAACTAGGATGTCACACCCGCAGGAAGGTGTGAGACTTCATCTGAGCTTGACAAGGGTGGCCGTGACGACTGTGGCTTGTTGGGCTTCCAGCAGTGGTAGGAAGAGGTGTCTTAGTAAAATCAGGGAGTGCTGTCCACATGGCCACCGCCTATCAGCACACGGCCTGACGCTTTAGGGTCCAGGCACTTCCGGCCCTTAGAGACAGGCCTTTCTCTGAGACGGCGGGGCAGGCGAGACAGGGACCTACACCCGATGCCAGCGCCGTCGCTCAGGGAAGGTGGCAGGTGGAGCCATCCCTTCTCTAATCACATAGCTTAAAACCTCTCCACCCGCGGGGAGGGCCCTCCTGGATTTCTGCGAGCCCCCCCAGAGCCCAAGGGGCAGTGGAGGATGCACCTGCCCATTCCGTGAGCCCGCAGCCCTGGTGGACCTAAGCGTTTACTTGGGAAGAGGAGACTGCGAGCTTGTGGATGCACTGGTTTAGAAACGACGGCTCAGAATGCCCTTTACAGGCTCCGTGGAGAGTGAATGGAACCACGGTCACGCTGTCCCTTGGCGACATGAAACCACGGTCACACTGTCTTTCGGTGTGTCTAGTTTATGGTTTAATTACGTAAGACGAACTCGGGGAAACAGATTACCTCTGAACACTCTTTATCTTGTAGCAGTGAGTCCACCTGGGTCAAATATTTCCTTCTTAAGTCATCTTTCAAAGGACTCCAAGGCACTGCAGGCTGATACAGAAGACAAGTCAGCACTCCTGAGAGCTCTGGGGGATGGGTGAGCTCTTGGATTCTGGAATGAACTGGCAAGCTCATTAAGGTGCAAATGTTTAAATGCTGTTCCTCAGGCCCTTCCTGCTGGTACCAGTACCGGGTGGTCCAGCCCCTCTGAAAACCCAGGAATCTGACTCTAGGGAATTTACCAGCGGTAACGACCCCCCAAAAGGAAAATGACAAAAAAATACAAGTCTGCAGAGGTTTATGACAGCATTATTAGTACAACAAAAAAACATGTAAAACAATCTGAACATTCTTTGGTGAGTCCAGGACTCACCCACCAGAACCGACCCCAATCGCTATGCTTTATAAGGTCAGTGTTCCAACTCAGGGGGGCAGGAGTGGGCACCTCTATCCCTCACCTGCCACGTACCGGAGACAGGGGGCCTTAGTCTACTCCCTCTGCATCTGAGTGGGGAGAAGCAGGGACCAGGGACACAGATGGGGGGTCACAGACACGCACTGTTCCATGTGCTCCTAACTATGGGACCGCCTACTTCCCCTTGGCCGCCACCGCCTCTGTGCAATACTTCAGAAAGCACCCCTTCCCTCCCCACGTCACGACCTTGCTCTGATGAGACGTTCGAAGTCACGCGTGGGTGTAGGAGCAAACCTCTGCACAAAAAGCGGTTGCAGAGAAAAACCGCATTCCTGCCATCTAGCACCTGCTGCAGGGGCCAGGTAGGACACTCAGTGGGCCGCGGCCTGCGTGTATCGCCCACCCCAATGCAGAGGGAAGGGGAGGAGCAGATCCTGTAAGGAGACAGGTGGTTTCCGGGACCACCGCGGACAGGCGCAGAACAACGGCCTGCCCGAGTATGTGACCTCGGGACCCAACGGGCTTTAAGGGCTCAGCCGGAAATGCTCCACAGGACACCTTCCTCGTGACATGGCCTCTGCAGGGAAAGACCGACTTAGAACCCAACTTTCCACACTGTGTCCTCGATGACGGCGAATGGCACACGGTGGACCATCCGCCTTTTCTCTCTGCACAGGGAGCATCATCCAACCTGTGTCAGTCCAGTAAAGCGGGCTGGGCTGGTGAGCAACTGGCTGCCTTTGGGGATCCTCAGGTGCGGGGGGGTACCAGAGATGTGAGGGGTGGGATTGGCA
>NW_011888985.1:1434391-1438870 GCF_000151845.1 Pteropus vampyrus | reverse complement strand
GTGGACCATCCGCCTTTTCTCTCTGCACAGGGAGCATCATCCAACCTGTGTCAGTCCAGTAAAGCGGGCTGGGCTGGTGAGCAACTGGCTGCCTTTGGGGATCCTCAGGTGCGGGGGGGTACCAGAGATGTGAGGGGTGGGATTGGCAAAAAGCGAGCCTCGGAGGCCTTCAGGAAGGCAGGGGTGACGAGGGCGTGCACTCACACCATGGTCCCAACTGTCCCTCCATTACAAAAGGCGAGCCTTACCATGAAGGTCCCGGCACCCAGGTCTTCCCGGGGCAAAGCTGAGCCAGCATCGCTGCTTTCCGAATCTAACAGCAGAAAAGAAAATTTCAGTCAGAATTTTTAAGGAAGCTTGCATTTTTCTCTCAAGGATGGTTTCCTGTCACTTGAGTACGTTCTACAGTAAAGCTTCCCATTGCTTCAAGTGTGCTCCCTTCAGTAAGGACATGGCCGCCTGTCACTGTTCCCGATCGCTGGTAATGCAGAGAGCCAGTCGGGATAGGAATTGCCTCCGGTGGCAGAGAAGCAGCTTTTACATCACCTCTGCCTCTTCCAGTGACCGCACGTCCTTGAAGCTGAGTCGCTCTAGGCCAGCAGCATCGAAAGGACTTTCTGCAGTGAAAGTTCTCCACCTGCTGGCCAGCGTGTTAGCCACTAGCCACACGGGGCTGGTGAAGACTGGGAATGTGGCTAGTGAGGCTGGGGAGCTGAATTTAAAACTTTATTTAATTTTCAATTAATTTGAATAGCCAGAGATGGCTAGTACTTCCACACTAGCCAGTGAATAACCATTTCTAATTCCTTCAAGTGATCTGGGACATTTGTGGACCTACAGGTGTATGGAGGTAACGTGTGGATTAATGCCAGGAAGATGTTTACTCACAGATGTCATTAGTGACATCTGTGAGTAAACATCTTCGCTAAGGCCACCCGTTTCCCTGTTAGAACACGACCCAGAGCAGGCGAAGCGCCGGCCAGGGGCTGGGCGGAGTGGACGAAGGCTCCGGAGAGGCCAGTTCCAGCGGGACACGGGTGTTTAAGACCCGTTACGAAGTCTGTGATCACGCAGCTGTTTCGCTGCCGCCAGGAGAAGGGCTGGATGTAAAGAGCTTAGGTAAAGTGGGGCTCTGATTGGGGGTTGGGGGGGTGGCCTCCTGGGGGCAGTGAGAAGACGGTGGGCAGGCCAGGCATGGCGCAGGCTCTGCTTTGACCCAGAGCGATGGGAAGCCATTGCCGTGCTTCGGACAGGGGAGAGGCATGACCAGGTGGATGATGGAAGGTGTGAGTGGGGCGGAGGGAGCCGGGAGCTGGCACCGTGGGGGTGCAGCGGGGGCCCCGAGCCGTGAGAGACAGTGGGAGACAAAGGACACAGGGCAGTGATGTCCTGGATGTGAGGAGCGAGGGAGGGACCGAGATAAGGAGGACGCTGGCTTTCTGGCTCATTCTAGAGGGAAGGCGGCGGTGGGCCTCGTGCCGAGGACAGCTCTGTGGGTGGCTGTTTCAGTTTAGACGAAGTTCTCAAGGAGAGAGGCCGTGAGGCAGCAGACACAGCCGGACGGGGTCTGAGTTTGGGGTTCTGCCAGCGTGAGGGGCTCAGGCCAACTCTCGAGAAAGGGCGCCCTGCGAAGGAGGGAGGTGGGCGACAGGGGGCTGAGGAGGAAGGAAGGAGGTGGAAAATCCCAGGGCACAGTGCTCCTGAGGCCAAGGCCAGGCTTTCCGGGGGCCGCGAAGGCCTCCATGGGAACAAGAAGGAACAAGGACGAGCGACTGCAGAGGCAGGAGGGTCTGCTGTGGGGTCGGGGGTTCATGCCACCACCCCTCAAGGGCATGACTTCGTCTTATTAAATTCTTGAGATTAATTTTTTTTTTTGCAAAAAGTTAAAAAAATGCTATGGGGGAATGAGGCCCATGCATTCATTATTTTAGAATATTTGATACCATTTATGTGCTAAGTGTCATGGATGTAACTGTGAGCAAGACAGCCCATCTGGGAGCGTAGAAGGAACAACAGGACACTTTAAGATGTTTCGGTTTTTAAAACAGACCACAGAAAAAGTCGCAGCGAGGCATCTAGACTCTAAATGTTGTAACGGAGACATGTTGGGCCCAGTCCCTTCCGACCTCTCTCTCTCTAGCCCAGGGGACACTCACCCACTCCTGGGTCTCGCGTGCAGGGCGCGGGCAGCTCGGGACCTGGGGCTGTGGCTTGCGCGGGGCCCTCTCTCCTGCCGACAGTCTTCGCGTCCTCAAAGTGCGGAAGGCGATAAAGACACGCTCGTTTCAGTCAGGACATACATCGGAGCCACTGTAAAGTACCAAGCCTACAATCCCCACTTTAACACGAGGCTCCTCTCCCTGGACATCCCGGATAAAGGCCTCAGAACTCTTTGCAGACGGCCGAGATTCCCCGGGGAAAGGGAATCGGTCTTCTCCGGCTCATGGCCGGGGTCCAACTTCAAAGGCCACTCGGATGGTGAGTGGTGGAGCAGGGAAAGTGGGGGGTCAGGAGCAAGTGCAAGGGGCTGACTCGGCCCACGTGTGACGGCAAATGAAAAGCCAAAACGAACTTATGCAGGTGGAATGCATAAGTTCGAGAGGCCTTGGGGGGACTTTGTGTGACCACGATAATGTGTTTATCTCAATGTTGTGGGGTCGACGACTCCTCCATAAGCTCCAGCAGGTGGTGTGACCCTGTGGGCAGGGGTGGTCAGCGGCCGCTCTGGAGGGGGCCATGCCTCCGCCCTCCAGGGCCTGATCTACACATGGCTTCGCGAGAAGTCATAATGAATGCCATCGATGGTCTCTCATAAGTGACAGTCGAGAATTCAAGGTATCAGATAGGCTAAGATGTTTCAGGAACCACCCCAGGCCCGTGAGGACAGGAAGAAGTGATGAGGCCTCTTTCTGCAGGGATGGCTCAGAGGCGTCGCCTCTAAGAGTCTCGGGGTTTCGGGGCTCCCCGTGAACACTGGGTAACTGAATCCTGCCTGTGCATCTTACGGAGCTGTTTTGTGGCAGGACTTGCCAGGACAATGTCAGTGGGGGTGTAGACGTCCGAGCTCTCACCACGGACCATGCCCAGCTTTCTAATCCCAGGAAAGGGGTTTAAAATTTTGTAGACCCCAGATGGGGGTATTCCCACATTTTAAGCAAAAACCTTAAATAAATGTCCAGATGACAACATTTTGTCACCAGGACCATCAAGCATTGGTCTGATTGATGGGTATCACTAATTAATAAGTATAATTGAAAGAATATATATCTTTTGACCTAATAATCCCACTTCTGAAAAAAAAGGGTGAAATCAATACTAGGAAGAGATCAGGATGATTTTCTGAGGAGTATTTATAATGGGGTCTTATAAAGTTTTATGGGTCCCCAACCATGCCCAATAGTTCATGTACAGTCTACGGCTGACTTCCCCTTACAACAGAGCTGAGTAGCTATGACAGAGACCACATGGCCAGCAAGCCTAAAATAGTTATCATCTGGCCTTTACAGAAAAAGTATAAATCCTGATTTATAATACAGGTGAAAATAGCGAAATGCCTGCCAACGAGAGAGTGGTTAAAAAAAAATGATCGAATTATACAGTGAACAAGGAACGTTCACAACATATATTAAGTGGAAAAAAGAAGGTAATTGTGTGTACTTATATATGTGTATTATAAAGAGGAATCACATTTCACTAAAATATCTTTAGTGACTATCTAGAGAAGTCAGGCCAATTTTAAGTACGTAGTTATGTGTATTTCTAACATTTCTATGACTGAACGTGTTATGTGTGTAGTTAAAGTAATTAATCAGGAGGAAATCTGACTTTAGAACTGCTGATAATCGGGTTGGAACCCTAACCCTGAGGTTTTCACTCTTGGGCACAGGCTCCTCGGCTGAGAAGCGGTGACTAAGCGAATACCCAATGTCCCTGCAGTGGTCACTCTCACGAGACTCCGCAGCAGGCAGGCTGCAGTATCAGCACCTGCCACGGACATGACAGATCACGCAGCTGCAGTGCCCGTAGATAAACTCTGGGTTTTGACAGGTAGCCCAACATGGGCGGAAGGAAGCCTGATCCTGAACACAGTGCCCTCCTCCTTTCAGAAGAAGAAAAGAGGCATTTTTCTTTCCCAGAAGGATCTAAACTTGGTGTTTTCTGGGAGGACCCAACTAGTAAGCTCGCAGCTGTGGCTGAAGCTGGCTCGGCTTTGCACGTGGGGTCCAGCTGTCTGAGCCCCGTGGCCTGAGGCGGAGGAGACGGGGACGGGGCAGGGAACAGAAAGGGCTTAGGCATCACACAGCTTCTCCTTGCACAGAAGAAACGCTGCTGAGTAAATCCTTAAACATAGGAAAACAGGGTGGTAAAGGTGAGAAAACTGGAGGAAGCGCCCCCCAGTGGCCTCCAGCTCTCGGTGCCGTTACAGCTTGCCTGCGCCTTTATTCACGTCAGCGTCCCTCCCCCGCAAGGCACCGCGGC
>NW_011888985.1:1416627-1434341 GCF_000151845.1 Pteropus vampyrus | reverse complement strand
CCCGTGAGGACAGGAAGAAGTGATGAGGCCTCTTTCTGCAGGGATGGCTCAGAGGCGTCGCCTCTAAGAGTCTCGGGGTTTCGGGGCTCCCCGTGAACACTGGGTAACTGAATCCTGCCTGTGCATCTTACGGAGCTGTTTTGTGGCAGGACTTGCCAGGACAATGTCAGTGGGGGTGTAGACGTCCGAGCTCTCACCACGGACCATGCCCAGCTTTCTAATCCCAGGAAAGGGGTTTAAAATTTTGTAGACCCCAGATGGGGGTATTCCCACATTTTAAGCAAAAACCTTAAATAAATGTCCAGATGACAACATTTTGTCACCAGGACCATCAAGCATTGGTCTGATTGATGGGTATCACTAATTAATAAGTATAATTGAAAGAATATATATCTTTTGACCTAATAATCCCACTTCTGAAAAAAAAGGGTGAAATCAATACTAGGAAGAGATCAGGATGATTTTCTGAGGAGTATTTATAATGGGGTCTTATAAAGTTTTATGGGTCCCCAACCATGCCCAATAGTTCATGTACAGTCTACGGCTGACTTCCCCTTACAACAGAGCTGAGTAGCTATGACAGAGACCACATGGCCAGCAAGCCTAAAATAGTTATCATCTGGCCTTTACAGAAAAAGTATAAATCCTGATTTATAATACAGGTGAAAATAGCGAAATGCCTGCCAACGAGAGAGTGGTTAAAAAAAAATGATCGAATTATACAGTGAACAAGGAACGTTCACAACATATATTAAGTGGAAAAAAGAAGGTAATTGTGTGTACTTATATATGTGTATTATAAAGAGGAATCACATTTCACTAAAATATCTTTAGTGACTATCTAGAGAAGTCAGGCCAATTTTAAGTACGTAGTTATGTGTATTTCTAACATTTCTATGACTGAACGTGTTATGTGTGTAGTTAAAGTAATTAATCAGGAGGAAATCTGACTTTAGAACTGCTGATAATCGGGTTGGAACCCTAACCCTGAGGTTTTCACTCTTGGGCACAGGCTCCTCGGCTGAGAAGCGGTGACTAAGCGAATACCCAATGTCCCTGCAGTGGTCACTCTCACGAGACTCCGCAGCAGGCAGGCTGCAGTATCAGCACCTGCCACGGACATGACAGATCACGCAGCTGCAGTGCCCGTAGATAAACTCTGGGTTTTGACAGGTAGCCCAACATGGGCGGAAGGAAGCCTGATCCTGAACACAGTGCCCTCCTCCTTTCAGAAGAAGAAAAGAGGCATTTTTCTTTCCCAGAAGGATCTAAACTTGGTGTTTTCTGGGAGGACCCAACTAGTAAGCTCGCAGCTGTGGCTGAAGCTGGCTCGGCTTTGCACGTGGGGTCCAGCTGTCTGAGCCCCGTGGCCTGAGGCGGAGGAGACGGGGACGGGGCAGGGAACAGAAAGGGCTTAGGCATCACACAGCTTCTCCTTGCACAGAAGAAACGCTGCTGAGTAAATCCTTAAACATAGGAAAACAGGGTGGTAAAGGTGAGAAAACTGGAGGAAGCGCCCCCCAGTGGCCTCCAGCTCTCGGTGCCGTTACAGCTTGCCTGCGCCTTTATTCACGTCAGCGTCCCTCCCCCGCAAGGCACCGCGGCGATAAAATGTGACACTGAATACCTGGGTTTGTCCTTTGTTTCTTTTCTTCACTAGTTTTCCACCCCAAACTTTCAGTCCTTAAGAAAAAGAAATGAAACAAAAATGATCACTTATGTAATCCTAAATACCGAATTTGTTTAATCTACATTCAAAGAAAACCAAAGTGACGGGCAAAAGAAAGTCATGTTATTAAAACAGAGCCATTTTTCTAACTTTCTGTCATTTACCATCTTTGTGAGGTTGAAGGTTATTTAAAAAAATCAAGATTAGACAAGAATCTATTGTCAATGAAAATCTCTCCCACCTGGTGGGCAGCGGCTGGTCAGATTCTGTCATTAAGCCGCAATGTGCAATGGGAACAAGGAACATGTGTAGATCAGGTACTGGCCTCTGGACAGATGCACAGAGGGCGATCTACATACTACCTGGAGGGGGAGAGAGAGCGCTTTCGAGGGCCATCTCCCTACCCGGTGCACAGAGTAAGCGCTTTCTGGGGGCCATCTATGCATTTCGCATATAGAGCAAGCCCTAAGCACTGGGCAGGGAGAGACGCTGAGTTCTGGAGTCCCGCCATTTACTAGTTATAGAACATGGGCAAGATTCTAAATCTCTTCCCAAACCCTCATCTGCTCCCAGATCAGTGCAAGTTAATCAGAAGAGATGGCTGGGTTTCGAGGCTTGAGATGATTGTTAATGATGATAATAACAGAAACTCCCATGGGTGCTTTCAATGTTCAAGCTTTATTCTAAACCCTTCCAAGTGCACCTTAATCTTCTTAAAAACTCACTTACATGTAACTTGAATTGACGCCTACCTGACCCCTTAAGCATAGGCAGTCGCCAAGTTCATTGCACAGATGGAGACATAGCAGGGTCTAGTAACCAGCCCAGGCCACTTGACCATGTGGAGGAGCCATATAGTGAACCCAGGAGTGACTGTGCTCCAGACCACGAAGCCACACAGCCTCTCCAGGACAGGATGATGCTTGAGCATGTGTGCTTGGAATCAAACCCATGCTTTATCCCTTTAGCCAAGTGACAAGGAACAGGTTTCTTCTGCCATGACCCCTGCTAGGAAACAAGGATGATTCCAAAAACAGTGCCTACCTCTCAGGGTTCAGAATCAAAACCATGACACTCTTAGAAGCACATGCTTAGCTGTCAACATATACGAACCGCTGTTCCTTTCCTGCTGCCTTCATCGTTATCAGTGTGGGAGTGTTGGTTCCAGTCTGTTCCCTCACTGGGAATTCACGCTACAAGAGTGGTCAGCTGGCATTCATCAGACGGGCCACTCTTCAGGCTGAGCAACAGGTCCAGGGCCTGTGCTGGCATCAGCTAGGAGCCTGTTCGCTCGCAGGCCTGCAGAGTCAGCATCAGCATCGCTGTCTGGGGACCCAGGGTTGTTTTAACAAGCTTTCCAGATGCTCTTCTCCACCCTAAAGTGTCACCGCTCTCAAGGCGTAGGTGCTTTCATTATTGTTCTCATCAAAATGGGGGTCAGAAATGAGTTTTCACTGGTGAAATTAGTGGTATTTGATCTGTGAACTGGCCAGAATATTTTAGACTCTGCTCATTCTTAGCAAAGCTTGTAGGAACAATTCCTACATAACTCTATGTCCTGCCCTAGGGTTAGTTGTCACTGCCTGTGGCAGACCAGTGAGTAACAGGAATCTGCAGTTGGAATCCCTTAGTTACTGCTTGAGGAAACTTTTCACCCAAGGTAACGCTGGGTCAGCAAAGAAGGGAGGCAGCTAGGACTTCATTTAAAGAGCAGTTCTTATGAAGTTTTTTGTGCCTGTCTACCCAACACACAGCAGAACTGGATCTGAGATTTGCTTTTGTCAGTAATAATGAATTGGTAATAAGGCTGAATGCGAAGAACTGACATCACTCAGTGCAAACTTTCTCCAGCTCTTTAACCAAAGAGAATCCATGAGATTTAAGTCGGTCTGCAACACCACCTATGAAACAGAATGGCTCCTTCTCCCTAGATTTAGGCCAAGGCCCAAGTATTCAGAACCTCAAGGACAGTTATTGCTCTGAGTCAACAGTGTTTACTGGTGCAGGGCACTGTTCCAAGAGCTTCACAAGCACTCTCATGGAACTGTCACAATCTCCACACCAGGTAGATATTATTGTCATCATCTTCATATTTTACAGATGAAGAAACTAAGACATAGCCTGGCTATTAAAGCAACCAGCCCAAGCTGACATGGTTTATTAAATGGCCAGCTGGGACATTTTTTTTTTTTTTTTTAAATCAGGATGCATCTGTCTTCAGAATTGTTTTAATAAGTAATTCTGTTGGGAATAAGTAATTTAAATAATTTATAGGGTCAAGGGAACTAGTTGTGTTTTAGTTCCTATTAAGTGTATTTTCATTAAGAGAGCAGGGACAGCATTCAAACTGTAGGAAGACACTCTTATGTTGACATTCTTAACGGAAAATATTCAGAGGGCGGAATGACTCCCTACCCTGGGGCGTCGTGTAGGTCAGCGTGGACATTTGCACCAGTGGGGCATCCTCGAAGGGCTGGTTGTACTGCAGGAGAGAAAAGGGTGTCCCATCAGGTCTGAGGGTTGCAAGGAACCCCTGACCGGGGTTGCGGAGGCGCCCGCGCGAGGCTGGAAGTCTGGAGACTCCCCAACTTCTTCACCTGCCCCGGACCCTAGACCCCTCTTCCTCTCTCCTTGCCCTCAGCCCCTGATCCCATCTTACCCCTCCCAGACCTCTCCCGCCCCGGTCTCCACCACCCCTCCCCGCCGCTCCCCTTCTTACCACGGTCCCCAGCCCCGTTTTCCCCTTTCCCGCCGGCCTCGCGCCCCCCCGCCCCTCCCAGCGGGCCGGTGGGGGTCCTCACCTTCTCTAGCAACTGCTGCATGTGCCTCTGGAAGCGGTGGTGGCTGTCCCTGAGCTTCTGCAGCAGCGAGTCCTCCCCTGGGAACTCGCTTTCCATGGCGCCGGTAGGCCGCAATCGCGACACCCGCGGGAAAGCGTCCTGGGACCCCTTGCCCGCGTCCTGGTTCAAATAGAGGCTCCGCCCCCCGTCCGCCCCGCGGGCTGCCCATTGGCTGGCGTGGAGGGGCTGGGCGCTGATTGGGCCTTTCAAATACATCCGCGTCCGCTCCGCTCTAAGTGGGGGAGGGGGCGCCGCTGCGCATGCGCTGGGGAAGGGCGCGGCCGTCCGTCCGTCCCGCTGTCCGGGTTCCTGTTACCCCACAGTGCTGCGAGGGGATCCTGGGAGGTCCGTACTGCTTCCCCTGTGGTGCGTGGAGATGTCCAGGTGACGTGCGCCCGAGCTCGCCGCTGGGTGGGCGGCGGCCTCTCACCCCGTCGTCGCCCCGGGCCCTGCCCTGAGCCGGCTCCCCAACCCTGCCCGCCTCGGGTCCCCGCGCGGTAGCGAGAGCCGGGCCCAAGAAAGAACCTCCGCGCCAAATTACGAATACAAAAGAAGGCAGAAAAGTGAGCATACAGTTAGAAGTACCATAAACGTCACAGAATCCAGGGAAATATAATATTTTTATTAATCTCCTGGCACACCTTTTACGTACATATTTTTTAATGCATTCTCGGCCTCTTCATTGATACTAATTTTGTAATGTTTTCTCTAAAGTATAGGAAGATAATTCAGGGTTTCCTCGACTATGGCTGATTGAATTTTCCATACGATGCACATTTTAGAAAAGTTTTATTCAGCTTCATAACTTAGTCGTTTTCGTGTGCTTGTGCCTCGGCTTGCACCCCCAATCCTATCACGCCATCCAGCAGAAATTAGGGGAGAAGGAGGGAGTGAGAAGAACCTCGGGGCTCACGTAGTGTAAGTGTCCAGGAAATATATTGTGATGGATTCAGGTGTGCCACCCAGATCCGCCTTGAGGATGCCCCAGCTGCTGGGAGGGCTGTCTGCGGCCACCTCGGGTGCTGAGGGTCCCTCACCAAGGGCGGTGCAGCCCCAGGGTGACCCAAATCCAGTGGCAGATCCAGGTGGGAGTATGGAGGCTGGGCCATTTCAGTCCAGAACGGGACAGCCCTGACACTCCCGACCGCGCCCCCGCATCTGCTAAGGCAGCATGTCCAGTCTCCATTCTCCCTGTCTCCCACAGGGGCGGGGCCGAAGGGCGCTCCCTAACAAACATCCTGCACACGAGCTCTGTGTCCGAGTCTGCAGCCTGGAGCACCCAGCCTGTGACAAGGACCTAGCTGCAGACTGCACATTCCGTTTGTAGCTTTTCCAGTTTCACAAATCAGCTGAGGTTCCCTCCCCCGACCCCCGACCCCTGACCCCCGACCCCACCCCAGAGTTCAGAAACTTAACATGCTGTTTCTTCTACTGCGTTTGCATGCTCACATGCAGGGGAGTTTTCAAGCATGTAATTGCTTGAAAGTAATTGTCATATTTAGAGACTTAAAGCCTTGGAGAAGGTTTTCTTTTTCTTTTTTAAGGCTTGGAAAACTTTTCTGTGACTCTAACAAGCATGGTAGTGACACTTCTCAAAACTGGCCTCTCCTAGATCCTGGCCCCTTATTCCTAGGAAATCATTCCCAGATTCCAGGGTGTCACTGACTGTCCAAGGATGTGCCTCTATCCCAAGAGCTCACATGCAGGGTCAGGAGAAAGATTTCTCAATCTCAAGTTCATGTCTTGGCCAATCCCCTCTGAACCAGCCAGTGCCAACACACTGGCCCTTGTCATTCAGGCCAGCTGGCCTCCCAGTCCCCTCTGCCTGGCTTTCCCCATCCCATGGTTCAAACTGGTGGCCAGCAAAGGAAGGAGTCCTGCACAATGCTCCCAATGTAACACCATTCCCTACAAACGCGGCTCCCCGTCACGCCCCCCACCTTTTGCACACAGACACCTTAGCGGCCTAAACGTGACCTCAAGAACCCAGACCTGCTTCATAAACTGCCCCACCACTCCACACCTCCATGTAAGCTTCATCCCTTGCAGCGGAAGTGGCAGGGTGCAGCACCTCTGGGTCTCAAGGGATTTCTGCAGGCAGCAGCGCTGAGGCTGTGCTCAGCCCCAGTCAGGGTCTCTGCTTCTGGCTGCACCTGCACAGCACCCTCTGCTGTCATGGCCAGAATTTTCACCCCTAAGGGTTTAAAATGAAGTACATAAGAAATAATCCTCACGGGACTAATTTTATGTCTGTTCTCATAAAATGTGCCTGAATTTTATAATGTTTTACATAATACATGAGGACTTATTCTGCAGAGAGTTGCCATGCACATAATTTTATGTTGGAAAGGTGTGGAAATTTCACCACCTGTTTGTGGTTGGAGAAGCACAGCTTCTGTTTGGTCCCAGTGTTGACAAAAATTGCTATGTCGCAGCAAAAGCGTCGGTCAGAGATGAATGATCAGCCACAAGCATCAAGCTCCATCCGTCAGGCTGCCAAGAAAAATGTTTACTTTCTTCTGTCACTCCAGGGTTGATGAAAACAAAGGGACTGTGAGATAGCTGATGACAAGCTGACTTTCCAAAAGGTGTCAGTCAAAGCTCACAAAGTGTGTGTATTCTTTGCTTTAATGAGTTTACTTTTGGGGATCTATCCTAAGTAATTAAGGACGTTGGTGAGGATTTAGCTGCAAGACCTTTAGCGAAGCGCTTTTTATAAAGTCCAATGACTAGAAAGAAGGTTGAGTAAATGGTGATATATATCTGTGTCACATTAACCACGGTTTTGAAGAACTATATTTAGTGGCATCCAAAATGTGCATGATTTTTCCTTAGTATAAATGGAGGTCACAAGCATGTATTATATATCTGCATTTAAAAATATACATCATATGCTTTAAAAATCTAAGTATGTATATGCAGATTGTCTCCATGTTATCTCTGGATGATGGTAGTATGGATTATTTTTCGTATTAGTTTTTCTCAGCTGCATTTTCTAGAATGAACATGTATTCCGCAGTTATGAGCATGCATTACTCCTGTAATAAAAAACACAGCAGAACCAATCATGTGTTTTTATTTTGGCTTTACAAAATTAGAGACCGTTTACCCAAATAAGACACAGATGGCCCCAAACATTCTAAAACATTTTTTTTCATAATGATACCTCACCTCCCAGCTTTTACCTAGAAATGCTTTTTTCCCTGGGAAAAGTAGGGCCCAGCTCTCTCTGGTGAGGTTTCTACCTCAGTTTCATGTGGTGGGAAATTGCTTTTTATTCTTCGCTTTAGGCTTTTTGCAATACAAATACACTCTTAGGGTCATGATTAATGTGTTTTAATGGGCTATCCGTTTTAAAAATCAATGAAAAGAATTTACATTAAAAATAGAAGGCAATTAGATAGATTTGGCTGACCTATTTTTAATCAACCCCATTATTTATGGATCTGAAAAGTCTCAGGACCTCTTTCACTGGAGCAGTCAAGGATTACCTCTTCTGTTATTATGTGTGAATAATTTTAAAACAGGAGTCACCAGGTTAATTGATCATTTGCTAAGTACTTTTCAAAAAAAATTACCTACCTTGGAAATGTTCCAAGATGGCTTCTGCCCTTTCTTTTATCAGCCCATTGCAGTTCCTTCTTACTGCCCAAGGCTCACTGAAGTTAGTCTGAAAGGTACAGAAGACACTGTTCTGTTTTTTGAAAAGTTTTGGTGCAAATTAGCTTTTACATTAATACTGTTACACCTTCCCTCAACTGTCTTTACCTTTTTACATTCAACCTCTGTCACTATTGACTCTAATGTTCTTACTTCTTGCAAGAAATAAGAATTATTTCTGTGTCTCTTGTTTATCACAATTATTTCTTAACATTGTTATAGAATTGTTTTTTTTTTTAATTCTCATTTGTTTTCTTGTTCTAAATGTCTTGCTTATATCCGCAATTTTTTTCTGTTGCTGAATGGGATATATATATTTTAGAATGTTTTATGAATTTTCTTCATTCTATAGTTTTGACAGAATTTGACAGAAAAAAAATAACTCCCATTTTAATACCTACTCCTTTCTGTGGCCTGCAAATAGTATTTTTATCATATACTTGAATTTTTTATGAAAATTTTTATTCTTCGTTTGCAGCCATTCCCCTGAAGTTATCATGAAATTTGCTGGGGTGCAGGGAAGAAGCCTAAGAAACCAATGGAAAATGTTTCCTTGACCCGGAGCATTTGGAAGTCACTTGCGGTAAGTGTCCTTGAGCCTGACAGTTCCAGAGGGAACTGTGAACTTCTTCCTTGAAGGGTTCTTGGAGTTTGAGTTAGTGCGCTTAAGGATATTGACATGCAAACTGAAATGAAGACAGCCCGTCATGAAGGCCATGTGGTGACGGCTTTCTCCTGCCCGTGTGGATCCTGCTCATTTGTACTGTGGGTTCATGGTTCACCAGGCTGGGGCATCGTGATGGTTTATTTTATGTGTCGACTTGACTAGGCTATGGGATACCCAGAAAGCTGGTAAAACATTAGTTCTGGGTGTGTCTGCAGAGCCGTTTTCAAAAGAGTAGTGTTTGAATCGGGAACCTAGTGAAGCAGACAGCCTTCCCCAGCGTGAGCGGGCATCCCCCAGAGTGTTGGGGACCTGGAGAGAGCGAAAAGGCGGAGGAAGGGAGAATTCGCTCTCTCTGCCTGACCGAGTGAGTCTGGACTACTTTCCTGAGACTGGGCCTTAAACCATCAGCCCGCCGGTTCTTGACGCCTTCAAACTCAGACAGGAACCAGCTCTCCTGGGTCTCCAGCTTGCAGGGGGCTGATCGTGGGACTTCTCAGCCTCCATAATCACATGAGCCATTCCTTACAATAAATCCCAGATATTTGTTGAGGACTTTTTATGGTCCATCTTGGTGACTGAGCACTTAAAAAGAAAGTGTCTCATTGTCTGTGTCACTGAAGCCAAGTTGTTCGATTATATTGTTCTGGTCTCTCATATCCTTACTAATTTTCTGTCTTCTTCTAGCAATTACTGAGAGAAGAATTTGGAATTTTCCAACGGAAATTGTGGATTTGTTTATTTCTTCATTCAATTCTGTAAGTTTTTGCTTCGTGTATAAAACTCTGCTGTTATCTACATTTAGGATTGTTATATCTTCTTCGTGAATTGATCACTTTATCGTTTTATTATATCCTCCTTTATCTCTGGTGTATTCCCGTTCTGAAGTCTAATTTGTCTGTTATTAATATAACCATTCCATCTTAGTTTCGATTAGTGTTCGAAGGGTATATCCTTTTCTTTTCATTTTCTTTCATTTTATTTATGTCCTTATGTTTAAAGTTGATTTCTCATAGAGAGCATCTAGTTGCATTTCGCTTTTTTTAAAAAAGAAAACTCTGATTTAATATCTCTGCTTTTTATTTTGTGAGTTTAGGCCATTCACATTTAACGTAATTATGGACATGGTTGAGACATGATCTCCTTTCTAGTTGTTTTCTATTGTCCCACGTGCTTTTGTTCTCTTTTCCTCTATTTCAGCCTATTTTTAGATGAATTATTTTCTCTAATTCCATCCTATTTCCACCATTGGCTTGACATTTTGAAATGGTTGTCCCGGGGTTTACAAGACACATTTTTGATTTATCGCAAATGTATCTCACATTTTTGATTTATCACAAATGTATCTCAAATGATAGTACATAGCTTCAAACGTGGCATAAGAATCTTACAACAATACATTTACGATTCCTTCATCCCTTCCTTGAGTCCTCGTCGCCATATGTTTTACTTTTACATATGTCGTAAACCCCATAACACATTGTTTCTGTTCATCTGAAATGAATTCAGTTAATCTCTAGAGCAATTAAAAGCCGAAGAGTGTTTTGTATGTACTTTCATTTTTACTGTTTCTGGAGAGCTTTCTTTCTTTATTATTGTATTTCTTTGGTCTGAAATTTTTCTTTTATCATTTCTTGTAGTATGTCTGCTGACAATAGATTTTTTCTTGGCTTATTTTTTGTTCGAAAAAGTCTTCATTTGGTTTTCAGTCAAAAAAATGTTTTTGATGGTTATGGAATTCTTACAGTTAGTTCTGTTTCCCACCACGGCTTTAAATGTCACTCCATCGTCTTCTGTATTGTCTAGTTTCTGGTGAGCTGTCTACCATCATTCTTATTTTCGTTCCTTTGTATGTTATGTGCCTTTATTTGTGTGCCATCAAGATTTCACCTTTGTTTTTCAGCAGTTCGACTGTTATGTTTCGAGGGGAGTGTGTGCACACACATTGATATTTTTTTCCTGTTTGTAGTTCTATTCTTAGATCTCTGGTTTGATATCTTATATTACTTTTAGATAATTCTCAGACACTTTATTCTGCCCCCTTCCTTCTCACTCTTCCTTCTGAAACTTCAACTGTGTGTGTGTGTGTGTCCATCTCATATAGTCTCACTGCTCGGGGATCCTCTGTTCCCTGCCTGCCCCCTACTCTTTGTTATTTTTATATTTCGGTTCAGGTGATTCCTACTGATCTATCTCTACGTTCACTAGTTTTTCTTCAGCTGTGTCAAGGATACTGATGAACTCATTAAGGGAAGTCTTCATTCCTGATACCATGTTTTTATTTCTAGCATTTCTATTTGACCTTTCCTTATCATTTTTATCTTTGTGCTTAAATTATTCATCTGTTCATGCATGCTGCTCAACTTTTCTATTACAGCCTTTAAAATATTAAATTATAAAGTTCAGGTTTGAAGTTTCCAACATCTGGGTCATCTCTGGGTTGACTTTTTTCTTAATGATGGGTTGGTTTTTTTTTTTCTTCTTGCTTTTGTTTTATTGGATTTAGGTCATCAGATATAGAAGAAACTTAGGCAAATAATGTTTTCTTGGAAATCACGATTCTTCCTCTGTCAAGCCATTAGTGAAGGGAGTTGGTCAATCTAGTCAAAAGCTGAGCTGGGTTTGGGTTTTATTGTTGCTTTGATTACATTCAGTGCCCTATATGCTTCAAATTTCTCAGTGGTGGGCTGCTTTTGCCTTATGTTTAGGGCGGACTTGGGTTTCCATAGGGTTTTTCTCCATGTTCCTGCTCCGCCCTCAGTTTTCAGCCATTTCTGAATTGATCACTGAATGCCCATCTCACACACTGGGGGTGGAGGTGGGGTGGGGTTGGAAGGGGTGTCATATCCTCCATGATCTGGTTCCTTTCCCAGGAGTGGCTGCTGTTTGCTTGTTACTCTGTGCTAGGCTATGTCATGGGTTTTCTGTTATTGTGGTCCATCTCCAGTCTTAGGGAGAAAAGAAAAATTTTTGCCTTGCAGAAGACATAAATAAAGTAAATGTTAAGCCACAGATTTGGAGAAGGTATTTGTGAGGCAGAAAACTCCACCTCCTAATGAAGGATTAATATTTAGAATATATAAAGAATCTCTTCAAATTAATAAGAAAAACAATAGAAAAAAGGACGAAAGACTTGCGAATGCCTTTCAGAGAAAGAAATCTCCCTTACTTCTATGACCTGAACACAGCTGCTGTGTACCTGGGTCTTGGTGTGTGAGTTGCAGCTGGTTTTTTTTTTTTTTTTCCTTAAATACTTATTCCCACCCCCATAGAAGCCAAATTTTGCATTGTATCTGTGTCTGGACATCTTTGCCTGGTATTGGTGTAGAATTTTAGGCTCAAGATAGTCTAGTGCTCTCACCAAACAGTAAATTCTTTTCTACCTTTCCCCTGGGTGAAATGCATCTCTGTTCTTGCTTTGAAGGAGACACGTTCTACTGCTCCTCCCCAGAACTTTTAAGTTTTTCGAAGAGGTGTAATTTTTAATTGCTTTATAACATACTCTTGCATGTTTATACCACGGTTAACTGCATCGCTGGTAGATCTTTAGGTTTTATTTTATTTTCGCAATTAAGACTAGTGTCTGCTGTAACATATGTGTACCTAAAATTTGTCTGAATTTCCTCAGAATACATTGATAGGAGAATCGCAGAATGTATGAACATTTGAAAGCTTTTAATATATAGCGCTAAATTACTTTCCGGAACGTGCGATCCGACCTGCATTTCCATCACTGATGTCAGAGTGGCCCCGTTTCCTTCTCCTTCATCAACACTGACCATGACCATGAAAAGAAAACATTGACCACATGCAAAAAAGGCATCATTTGCCTCTTGTGAAAACTAGTTGGGTTGAGCATTTTTTTTTCACATATTTATTAGCCCTTGACGTATACTATAGTTTTAGTATTTTTCTTATTCATTTATGCAATATTTTATATTAAAAATGTGTCTATGTCATATTGCTGTAGTTGTGTTTTTCAGATTGTTGTTCTTTTAAATTGCTTGTAATAAAAATAAATAAAAAAGGGCCAAAGACTTAAACTGTACAGAAAATCTGTCAAGAAATTGTTGAGGAGAGAATGGTCCAAGTGTTAAATGCTGTCGAGAGGTCGAGTCGAAGGAGAAGCGTTCTTTGAGTTTGTCTGCATGGATACGATTGCCGGCCTTAGGGAGAGACCTGTGGACCGGGGGATGGAGGTAGCGATAGTGATATGGATTGCTGGGACATGGTTTATTGGTGTTGTCCCGGGGTTTACAAGACACATTTTTGATTTATCACAAATGTATCTCAAATGATAGTACATAGCTTCAAACGTGGCATAAGAATCTTACAACAATACATTTACGATTCCTTCATCCCTTCCTTGAGTCCTCGTCGCCATATGTTTCACTTTTACATATGTCGTAAACCCCATAACACATTGTTTCTGTTCATCTGAAATGAATTCAGTTAATCTCTAGAGCAATTAAAAGCCGAAGAGTGTTTTGTATGTACTTTCATTTTTACTGTTTCTGGAGAGCTTTATTTCTTTATTATTGTATTTCTTTGGTCTGAAATTTTTCTTTTATCATTTCTTGTAGTATGTCTGCTGACAATAGATTTTTTCTTGGCTTATTTTTTGTTCGAAAAAGTCTTCATTTGGTTTTCAGTCAAAAAAATGTTTTTGATGGTTATGGAATTCTTACAGTTAGTTCTGTTTCCCACCACGGCTTTAAATGTCACTCCATCGTCTTCTGTATTGTCTAGTTTCTGGTGAGCTGTCTACCATCATTCTTATTTTCGTTCCTTTGTATGTTATGTGCCTTTATTTGTGTGCCATCAAGATTTCACCTTTATTTTTCAGCAGTTCGACTGTTATGTTTCGAGGGGAGTGTGTGCACACACATTGATATTTTTTTCCTGTTTGTAGTTCTATTCTTAGATCTCTGGTTTGATATCTTATATTACTTTTAGATAATTCTCAGACACTTTATTCTGCCCCCTTCCTTCTCACTCTTCCTTCTGAAACTTCAACTGTGTGTGTGTGTGTGTCCATCTCATATAGTCTCACTGCTCGGGGATCCTCTGTTCCCTGCCTGCCCCCTACTCTTTGTTATTTTTATATTTCGGTTCAGGTGATTCCTACTGATCTATCTCTACGTTCACTAGTTTTTCTTCAGCTGTGTCAAGGATACTGATGAACTCATTAAGGGAAGTCTTCATTCCTGATACCATGTTTTTATTTCTAGCATTTCTATTTGACCTTTCCTTATCATTTTTATCTTTGTGCTTAAATTATTCATCTGTTCATGCATGCTGCTCAACTTTTCTATTACAGCCTTTAAAATATTAAATTATAAAGTTCAGGTTTGAAGTTTCCAACATCTGGGTCATCTCTGGGTTGACTTTTTTCTTAATGATGGGTTGGTTTTTTTTTTTCTTCTTGCTTTTGTTTTATTGGATTTAGGTCATCAGATATAGAAGAAACTTAGGCAAATAATGTTTTCTTGGAAATCACGATTCTTCCTCTGTCAAGCCATTAGTGAAGGGAGTTGGTCAATCTAGTCAAAAGCTGAGCTGGGTTTGGGTTTTATTGTTGCTTTGATTACATTCAGTGCCCTATATGCTTCAAATTTCTCAGTGGTGGGCTGCTTTTGCCTTATGTTTAGGGCGGACTTGGGTTTCCATAGGGTTTTTCTCCATGTTCCTGCTCCGCCCTCAGTTTTCAGCCATTTCTGAATTGATCACTGAATGCCCATCTCACACACTGGGGGTGGAGGTGGGGTGGGGTTGGAAGGGGTGTCATATCCTCCATGATCTGGTTCCTTTCCCAGGAGTGGCTGCTGTTTGCTTGTTACTCTGTGCTAGGCTATGTCATGGGTTTTCTGTTATTGTGGTCCATCTCCAGTCTTAGGGAGAAAAGAAAAATTTTTGCCTTGCAGAAGACATAAATAAAGTAAATGTTAAGCCACAGATTTGGAGAAGGTATTTGTGAGGCAGAAAACTCCACCTCCTAATGAAGGATTAATATTTAGAATATATAAAGAATCTCTTCAAATTAATAAGAAAAACAATAGAAAAAAGGACGAAAGACTTGCGAATGCCTTTCAGAGAAAGAAATCTCCCTTACTTCTATGACCTGAACACAGCTGCTGTGTACCTGGGTCTTGGTGTGTGAGTTGCAGCTGGTTTTTTTTTTTTTTTTCCTTAAATACTTATTCCCACCCCCATAGAAGCCAAATTTTGCATTGTATCTGTGTCTGGACATCTTTGCCTGGTATTGGTGTAGAATTTTAGGCTCAAGATAGTCTAGTGCTCTCACCAAACAGTAAATTCTTTTCTACCTTTCCCCTGGGTGAAATGCATCTCTGTTCTTGCTTTGAAGGAGACACGTTCTACTGCTCCTCCCCAGAACTTTTAAGTTTTTCGAAGAGGTGTAATTTTTAATTGCTTTATAACATACTCTTGCATGTTTATACCACGGTTAACTGCATCGCTGGTAGATCTTTAGGTTTTATTTTATTTTCGCAATTAAGACTAGTGTCTGCTGTAACATATGTGTACCTAAAATTTGTCTGAATTTCCTCAGAATACATTGATAGGAGAATGGCAGAATGTATGAACATTTGAAAGCTTTTAATATACAACGCTAAATTACTTTCCGGAACGTGCGATCCGACCTGCATTTCCATCACTGATGTCAGAGTGGCCCCGTTTCCTTCTCCTTCATCAACACTGACCATGACCATGAAAAGAAAACATTGACCACATGCAAAAAAGGCATCATTTGCCTCTTGTGAAAACTAATTGGGTTGAGCATTTTTTTTTCACATATTTATTAGCCCTTGACGTATACTATAGTTTTAGTATTTTTCTTATTCATTTATGCAATACTTTATATTAAAAATGTGTCTATGTCATATTGCTGTAGTTGTGTTTTTCAGATTGTTGTTCTTTTAAATTGCTTGTAATAAAAATAAATAAAAAAGGGCCAAAGACTTAAACTGTACAGAAAATCTGTCAAGAAATTGTTGAGGAGAGAATGGTCCAAGTGTTAAATGCTGTCGAGAGGTCGAGTCGAAGGAGAAGCGTTCTTTGAGTTCGTCTGCATGGATACGATTGCCGGCCTTAGGGAGAGACCTGTGGACCGGGGGATGGAGGTAGCGATAGTGATATGGATTGCTGGGACATGGTTTATTGGTTGGGAATGCTTTTGGCTGCAGGAACCAAAAACCTGATTGATAGCAGCTTAAACCAATAAGATTTATTTATTCATTCTTGCTAACATGAAGCCTGGAAGCGTGGGTTTTGCAGCTAGTGATGTCCAGGGCAGGACCTCCTTAAGTTCTGATTTCCCTCAGGGTTGTCAAAGGACGGTTTGTACTTGAGTTTTCATGTCTGTGCTCGTGCCGGAAACGAGAGCTGGTGCGCCAGCTCTGTGTTTGTCAGGCTTCAAATTTTGTTCTTTCTCCACTTATTTTTTTGGTTCTGTTAACTAATGGTTTATATTTTCTTCTGATTTTTTCAAAGCTCCAACTCTTAGATTTTTTCATTAGGCTTACAAATCTAATCTCTTCTAATTTATGTTTTTACTTTTTCGTTTTGCATTTGATGCATTCTCTTTGCTTTATGCTTCTTGCTGTGTGAGTTCTTGCAGTGATTGCCTGCTTCATCATTTTCATTCTTTCCTCTTTCAGGATGGAAATGTTTAGAGCTGGAATTGTCTTTGGAGCCAGTAGCGTAGTTTAGCACATACAGGTGGGACTTTGGGACAGGCTGCCTGGGTTTAGAGCTGGCCTCTGCCACTCGCTGGTTGTTTGACCTTGGGAAAGTATTTACCCTTTTTTGGTGCCTCTGCTTTTTTCTCTGTGGTTAAGAATAGTGCCCTCCTCACAGGGCTGTGGCGAAGGTTAAATGCAATGATATTTTAAAACTCCTCAGTAGCCACTACGTGGTAAGCGGGACTTAGGCGTTTGTTGGACTCATTTTTTAACAGCTGCTGAGTGTGCCATTGCTCACGTGGATTGTCCTTTATTTAACTCACTCCCTGCTGGTGAGTAGACGGTTCTCGTCTTTGATCTCTTGACTACTGAAAAAGCACAGAGCCCTGCGTCTCCTTGTACAGCTGCACCACGTATCGAGAAGTGTAAGTAGTGAGCGGAATAATTCGTAGAGAATTGCAGGGCTAAAGGGCGCATCCGCACGATACACCATAGGCATTGCCGAAATGCCCACCTTGGAGGGTCTGCCAATTTATAATTTATGGTCCTGCAAGCAGCATCTTCCTCAATGAAGTATATCATCAGGATCTTTGAGCTTTGCTATTCTGATAGGTAAACGCGTTTTAATCTTCCTTATTTTGAGCGTATTTGTCTAGGGTTAATGGCCATCGCGTTTCCCTTTCTCTGTAAACCACCCTTTTTTGTCCTTTGCCCCTTGTACGTTCTGCTCAGGGCATCAGGGGGCCTCGTGGTTGGCCCTGATTGAGTGACTCTGCGGTAGAGAATGTAGGGGGCTTGGAGATGGACCCTCGGGCTGTCAATTTCCTGCAGTGGGCAGTCAAGTTCGTCATGACGGTAACACCATTCATTGAACAGAGACTGTGCTAAACCGTTTACCTATGTCTTATCCGTCGATCGTCTCTGCAAAGGAGGGAGACAAGCTGTGTCGAAGTCTCAGTTCTGCGATTTGCAACCAAGGTCACCTTGGGCAATTGATCTGAGCCTCAGTTATATCACCTATGAAATAAGAATAGTATCAGCTTCATAGAGTTATGGAGATTAAACAAACAAGCTAGGTGAGAACACCTGGCATAGTTCTTGCCATAAAGTATAAGGTTTGGGGCTGGAGAACAGGCAGAAGAGACAGGCTACTTCTGAGACACCACGATGTCATGCGT
>NW_011888985.1:1413255-1416577 GCF_000151845.1 Pteropus vampyrus | reverse complement strand
GTAGAGAATGTAGGGGGCTTGGAGATGGACCCTCGGGCTGTCAATTTCCTGCAGTGGGCAGTCAAGTTCGTCATGACGGTAACACCATTCATTGAGCAGAGACTGTGCTAAACCGTTTACCTATGTCTTATCCGTCGATCGTCTCTGCAAAGGAGGGAGACAACCTGTGTCGAAGTCCCAGTTCTGCGATTTGCAACCAAGGTCACCTTGGGCAATTGATCTGAGCCTCAGTTATATCACCTATGAAATAAGAATAGTATCTGCTTCATAGAGTTATGGAGATTAAACAAACAAGCTAGGTGAGAGCACCTGGCATAGTTCTTGCCATAAAGTATAAGGTTTGGGGCTGGAGAACAGGCAGAAGAGACAGGCTACTTCTGAGACACCACGATGTCATGCGTGGCAATGACAAGGGTATGTCGGTCCCATGTGTGTAGCCAGGACAGAAAGCTAGGTGGAGGGGCCCTTTTTCAATTAGCATCCCAAATCTCATGGTTGTCCTGAGGCCTGGAA
Organism: Pteropus vampyrus; assembly: GCF_000151845.1. Taxonomy (NCBI): domain Eukaryota; kingdom Metazoa; phylum Chordata; class Mammalia; order Chiroptera; family Pteropodidae; genus Pteropus; species Pteropus vampyrus. The sequence goes on along the minus strand of NW_011888985.1, from coordinate 1,416,064 downwards.
AAAACCTACCAGCTTATTTCAGAGAATAACTTTTGGATCTAGTTTTACATTTTTAAAAAGCCAAATGGAAACCAAATAAGTAAGTGTGAGTGCAAGTACAAGGACAGAGATTCTAAATTGCTCTGCTCTGGACTTTGGCTAAATCACTTTCTTCTCCTTTCTGGAGGGCGATGCTCGTGCGTTTTCCAGGTGTCTGCTTGTGCTGTCTTTCTCGGCTTTTACGGGACACCTGCCGTGTTGCAGGTAGCGCCTAATGGACCTGAGAGGTCTGATGATATCACACTTTTTTTGCCGCAGCTTTGGATGGCTGCGAGCAGGGCATGCTGCCTTTCAGCCCGTGGCCCTCCTCCTTACCCGGGTGTAAGGCTTTTGCTAACCCTTCTGATGGCTTCGAGGATTATGGGAAGGAAATTTCTAAGCTGCGGTGGGACCTTGGGTTCCATTCCCCCAAGCAGCTCATCTGTGGAGACGTGAGGTTCAGCTCCAGTCCCATTTACGGCGGGGATTATAAACCTGTCCGGATGTCCACCTGTCCGTTAATTGAGGACAAGTCTCAGGAAGGGGAGACTGTCTGTTAATGTCGCAGAGAGGGTCATTTGATGTACAGCTAACATCTGAGAAGTTGGAGTCACATCCCCCCATGGCTGGGAAGTGCAGGTAGCAAGGGACCTGACTTTTACCATTCGCGGAAGTAGTTAGACCTGTTGTTGATCAGCAGGGGACAGACCTCCCGAGAGAGCCCTCAGTGCCACTTACCTGCATGGAGCTTACCTGCGATTCCACTGTCCTGGGAAGCATGGGTGAGAACAATTGGGAACATAGCTGTCATGCCCCAACTGTGCATTATGATTATAGGGAAAGCCTTTCCTCCTTCTTGCTTATTGAGGGGACAGACCACTGGACAGTGCTGCCACTGAAATAATAATAGTGACAACAGCGGTGTCACTAAGTATATCTTTTTTGTTCAAACTTTTCCCTTTTTAATATAAGAGTTATCATCACAGAGCACTGTGTAAAATATCCACATACAGTTGAAAAAATACTCATAAGCAAATACCCTGGGAATCCCGAAAAAAGATCAAGAAATGGGACATTGCCAGCCCTCCAGAAACTCACCGCGTGCCACTGCCCACATAGGTGACCCCTGTCTTGACGTTTTGCTGATGACATCCTCACCCTCCTCCAGTTCTGCACGTGTGACCGCGTCCCTAGGCAACAGGTCATTTTGGTTCGTTCTGAGCTGCATATACAGGGGCGCGTGCTGGGTGGTCTCCTTTGCAACGCGCTGCTGCCTCAGCTTGGTCTCCCGGGAAGAGGCTCAGCGGAGTTTAACGCAGGACGTCTCCTTGGGGTGCCCTTGGAACTGACCCTCGTGGAAGGGAGGGGCTGGCAAAGGGGGAGGGCAGAGGGAGAAGTCGGCCATGATGCAACCCAACCCCGCAGGGGGCTCTCTGCCAGACGGTTCTGCAGATCATCCCCCGTGGGACCGCGACGGCTGGGCCTTTGGACACCCACGCTGATCGGTCGTTAGATCTGGCCCACCCCACGAAGGGGCACGGCCTCGGGCCAGGCGGCACTCCACAGCCAAGGGGACCCTGGCCGGGGCTGTCACTGGGGCCCTCTCATACCAGCAGCTCCGGGCCTGCGTCTCCATCAGCACAGGAGGACAGGGTTATCTGTTAGGGCCGCCTTGTTATCAAGGGTCGTGAAAATGTTTTAATTTCTTCTAAAGTTGGAGGAAAAAATTGGATATGGCCCCGGCTGCATTCTAGTAGTCTCTATACCAATAAAGTCATCAACATATTATTGTATAATTTTTAGGGCGTAAGAGGCCCACGAAGTCACCGTTCCCTAGGACTCAGGAAAGTCACAGCGAAGCCCCATGAGTGCTGTCCTGCTTGGGCCTGGGCGGCATAGCACAGCATCTTCCGAAATCTGAAGCCGGTGGGCATGGCACTTGCTTTTGGCACCAGATAATTTTTTTTATTCTCTTAAGAAATATCCTCAACACCCTGCTCCGCCCACCCCACCAGTTTTGTTTTACTAAACATTTTGATCTTTAATTATATCGACTGCCATTCGGACAGCTATCCATATGCTTGTGTTGTTTTTTGCCCTTTGCCCATCCAGTATTTTGAATCATCTTCACTAATTTCCCAATGCTAAATAGTCCCAGAATATGCCCCGTTTGGTCAAAGAGCTTTGTTCCTTCTCCTGCTGTGGGAGTTGGTTTTCACCGATCATCGTGAGTGAGCCCGATCCACAATTTTCTTGCTTTGTCCTGTTTTGTTCAGGGTTTTGTTGTCTTAGCATCTCTTGCTTGGTGGAGTCAACTGGGAAGCTTTGCATAGTGTGTGTGTGTGTGTGTGTGTGTGTGTGTGTGTGTGTGTGTGTGTGTGTGAACAGTATACATAGCATGCGAGTTATTTGTAAGCAAATTGTTAAAACTTTCCAGTAAAGCTTCTGTGAGATCTGAGACATGTAATAAATGTCTCCCACTTAGTTTTTTAAGTTAAAAGTCTACTTCAGCATTTCCCAAACTATGTTTCATGGGAAACTTGTTTTGTAAGATCTTAAAAAAAAAGTTTCCTAGTAGGAAATGCTGTTTTAAACTAAGTTAAACCGTTTTCTTTATAAGTTTCACGGGGCATTTATATGCTAATTGCATCTTCGAGAAAGACTAACATATCTATCACTTCTCAGAATTATAAGACCTTGTGTCTTGTGGAACGCGATCTAAGGAACACTAAAAAAATATTCATTTTTTTTGTCTCTTCCCTAGATATTTTATTTTTCACTTCTTGTTGTC
>NW_011888985.1:1402253-1413205 GCF_000151845.1 Pteropus vampyrus | reverse complement strand
TAGCATCTCTTGCTTGGTGGAGTCAACTGGGAAGCTTTGCATAGTGTGTGTGTGTGTGTGTGTGTGTGTGTGTGTGTGTGTGTGTGTGTGTGTGAACAGTATACATAGCATGCGAGTTATTTGTAAGCAAATTGTTAAAACTTTCCAGTAAAGCTTCTGTGAGATCTGAGACATGTAATAAATGTCTCCCACTTAGTTTTTTAAGTTATAAGTCTACTTCAGCATTTCCCAAACTATGTTTCATGGGAAACTTGTTTTGTAAGATCTTAAAAAAAAAGTTTCCTAGTAGGAAATGCTGTTTTAAACTAAGTTAAACCGTTTTCTTTATAAGTTTCACGGGGCATTTATATGCTAATTGCATCTTCGAGAAAGACTAACATATCTATCACTTCTCAGAATTATAAGACCTTGTGTCTTGTGGAACGCGATCTAAGGAACACTAAAAAAATATTCATTTTTTTTGTCTCTTCCCTAGATATTTTATTTTTCACTTCTTGTTGTCGGGATGCCGACTTTGTCTCACATTTCTAATCAGCAACTTTCTTTCTTTCTTTTTTTTTTGCTGGACTGGAAACCATATAACAAACTTGTTAGAACTGTGTCAGAAATAATCATACATATTTACGATTTCCATAAGTCTCCAAGTTTGTTTGTTTGTTTGTTTGTTTGTTTGTTTTTATCAGTAAAGCGGTTTCTATACAGACATGTTCTAACACTCATTTGGGCTGCTGAGGGGTCACTTGTGTTTCTTCCTGTGTTCTAGACCTGAGCTGACCGGGACTCTTGCAGGTAGCTGTGTGACTATTAAAATTAAACTTTAAATGAATTAAAATTGAATAAAGTTAAAATTTCAGTTACTCAGTCACAATAGTCATATTCCACGCGCTCTATAGTCAGATGTGGCCGATGGCGATCGCATTGGACAGAGCAGAGATGGGACACTCTATCATCATAGAAAGTCCTGTTGGCCAGTGCTGGTCCAGGCAGTTGATCTCGACGGATGACGGAGGAATCTGTATTTTAAACCAGGACTCGTAACTTGGTTTGGAAGGGTGTATATCAATGATCATTTATTGCCATTCGTCTAATGAGAGATCTCCGGGTAGAAGCAGACGGTACTGCTCGTCTGGGAAGAGAGGACATGCTTCCGGTTTCATAACAGCCTTCAGTGCGGACTGTGTCAGGCTCAGTAAGAACCTGCTTTCTGAATGTCTCAGGAGGGCTAACTTTGCCTCCCCAGGAGGCCATGAGCGTTTTTGGGGGAAGGATCACATCTTTGCGTTCCAGAACGCGCCACGGCACTGGTCCCCGGGCTCTGCACGTCATAGCAGCTCGTTACCTTAGTGATTGCCTCTCAGGGCGATGGCGTCTGGAAAGACAAGTCACATCTCATTTGAGCCGTCAGCAATCTCTCACAACAGAACTTCCAAGACACTTTAATGAATGCGTTCACGGCAGCTCTGTTAATGTGCGTTGGCTCAAATCATCAAAAAGATGTCATATAGCCCAGGGCCTTAATGACAAAACCCAAAATCCTTAACATGGTCTGTGAGACACTGCGTGATCTGGACCCGCCATAGCTCCCACCACTCTCTTCTCCTTCTAGAAGGCGCCAGCATTACTGGCTTTCTTCCAGGTCCTTGAAAGTCTGGCTTCTCCCTCTGATTGTAGTAAACAGGATCAGTGTCCTTTTAGAATGAAGTGTCCTTCTGATGGTGCTGCCAATCCTATGGCCACACCTCCTCTGCTACGGAGGGGAGGGCATGACCTAAGATGGGCCAATGAGATGCCTTCCAGGGGTTCCCCGTAAAGATGCTGGGAGAGAGAAGCCTTCATTTTTCTGGAGTTGGCAGCCCCAAAGACGGCTGTCTGTGGTTCACACGTGCCCAGGCTTCTCTCCCTCTGGCATCTAGGAAGCCATCTGCAGTAGCGGAGAGTGAGGGTATCACTCAAGGGAAGCAAAGCTGAGAGCGAAAGCGGGGGGCTGTGCAGAGGGGTTCTTAAGCCAAGCACAAAAAATATTACCCGTAAAAAGAAATGGATACATTTGACTATATCAAAAATCAACAACTACATACACCTGACACTAATATCAAATAATTCGAATGTCAACTCCAATTGAAGAATAAAAATTAAAAAAATTTTAATTTGAAAAGTGAAAAAAATCAACACTATTCCTCAAATGATACCATAAAGAAACAGTGGGCAAAGACGTTTGCAACTTATATGACAAAATATATACTTTTGATATAATAATATAAAATACATTAATAATATAAAAATATAGTCCAGGTCAATATGAACCCATCAATCAAAATAAGACAGATAACACAGTAGAAAGTGGGGCAAAGATTTGAATATGCCCTTCTCCACAGGGGAACTCTAAATGGCCAGTAAACAGTGCTCTGCCTCGCAGAGAGTCAGGGAAATACAAATTAAAACTACAGAACGATATCATTAGGTACCACAGCGTTGGCGAAAGTTTAAAAATCTGGTAACGATACTAAGTGTTGGCGAGGATACGGAGCAGCCGGAATTGGAGTTCCCTGCCGGGGGGCAAATAAATTAGTTCCACGCTTTAGAAAACTCTCGGGCACTAGACACGCCTTCAACCAGCCTTTCTCCTCCTGTCTAAGGAGCACACACCCCAGAACAGGTTACGGACCCTGGAGAGGCTTACGAACACGTGCCCCGAGGAACGCGCATGGAAACGTCAGCAGCGGTCCTGAGCGAGTCAGCCGCGTCGTCAGCGAGGACAGTCATCGCAAGGCGCCATGGGCTGGGGGCTTGAACCAGACGTTCCTCCCGTCACCATTCCGGCGGCCGGGAGTGCCCCATCAAACATCAGCAGGTGTTTCATGCCGAGGCCTTTCTTCTGGGGTTGCAGAGGACTGTCTCCACCGGTCGTCCCTCTGTGTGTCTGTGTACTCGCCTGCGCGAGTCACGCGGAATTGGGTCTCATCGGAACGGCCTCGTTTAACTTAATTGCCTCCTCAAAGGCCTGATCCCCAAATATAGTCGCCTTCCGAAGCGCTGGGCGGTCAGGACTTCATATCAATTTTGGGGTGGGTGGGGACACGATTCAGCCCATAGCACAAACTCAATAATGTCTGTCAGCAGGAGAGTGGATAAAGAACTTGCGGGGTATTCATACCATGGAAATCGGCCGCAGCGCAAACAGCTGAGCTATACATAATGAAAAGCATGCGTGACTCTTACAGAAACAGAGTTGAGCTAGGGAAGCCGTTGGACGCTGCGATGTGCCACTTAGTTAGTCTCCTCCTCAAGGAAAGGCTCGACGTCTCAGCTGCTGGGAGCGCAGCTGGCTGGTGCCTTCGGCCGTCGCTCCTCCGGGGGCTGCTTCCGTTACAGACGGCCGCCTCACCGAGGGCGCACCCACCCGGGACCACACATAATGACTAATCGTTGTGGTCATCGTGGCCCAACTTGGGGCACCTCTGAGGGACCCTAGAGGTCAGCCAAGGCTGCTATTGGACCTGAATTGCCATCCAGCGGTCTGCCCACTCTTGCTTCTGTTCCCCGCCCTCCCTTGTGGTGCTGTTGGTCCCAAGGGCAGCCTGCACAAGGACCCTGTGCTCCAGACTCCAGCTCGGAGTCTGCTGCCTGTGGAGCCCAAGTTGGGAAGGTTGGTTCCAGGACTGGTTCTAGAAAGGAGGTTGTATTAGTTCCCCAGGGCTGTCGTAACAAATGACCACAAACTGGGTGGCTTAAAACGAGACATATTTATTCTCTCACAGTCTGGAGGCTAGAACTCTAAAATCAAGGTGTTGGCAGGGCAGCTTCCTTCTGGAGGCTCCGAGGGAGAGTCTGTTCCATGCCTCTCTCCAGGCTTCTGGTGCCTTCTGGCAGTCCTTAGTGCAGGGGCCCCCATCCCCCGGGCCATGGACCAGTACCGGTCTGTGGCCTGTTAGGAACTGGGCCGTACAGCAGGAGATGAGTGGCAGGCGAGCGAGCGAAGTGTCATCTGTATCTGCAGCCGCTCCCCAGCGCCAGCATCACCGCCTCAGCTCCACCTTGGATCATCAGGCGTTAGATTCTCAGAGAGCTCTGCTCCCTGGTGCCACAGAGGTTGGGGACTGCTGCTTTTGTATTTTGGGCTTGCAGATGCCTCACTCTAATCTCTGTCTCCATCATCACACTGACTTCCCTGCGTCTTCTCTCCCTTCCTTCCTTCCTTCCTTCCTTCCTTCCTTCCTTCCTTCCTTCCTTCCTTCCTTCCTTCCTTCCTTCCTTCCTTCCTTCCTCTTTCTCTCTCCTTTTTTAAATAGAGATTCTTGTCATTGGGCTTAACGTAATTACATTGGTAAAGACTGTTTTCCCAAATTTGGTCACATTCACAGGTTCCGGGGAACGTATCTTTTTGACATGGGACATTCAACCCACTACACGGGTGATAAGATGGGGTTTTAGACCTTGTGCTGTTGGGAGCTGGCACAAAGCGGAGGTCCAGTCGTTGGTGGGGAGTGGGGATGGCGGAGTGCTGGAAGGAGCCGGGGTCCCCGGGGCAGTGTTTCAGGCAGCTGGGAAGTGTGGGTGCAGTGGTGGCTCTAAGAACAGTGGGGTTTGTGGCGACGCTAAGCTCCTTGATGTGTCCTCATTGCTCTGAACAGTGCTTGGCACCAGGCAGACACTTAGTAATATTTGCTAAATGAAAGAATGAATAAACGCATGAATGAATGTTTATTGCAATGCTGTTTATAATACGGGGAAACTGAAAATGGCCTTTTTGTTCAAAGAAAGAGGGCGCATGGTCGAAGTTATTATAGTGGTCTCTAAAATACAGTGCATCTTAGAAATGTATTTATCGACATAAAAATATTCATGAAATGTTAAAATGGAAGATGCAAGTGAGAAAAGTATAGCTTGAATCGATGCGATTTTGGAACATATATGTATTTACTAAAATCTGAACATAGATCCAACAACTGTAAACAGCTCTTTCCCTTGGTGGGATTATAGGAGACTTAAATGTGGTTATGTGTACTTCCTTTTCTAATTTCTGATTCCTTGTGTTGATTTCAAACACGACCAAGAGGAAAAGAATGTAGGAAGACATGCAGCACATTTTAAAAAGCTTTCCCACAAGAATAGTTAAAACAATAGGAAAATCAGTAATTCAAGTAGAAGTCACAAGTCACCCATCCCATGGCGCTGCTGGTGAATCAGGGGTACTGCACGTGAGGATGGCCGCGCACCCTGACCATTACGTAATGTGTGCCTGTCACCGTGCGAAGTGATTTCTGTCAGTTAGCTTGGTGGGTCTCAATGCTGCCTGCACGTTGGGATCACCTGGGAAACTTACAGTCGTGACGTCTGGATGGCCGATAGCAGAATACTGTCGTTTGCCCGGGCATCCGTGTGTTCCTCCCCCCGGAGACGCTAAGACACTGTCCGAGTTTAAAACCACATTGTGTTGTTATGTCTCGCACCAACCCTAGAAGGAAGATTCAGTTGTCATCTTCATTTTATCGGTGAGGGAAACGAGACACGGAGAGGTTAAGCATCTCGCCTGGGGTCGCACGGCTGGTCTGTGACTGGAACGCAGGCAGCCTGGTTTTAAAGCTGACCCTCCTGAGCAAAACCCGTGTGGCCTGTGTGCTCTCCTGGGATGCCAGATGCCTGGGTTTAATTCGATCAGTCTTGCATTTAACTGAAATATGGGTAAACAAAGGGTCACGATATATTCAAAAGTAACTTATAACTGATAAGGAACTATAACTATTTAAATATGAGAAATTATTATTTCTGGTCACATTACTTTCCATGTGCAGTCTTAACCATTTTACCGAATGGAATCCATGATTTGACAAGCACTAGGTTCTTTATCTTTTTTTGTGACTAAGGTCTTCAATTCCTCTTTTACTAGGTTATTTTCACCAACCACGTAAATTTGAAATGAAACTGTAATGGTTAGAACGTTCGGGGCAGGAATCTAGTGTGCGAATCGTTCAGGAGAAAAGAATTCAGATCTGAGATTCGGAAACCCTGAGGCGTGTCTAAGCGAGTCAGCAAGGCACCGCTTCCCCCTGGGCACGCCCAGGGTTGGTTTGCTGATTTTTGGCGAGGTTCATTAATTGCACACACATACTGAGCACTGTGCTTGACCGCTCTGCAAATGTAAGAGAACACCAGGGTGCAGAGGTCACCGTCTCTGTCCTTGTAGCAGTCACGACACAGTGGGGGAGCCTGACACGTGAAGGGGGCAGTTGTGGCCACGTGAGAGGCAAAAAGCGGGAAGTGGCTGGTGCCCGCTGAGAAAGGTTCTTGAAATAGGAAGTGCTTGAGTTGCACCTTCGAGGCCAAGTGTAGGAGCCAGCCAGGCAGAGGACGTGACAGGCAAGCCCAGTGCACACATGGAGGAGAGAGAGCATCGGGCGATGGGGGGCCGAGGGGAGCACGGGTCAGAGGCAGTTGTGAAGAGAGGAGAGGTCTGTTGGCCAGCCAGTGCTCTGTCGTTCAAGTTCAGCCAGGGAGGCCGAAGGGAGTTTGCAGGGTGGGCAGGAATTCGGCAGGTTGGGCCAGTCTGGCGAACTGTCCCCAGGTCGCGGGCCGTCATGCGCCTGGGCTCGTCCTGAAGGTAAAGCAGTTCCTCTGAGGGTGCCAGCGCACTGCTTCTACCTTTGAGTCCTCGTCACCGTTTCTCCTAATTCTTCCCTGGCATTCAGGAAGTTTTCATCCTGTGCAGAGCGGGCACCTTTGTTATTAGGAGTCCGAGAACAGATGACAGAAAAAAAGTAGAAGAAAATGAAACGGGTGTTTGTTAAATGTCATCAGCGGAGTGACATTTAATGCCATCACTGCTAAAAAGGGTCACTTCATCGTGGAATCACAGTGTGTCTGCACTGTACCCAATGGAACCATGAACCGGCCGGGCTGTCAGAAGAAAATGCAACAGGTGTTTGTTAAATGTCGTCAGCTGGAAGTGAGTTCGTGCTGCCTCGGGGGCTGACCGGATGTCATGAAGAAACGGGGCGTCTGAGATAATTATGGGCATGGCCAGGACACCCAGTGAGTCATTCGCTCAGGGATCTCTCTGAGCTCAGACAATTCCTAAAAAGCCTGTTGTGTCAAACCACCAAGGATGTTCTCAAGATGCCATCATCTCTGGAACCAGGAAGCTAATGGCAAAGAAAAGAAAAAAAAAAAAACAATTCTCACTACAACTTGAGGGGGTGGAGGGTGGGGCAGGTCACTTTACCGTAAGGATCAGGTTGATTTTGATCCCAATAGTTTGTTTTTTCTCTCCATGTCAGTCATAAGAGAGGAAAAATTCTCGAAGCGGAATCTGTAACCTGTCCCTTTAAAAGAACACATTAAAGTACCCAGTCCTAAGTGGTTTTGAGCACACAGCATCACAGGACTCGATAAATAATTGATATAAATTAATGTCCAATGAAAGACACATATCCGCACTGATCTATAATTACTGGAAGCAACCTCATATATTTTTCATAAAAGTGTTTCGTTGCAGTTTTTTTTTTCTTTAAAATTCAGTGTATTTAGAATTTAAATGGCTTTCAATAATTGCTTTCAACTGCTTTCAGTGGCGCAGCTTCTCCGCCAGTACTGGCATCAGAGAAGCCTATGATCTGGCTGTTCTTTCTTATCTTCTCTTCTGCCTGGCTCTCTGACCGGGGATGGTGACACCACAGAAGGCGTTTGGGACAAGCAGGAATACCTGTGGACACACCTCAGTAGTTGGCACTCTGCACATGGCTCCCAGCAGGCCTCGGGGGAATGTCGTTGCTTCCGAAGTTTGTGGGAACAGAAGCCAGGTCCAGGGTTGGCCCGAGAGTGAGCCTACAGCCCAGCCGGTTCATGGTTCCATTGGGTACAGTGTAGACACATTGTGATTCCACAATGAAGTGACCCTTTTTAGCAGTGATGGAGATTTTAGTGAGCGTTGTAAATTAACTTCCCCCAAACAATCATTCAGACAAATCAATAAGAACGAAAACCTGGTCCCGCTCTGGGAGGAAACTGGCCTTTGTCATTAAAGCTGTGAGCTCTGGAGTCGGACAAACTGGGGTTCGAGTCCTGGCTCTGGTACTTGCTGGCAAAACTCGGGCAAGTCGCTTCATACTTTTGAGCCTTAATTTCCTCATCTGTGAACTGGAGTAATAATCCCTACTCTGTGGGTTGATTTACATGATTAAATGAATTGGAATATCTAAAGCTTCCGGTACAATAACCGAAAGCTAGTCTTTGACAATCAATCAGGACAGTTGAAATGGATCATTTGAAAAGGTCTGTCCCCAGGCCGTGCATGTGCCTGTTGGTCCACGCGGATCATGTGGGGAAAGCAGCAAAGAGCAGAGTCCCGTCCCCAGAAGACGGCGAAGTTTTGACCATCAAACTTCTCAATGCGGAACTAGTGCGTATGGTATTTTCCTTTCGATGTGTTTTTGAGCGTACGAATTGCACATTTTCTGTTAAGTGTCGTGTGTTGGAAAACCCTGTTTCCTGCTGTTAAAAATGGTTCCTTATCATAACAGGCAACGTTACAACCTCAGGCTGCGGGTTTGGCTCACGGTTATGCGAACGAGAATTCCAGAGAAGCGGTGGGGTATAAACGCGTCCGTGTTTCTGCTTGTCCTTCCTCTGCTTCCTCTCCCACACCACTTCCTCCCTTTCTGTTTTTCTCCTTTTGTTCCTGATCGGCCTTGGGAAATTGAACGTTTTGCACATTAGGATGAAAAAGGGATTTTTTTCTAGTTTTGATTTTGCCGTGAATCATTAAATGTCATAAAGATACGGCGCCTTCTAGCTTCTGGTCGAGACTGGCTGGTTGTTCATAGGTCCTATTTTCTTTTCTTCCTGGTCATACAGCTAGACTCAGTTTCCAACCTCTGCAAGGCAGATATAGGCACAGAGCTGAGTTCTGGCCAGTGTAATGTGGTTAGAAGTAATATTTGTCACTTCCGGGCCCAGCCTCACAATTTCCCAGCTTTCCACTTGTTTGCTGCGTGAACAGGTGATCTTCCAGAAGACTTCAAGGCCCCGGGGAGGCCAGAGCCACAGAATGGAGGAAACTGATGCTAGAATACCATGCGGATAGCTACCTGTCGAACACTCATGTTCAACTTGGACAGGAGCAGGAAAAACTTTTTTTGTATTAATTCTCAGAGGTTGCGGTTGCTTGTCCGTTTGAAGTAGGTCTCATGAATTGGTCAGTCAACCAGTATTTGCCGGGCACTGGCCCAGTCAGGACCCGTGGGAGGCACTGGTGCGGTGCCGGTCGCTATCCTCTCTAAGGCTTAGGGTCGTTTACACCTGAGATGTCACGTCACACAGCCGCTGTTTTTCCTTTGGCAGTTTGTGGGAAAGTGAATGACAGGCATTGGACATATTTGAGTCTGGATTATTTATCCCAGTCTGGATTTGGGATAAAGCGAGTCAGGGGCCAAAAGAGTAAAAATAAGCCAATGCACCTGTGGTTCCCAGGACGCTGCAATGTCTCGGCCGTCATCTGAGTTGTAACTTTTCTCGTGTGAGGGGTAGAGATGTCTAAGTTGGAGCGGATCTTTAACCCAGAGTCTACAGTCGATCAGAGAGAGCATATTCAAAGGGAAGTTCAAGGCTTTCTTCTGTGTCCAGTGACTCTAGCGGTCTCCATCTGGGGGGTTTGCTGCTGATTCAGATGGCGGCGGCCGCTTCCTCCCAGGACGGTCTGGGAGACCTGCCTGTGTAGCATCAGCTAAGCCCGCCTGAGCCCCAGCACGTGCCAGCTGCACTTTCTCGTGAATTTGGGCAATGGAATAAGAACCCCAGGGAGCAAAGGGAGACCAGGTGCCCGCAGATCATTTCCACACATGGGAACCTGACTTCCGAGACAGGGAGAGGGCTCCCTGCTGGAGAACATCGCGGGGCGGTGCCCTGACTCCCAGAGCAAGCGCCACGGCCGGTGCTCAGGCTCAGGTCTTCAGCCTCTCGCTCGCCGACTCCTCGGAGCTGTCCCGTCAGCGACAAAACGTGCCACGCGGCCTGGCGTCCCCCCGCTCCGCACCCTTCCCCGTTATCACAGTTCACGGAACCGTGACCAGTGAGAGTCGTAAGAGCTGAGTCGGTGAACACAGTGTTCAGGGAGGTGTTCTTAACTGATCTCCACCAGGCCGAGGCAGTAGGTGAGAACTGACAGCTAGTCTTCTCCGGAAACTCTGCTGGATTTGGCCCAGAACGCGCCAGAGCCTCGCGGCTCCTAAGCCACTCTTTGAGAGCCCTTGACATCCTCCTTTCACGACCGAGAGGGGTCTGAGTAAACAAATGTCACGTGTGTTTGTTCCTGAATTCTGTTTCTTCCAGTTTCATCTGATGTTATAATAATGTGTATTAACCGACCGCTCCATACGTAGACAAAAAGGAATGTGAAAATTAAGAGTTTCTCTTTCTATGAAACTATTAGGTTTCTAGTGCTGCTGTGACAAGTTAGTACACACTTGGTGGTTTAAAACGATATGAATTTTGAGTCTTAAGATTCCGCGTGTTAGAAGCGCGACCTGGGTGTCACAGAGCGAACATCAAGGGCTGGCAGGCAGCATTCCTTTCTGGAGGCCGGAAGGGAGAGTCGCTTCTTGATTCTCCCAGCTGCCCGAGGCCGCCCCCATGCCTTCACTCTTGGTCTCTTCCTTTTAGCCTCTCTGACTGTTCCTTCGTCACATCTCTGGCCCCGACTCCCCTGCCTCCCTCTTCCCCTCGAGAGGACTCTGTGGTTCCTTCGACTACCTTGGGTCATCGGGCAAAATCCCCCTGTTTGAAGGCCAGCTGAGTAGCAACCTCAGTTCCTCTCCCCTCTGTGGCCTACCATGTTCACAGGCTCTGGGCATCAGGACAGGGACATTTGGGAGGGGGCACAATTCTGTTTACTACAGCAGTCTACGCTGAATGCTTCTCAAGAATCTTTACATTTTTGCTGCCCTTCGAAGAAACTGAAC
>NW_011888985.1:1400069-1402203 GCF_000151845.1 Pteropus vampyrus | reverse complement strand
TCCCAGGACGCTGCAATGTCTCGGCCGTCATCTGAGTTGTAACTTTTCTCGTGTGAGGGGTAGAGATGTCTAAGTTGGAGCGGATCTTTAACCCAGAGTCTACAGTCGATCAGAGAGAGCGTATTCAAAGGGAAGTTCAAGGCTTTCTTCTGTGTCCAGTGACTCTAGCGGTCTCCATCTGGGGGGTTTGCTGCTGATTCAGATGGCGGCGGCCGCTTCCTCCCAGGACGGTCTGGGAGACCTGCCTGTGTAGCATCAGCTAAGCCCGCCTGAGCCCCAGCACGTGCCAGCTGCACTTTCTCGTGAATTTGGGCAATGGAATAAGAACCCCAGGGAGCAAAGGGAGACCAGGTGCCCGCAGATCATTTCCACACATGGGAACCTGACTTCCGAGACAGGGAGAGGGCTCCCTGCTGGAGAACATCGCGGGGCGGTGCCCTGACTCCCAGAGCAAGCGCCACGGCCGGTGCTCAGGCTCAGGTCTTCAGCCTCTCGCTCGCCGACTCCTCGGAGCTGTCCCGTCAGCGACAAAACGTGCCACGCGGCCTGGCGTCCCCCCGCTCCGCACCCTTCCCCGTTATCACAGTTCACGGAACCGTGACCAGTGAGAGTCGTAAGAGCTGAGTCGGTGAACACAGTGTTCAGGGAGGTGTTCTTAACTGATCTCCACCAGGCCGAGGCAGTAGGTGAGAACTGACAGCTAGTCTTCTCCGGAAACTCTGCTGGATTTGGCCCAGAACGCGCCAGAGCCTCGCGGCTCCTAAGCCACTCTTTGAGAGCCCTTGACATCCTCCTTTCACGACCGAGAGGGGTCTGAGTAAACAAATGTCACGTGTGTTTGTTCCTGAATTCTGTTTCTTCCAGTTTCATCTGATGTTATAATAATGTGTATTAACCGACCGCTCCATACGTAGACAAAAAGGAATGTGAAAATTAAGAGTTTCTCTTTCTATGAAACTATTAGGTTTCTAGTGCTGCTGTGACAAGTTAGTACACACTTGGTGGTTTAAAACGATATGAATTTTGAGTCTTAAGATTCCGCGTGTTAGAAGCGCGACCTGGGTGTCACAGAGCGAACATCAAGGGCTGGCAGGCAGCATTCCTTTCTGGAGGCCGGAAGGGAGAGTCGCTTCTTGATTCTCCCAGCTGCCCGAGGCCGCCCCCATGCCTTCACTCTTGGTCTCTTCCTTTTAGCCTCTCTGACTGTTCCTTCGTCACATCTCTGGCCCCGACTCCCCTGCCTCCCTCTTCCCCTCGAGAGGACTCTGTGGTTCCTTCGACTACCTTGGGTCATCGGGCAAAATCCCCCTGTTTGAAGGCCAGCTGAGTAGCAACCTCAGTTCCTCTCCCCTCTGTGGCCTACCATGTTCACAGGCTCTGGGCATCAGGACAGGGACATTTGGGAGGGGGCACAATTCTGTTTACTACAGCAGTCTACGCTGAATGCTTCTCAAGAATCTTTACATTTTTGCTGCCCTTCGAAGAAACTGAACGTGCCGCCAGTCCTGCTGACGTCGATGTGAGGGTTTCGCCTGCAGGCTTGGGGGGCACAGCAGTGGCGGATTAGAAGTAACTGCACATCATTCCCCAAGCCGGAGCTGGGCGACTCGGTCGATACCCGCTCTTTCTCACATCCTGTCATCCAGGCGTGCCGATGTTGTACCATTCATCCCCCGCCGCCCATCACCATTATCACTCCCCTCATCCCTGTCCGCACCAAATCGCTCCTTCGTTTCCATGGCTAACCTGGCGGTGACCCTGAGATAAAGCCCTTCGGTGCCTACATGCTTGCCAGATAGATCCAGACACCTCCGCCAGGCTCACGAGCGCCCCCGTTCACCTGCTCAGTCTCCCCGCTCAGCACCAGCCCCCACCTGTCCTCCAGACTCCAGCCACACATGTCTGTCTGCTGGTCCATGTCCTGCGTTTTGGTCCATAGGGACGTGGTGGCAGGGCAGGTTTCTCATTCCTCTACGCTACTGCGATGCTTGCAAGTAGGTACCGGTCTGTGTTAGCCTTGGTGACTTCAGCGCTCAACATTAGGCCGGTATGTGTTTGGCACTGAGTCGGTGCTACGCTGATAAATAAAGCAAACGATGAAAGAGGAACAGATCAGTGGGTAAGGACAGAAGGT
>NW_011888985.1:1398502-1398979 GCF_000151845.1 Pteropus vampyrus | reverse complement strand
TTTTGGTCCATAGGGACGTGGTGGCAGGGCAGGTTTCTCATTCCTCTACGCTACTGCGATGCTTGCAAGTAGGTACCGGTCTGTGTTAGCCTTGGTGACTTCAGCGCTCAACATTAGGCCGGTATGTGTTTGGCACTGAGTCGGTGCTACGCTGATAAATAAAGCAAACGATGAAAGAGGAACAGATCAGTGGGTAAGGACAGAAGGTAAACATGAGGGGGTGTGTCTGAGCTCACGCCCCGAGGAAGAATTGCCATCGAACGCTGGCTCGTTTTCCGTAGATAGAGTGGCTTCGAGGGTGGCCACCGGCGAACAGCAGAACGGACCCATGAGTGCAACGTCAAGGCCTTTCATTAAGGTTTCACGTGCAGGCATGGCTGGCCTCAAACTTGGGCAGCAGAATTGCCCAGGAGCAAAGACCTCGTGCAAACGGGGCATTTCCACACATGAAAAATGGACTTCTGTGACGTATGGTCA
>NW_011888985.1:1394670-1396062 GCF_000151845.1 Pteropus vampyrus | reverse complement strand
CTCTTAAAGCAGTCAGCCTGGATTTCAACCCTGGCTCCACTGGTTGCTAGTTATGTAACTTTGGGCAAATTTCTTGATCTGTCTGCGCCTCAGTTGTGTTATCTGTGAAACCGATGATTCACAGATGATTCTCACAGCATCTACCTCCAGGTGATTCTCACAGCATCTACCTCCAGGTTTGCTTGGAGGCTCAGTGAGTCTCCACATGGAGCACTTAGAACTGCGCCTGGCACAGAACAGGTGCCCAGTGGGCATTAGCTGCTGTCACATGCGCATATCCGTAGAGAGAGCTTCTGGTTGTAAACTTGTTAAGAACGGAGTTCTTCAGCGCATGAATGGCCCGATACTTTCCTGCTTGCGATATCACTGTCGCAGAGCTGATCTAAGGAAAAAGCTGGACAGAAAGCGTGTCCCTGGAGGCTGGCTGGAATGCGTCACGCAAACAGGACTGGATTCCTGTCACAGCACCTGTTTCTTCATACCTAGCGTGGTTTTCACTGGCCTGAATTCCTCGTGTGTGGAGCTTTGTTTCCGGCATGTTTGAATTCGCAGTCCCCAGCCCAATGCCTGGTAGCCTATACCGGTTCGATGCATGGGGACAGGGCTTCTAAGGGTCAGCATGCTGTGGTGCCTACTATCTCCTTGGAAAATGTCCTTCCCATCAGGTTACTTTGGGGGCAAATATTCAATTATCATCTAAGGTTGCTGGGCTATTTTCGCGCCTGACATTTGAACCCTGTTCCCCTCAGGGACCACTCTGTGGGATGGTAATACTTCTAATAACCCTAATTGTCCACTGCTTTTCATGTTCTCTTTCCATTACACTCCATCACCTGTAGCCATCATGCTTTTAAGCCGCTTCGGGCATCTCTCGTCGTGGTGGGTTTTCATCCCCCAAAGCAGAAAAGGCAGAGGGAGCAGTTCTGTGAACCCAAGTGGGCCTGGAATGTGTTTTTCTTCCCATCCCGTTACCACATAAAAGTGGTCAGAAATCACTCAGAACTTATTTTGTCTCCTTAGGCAAAGTTTCGGTAATTTAGATAAAAAGGAAGAAATGGGCTCTTATTGCCTGGAGCTTTAAAATGGGACGGAGCGGGGTCATATAGGCCAAATTGATGACTCGTGTGAATCTCGGTGCTCAAAGTGGTTTCATTTGCTCTCACACTCGGGAGCTGAAGCATGCTTGGGCTGGAGTCAGGGCAAAATATTTCCTCAAAAGACCCCCTCCACCCCCACCCCAGCGCCCAGGTCACTTTGTCTGTTCGAATGGCAGATTTTTAAATGCAGGTTCTTCCGAGGCTCTTTGAAATTACATGCTTTAGGTCTCAAACCCTGTTCCTAATTCCTTGTTTATCAGCATCAGTGACAAGCTCGTCTCGTAGCCGAGAATGC
>NW_011888985.1:1392459-1394620 GCF_000151845.1 Pteropus vampyrus | reverse complement strand
GAGCGGGGTCATATAGGCCAAATTGATGACTCGTGTGAATCTCGGTGCTCAAAGTGGTTTCATTTGCTCTCACACTCGGGAGCTGAAGCATGCTTGGGCTGGAGTCAGGGCAAAATATTTCCTCAAAAGACCCCCTCCACCCCCACCCCAGCGCCCAGGTCACTTTGTCTATTCGAATGGCAGATTTTTAAATGCAGGTTCTTCCGAGGCTCTTTGAAATTACATGCTTTAGGTCTCAAACCCTGTTCCTAATTCCTTGTTTATCAGCATCAGTGACAAGCTCGTCTCGTAGCCGAGAATGCTGGTGCATGGCTGTGGTCCGTCGCGTGTGACGGGCGCAGCTCAGCAGCAGTGCACACTCACCGATTCTTTCCTCTGCATCGTGGCACCTGAGCTGAGAGCGTTACAGGTGAGGACACTAGGCTCGGAGAGGTTGGGGACCTTGCCCGAGGTTTCCCTAAAGCCCGGCCTTTAATCTAGACCTGTCTCCCGGGGATGGCATCCTTAACGACTATGGTATCCTGCCCAGTGCCGAGCGATTTACTATAAGCGCCTAAGGCAGTCGCTGTTTATTTATGTTGGCGAATATCAAATACTTGATCTGTGAGACTGAGTTATTCATGGTCCTTGTCACTTTGGTACCCTATCATCTGTCTCTGTCTCTGTCTCTGTCTCTCGGTCTCTGTCTCCATCACTTTCTGCTTCCATCTTCATCCGTATCCACATCCACATCTATCATCTCTGTCTCTGTCATCCTTACCTCCATCATCCCCATCTCCACCATCCCATTCTCCATCATCTCCATCTCCACCATCCCCATCTCCATCATCCCATTCTCCATCATCCCCATCTCCATCATCCCCATCTCCACCATCTCCATCTCCACCATCCCCTTCTCCACCATCCCCATCTCCATCATCCCTATCTCCATCATCCCCATCTCCATCATCCCCATCTCCACCATCTCCATCTCCACCATCCCCATCTCCATCATCTCCATCTCCACCATCCCCATCTCCATTATCCCCATCTCCATCATCCCCATCTCCACCATCCCATTCTCCATCATCCCCATCTCCACCATCCCCATCTCCACCATCCCCATCTCCATCATCCCTATCTCCACCATCTCCATCTCCACCATCCCCTTCTCCACCATCCCCATCTCCATCATCCCCATCTCCATCATCCCATTCTCCATCATCTCCATCTCCACCATCCCCATCTCCATCATCTCCATCTCCACCATCCCCATCTCCATCATCCCCATCTCCATCATCCCATTCTCCATCATCTCCATCTCCACCATCCCCATCTCCATCATCTCCATCTTCACCATCCCCATCTCCATCATCCCCATCTCCATCATCCCCATCTCCACCATCCCATTCTCCATCATCCCCATCTCCACCATCCCCATCTCCACCATCCCCATCTCCATCATCCCCATCTCCACCATCCCCATCTCCACCATCCCCATCTCCACCATCCCCATCTCCATCATTCCCATCTCCATCATCCCATTCTCCATCATCTCCATCTCCATCTCTTTATTTGTCTCTATCTCCGTTTCTATTTCCGTCTGTGTCAACTACTGTTCATTTTTGTTTCCAGTCCCAGTGTGGGTTCTCTTATGCAAAGAAACTTGGATGCCTGACATAAAAAAATCACTGAGGAGCTTCATTTAGCCCCTCATGTCTGGTATCACGGAGAAAGGCTCCCCACAAGCACAAGTTTCAAGCTCCCACTTTTTACCAAATCACTCAAAACCTGATCTCTAAAGAGGGGTTGGCCCCACGGTTCCCTAGTGAGGTTGACTTTAATGGATTTGGAAAGGTGTAAGTTTAAATAAAGTGTTCAGGGCAGGCCAGGTTGAGGCTGGCCAATGCTTCTCACTTCAGAACAGAAGACAAGCTGGTGCTGGAAAGAGCCAACTACGTCCTATTCTGTCAGGGGGAGCAGAGGTCCAGGGGCTGGTGACTCTGAAGAACACCAAATCCAGAGGGGCCCCTTCTCCCCTAGGCAGAGATGGTTCTTGGGTTCATCTGATGGACCACCTCCAACTGGATGGCAAGTTATCTTGGCCACTTTTCTGGCTTCTATGTTTCTCATGGCGGCTGGCCTTGGAGCTGACCGTGGTGCTGGCAGGAATTGGGTTCTT
>NW_011888985.1:1388936-1390844 GCF_000151845.1 Pteropus vampyrus | reverse complement strand
AAATCAGAGAGAAGGACACTGATGTGGTTGGTACACACGCTGCAGCTGGTCGGGTCAGGATGGCCCCTCTGCCAAGTCCTGACGCCGTCTGAGCCACAGGCTTTAGGGCTCCGTGTGACTGAGGGGGGTCTGGGCTCGGGAGGTTTGTCCGAGCTCCCACAGTTAGCTCAGAGCCCGTGCTCAAACTCCCAGCAGTATTTTTAAGCATTATTTTTATTGTGACAAAATACACATAAAATAAAATTTCCCATCTTACCCATTTTAATGCAATTCGGTGGCGTTAAATGCATTCACACTGTTGTGCAGCCATCGCCACCATCCAGTTCATTCCATCGTGACGTGTTTCCTTACAGCACAAAAAATAGGAAAGAAAGCTGAGGATCGGGTCTACAAATTTAGAAGGGAGTGTGCCGGCAGGCTCTGCTCATCTTAGTGGGGCAAAGAAGGGTCTGGAGCATTCACCTGTGACATCTGCTTTAGGGGTGTAGGTGAATGAAAATGTCTCTCCTGCAGCCGCTGATTTTGTTCACAGGAGCCACCTTCTGGCACTGACAGGTAATGCAACAACCTAACGTTTAAAAAAATCTTTAAAAAAATTCTCGCATTTGCCTCAGTTGAGGAATTGGGGCACTTTGTTAGGTCTTGGATAAAATGGCAGATCTGTAGGTTATGTACCTATACCTATGCATCTCTGTCTCTACCTATGCATCTCTGTCTCTGGCTCATCGGCCCCCTTGCCTGAGAGTGTGTTCCTACAGCAAGGATCCGCCGGGATGCCCTGAAGACATTTGAATGGTAATGTTTCCGCCAGATGCTTGTTTGTTGTGGATACAGCACATTTGGAATGAGAATGAAAATTGAGATAGAAGAAAGAACTTGACGGTTTAATAATCAAAAAAAATGAATGAGAAAAGTCCCCACTACCCCCAATTAATATCACTTTGAGACGAGGACAGGGTCTCTTGGCTGCTGATGTTTCTGGCAGTCACAGTGAAAGCCCATCTGCCGCCCCTCATGTGGACCCACTGGGCTGTGCAGAGCTGAAGACGGAGGCCCGGGGCGGGGGGCCAGAGGCTTTCACAGAAGTTCTCTGCTCTTCCGTGGTGGTCCTGGCTGTCTCAAGGGAGGGGTGGACAACCACGCCTGGTCTCGGGGGCTGTGTTAGTCTGCTAGGCGGTGGGGAATTTAAACCACAAAAGTTTATTTCCTTACAGTCCCAGAGGCTGGAAGTCCAAGGTCATGTCGGCAGGGCTGGTTTCTTCTGCGACCTCTCTCTGTAGCTTGCAGGTGGCCGCCTTCTCCCTGTGGCTCACGTGGTCGTCCCTCTGTGTGTCTGTGCCTCATCTCCTCCTCTTATAAGAACACCGGTCACATGAGATTAGGCCCGTCCTAGCGACCTCGTTTTAACTTGACCCCGTAAAGACCCTTTCTCTGAGACTATCACACGGGTTAGAACTTCATCCTATGAATTTAGCCTGAGACATGGGGGTAGGGGAGACACAACTCAGCCCATAACGAGCTGAATCCAGCGTCCTGGGGGAGGCAGCGGAACGGAGCCATGGTTGTGGGAAGCTCACAGCAGGTGCAGCCTCCGGGCTTGGGTTTGGGCCTCCCTGTTTTTCATGCTCAGAAGACCGGGCTTCCCTGAGCCCCCTCAGGACTGCATCCGCCTCGAGACCCTCCTGTCTGCAACACTGACCCCTCCAGCGGCACGTGACTTCCCGTGGACCTGCGTCTCTCGTCACTGTCAAGGACCTATGGGGCGCGGCTCATCAAATAGAACCTGAGTCCCCAACCTGGTACTCAAAGTCCCGTCATTCCATTATTCCTCAGTGCCGTGACACCCTCCTGTCCCAGCCCACAGGCTCCCGACACTAGCCCTCGACTTCGGTCCCCAAGCCAGCCTCC
>NW_011888985.1:1381679-1387086 GCF_000151845.1 Pteropus vampyrus | reverse complement strand
ACGGTATGTCACCCGCCTTTGCCTCCCTCCGCTCCGTAAATGTTGCAGGTGTTGTAACTTGTGCGATCCACACAATTTTAGTGTCTCTGAGGAGGGCGTCCTGTAGTTTTTCTATGAAGATTTGAAACTAAGGGAAGGCAAAATTTGAAATGTCTCAAGCTATGGGGATATGCAAAATACTAGTTCACAGGGATATGTAGCACTCATTTGGGTTTATTTAGAAAGGTAGAAATCTTTGGTAGATTTTTCAATATTTTAAATATAAGTATAGCCTTTTTCTCTCTTTTTTTTTCTTGATTGACAGAGTCACAGATTTCCTCAAATGCGCTTTAGTAGAAAGTTCACGGACATCTAAAGTCTGTGGCTGACTACCTAACCCGATCCTATGTTCTAAACCTCTTGGGAACATAATCAAACGGTTTTCCTTAAATCAAGACTATACCGAAACATTAGTTAATATCTAGAAAGAATGCATTCAAGTAGTCAGTACTCTGATAATAAACGGAGAAAAGTATATTTGACTTACTTTTACATATTGTGGTTCCTTTCATTTTTTTTCAGCTTCTGAAACATGCTCATCACTTGTATTATTTAGAAGCAAGAGAGAAATGCTAAGGGGTTGGATGAATAATTAAAGGTTTTATTTCTGTTTAATTTTGAACCCATTGTTGCCAGCGCTGACTTTTTCAGTATGAAGGTTCATAAGCTGGAAATAAGGGAATGGTTATGGCTTCATTCCGTTCTCTCTGTGCTGATGCTAGTGTATTTGTCACAAGAGGAGTTTTAGTTCATCAGTCTCTTGAGAGAGTAAAGAAGTTTCTCTCAAAGTCGTGACTTTGGATTTATAATTCTTTAAAATTTGGAACAAAGTTGTCCTCCATTGTTATTTTTTTTTGTCTTGCTTAAGCATTGATGTTATTCGTAGCATCTGTGAAGACAATAGGGTCCCAGGTACCATGGAGACCCCTGCCTTTCCCCTTATTCTAGGGGATTCTCAGTAAATAGCACCTTCAAGCAGCATCTGTTGCCAGGTCCCTCCTCTTGTCTGTGTGTGTGTGTGTCTGTGTGTGTGTGTGTGTCTGTGTCTGTGTGTCTGTCTGTCTGTCTCTGTGTGTGTATGTGTCCGTCCGTCCGTCCATCCATCCATCCATCCATCCATCCATCCATCCATCCATCCATCCATCCCTCCATCGGGGCAGGAAACATCGGGATCGGTGGCTTCAGGAGCTTCCATTGGCTTTCACCATTTCCCCAGTTTTCACCCATCTATTCAAACTTCAGAAATGTGGCAGTTAGAAACGCAGGGCGATGCCTGTACCACAACAAATCTCCGTTCCCGGGCGGTGAGTGAGATGCAGAGGCCACGCACGTGTGCATTACCCCGTGAGGTCACTGCTCGTGCTCCGCTAGTGTGCTGTTGCCAAAAAGGGGGGTTGAGGCGCTATCTCTGGATGGTGTCATTTATACTTGCAGCTTCTGAAAGTGTCACACTCTCCATTATAGTGAATAATTGATGGGAGGTAAGAATGGAGATGCGGGCCCTTTGGAACGTTCTCATCACAGCATGAAACTTGGGTCTTTCAAGTGTAACATAAGGAGAATTTATTTATTCTTTCTTTTTTCTCTTTTTTTTTTCCTACCATAAATAAACTTAGAACTATACATTCTGCTTGAAAATGGCATCCTCGGACTGGTTTGACTGTGGCAATAGGCAGGAGAAAATACAATTTAAAAAGCATGCCTAATGCCATTCTTATATTAGGACGATAATCAGTATTAGCAGGTTGTTTTTTGTTTTTGTATTGTTTTCATTGGGCTCGGACGATACAAGAGTATTCTGTTGTGAATGGGTGACTTCTAGATTCTCTAAAATTATTCACGAGCATCAATAATAAAAATAACGTTAAGCCAGCCTCTCCCCCAACCAACAAAATGAGGTTTCTAATCTTTTATTAATATTTTGATACTGTTTTAATATGGTAAAAATGACAATTTGTCCCTTTGCAAAGAGGTATTTGTATTAAAATAGTGCAAACTAGCTTAATGTTTAAGGACTGTGCTCTCAGGCTAGCCAATTTGGGTTTGAGTCCTATATCTGCTACTTATCAGCTGTGTGACTTCGTGGAAGTTACTTGATGTCTCTGTGCCTTGGTTTCTCATCTCTTTAAGTGGGAAAATAATAACTCGTAAAACTAATGGGAGAATTGAGAGTTGGTACATAAGAGTCTAGCACGATGCCTGGCACGTAACAGGCCTTTCATGAGACATAGCAGTTACTTTTTCCTGGTATTAGGATGCTAATCCTGTCCTGATGAAGATGTATGTTTCATGTGTAGCAGAACAAATTGCACTGTTCACAGATTCAAATTGTGATCACAGAAGAATACTAAGCCAAAATTGGTATGATACTGCCTCTTAAGCATCCCATCAATTACTTGCTTTAAAAAGATTCAATTACAAGTTCTGAAAAAATGTGACTGCAGCCTAAGACAAGGGGTCGTTGGTATCTTCTGCGGCATCCTGGTTTAGCCCCCTGGTTCCCTAATTGGGGCCCCCTGACCAGCAGCATCAGCAGCACCTGGAAACTCGTTAGAGATGCGGAACCTGTGACCCACCCCAGAGCTGCCGGCTGGGGCCCCAAATCTGAGTTTCCACGCGGCCTCTGGTGATTCAGTCTGTCCAGCAGGGGTGTGATTCTCTGGGTGGGAAGCTGGAAGCTGCCCAGTCCTCAGTTCGGAGCCGCTGTCACTCCTGGTACGTATGGGAGCAGTAGCTTCATGCTCTATTGTGAAATTTCAGAAAATGCGAGTGGCGTTTCAGAGCCCACTTCGATTTCAGTTTTTCTGAGGGAACCTCCGTGGTGGGTATTAGGGTTCCATTAATTTCCTCAGACCCATCTGCAGTCTTTGAGAGTAAGGACCGTAAATAAAAATAATTAAGATATTGATGAAATGACGAAAGCAAAGCTTTCATGTGGTTAAACAAACAAGTCCTAAATCTGGCCACACTCTCAGCGTGTGCTGTCCCGGGGGCTGTCACACGGGGCTGCCACCGAATGCTACTTCGGTGATGGACCTTCGGCTGCCTTCAGGGCTTTATAAGAAAGAGCCTCGCCGGTGCGTGCTGTGGGTATCGCAGGGTTACATCTGGGATGTTTCCTACAGTGTGACCCAGTGTTCTTTTTTACACACGAGTTTTTTTTCCCTTTATTATTTTAAAATAACGATAGATTCACAGGGAGTTGGAACATAGTACAGAGAGGTCCCACATACCTTCACCCAGTCTCCCAATGTCACACATAACCATAGTATAATATCAGAACCAGGAAATTCATGTCCGTGTAATCCACAGACTTGATTCAGATTTCATGAGTTTTACACGTTCTCATTTGTATGTATAGTTTTATGCAATTTTAGCACAAGGGGATTTGTGTAACCCCCACCACAATCAAGTTATGGAGCTGTTCGTTACCAGAAAGATCCCCTCGTGCTGCCCCTTTGGGGTCACACCCGTGCCCCTGGACCCCTCCCTGCAGGAGCTCTTCGTTCGCTGGCCTCTGTGTCTGGGCACAGGGGTGCGATTTCACTTTACAGGTACTGTGAAGGTTGCACTGAGCATGTTTATCCCTTTGCCTTGGCCCCTGGCAAGATCAGGGTGCAGTTCCTAGCGACCCCCCGCAAGCAGGCTTTCCGAGGCCCACGCGAGCGCCTCACGTTACCAGTTGCTCTCTCATTCCACCCTTCCCTCGCTTCTTTCTTTTCGGTTCTTTTGTATTCAGTAACATTTTAGTAAGTCTCTTCAAATCTTTCTATGCCAAGGGGAAATGTAAAAATCTGTCAACGACCCCCACCATCTTTCCTGATGCTGAACCCCCTGCCTTGGATTCTCGGGCTGTTTTTCTGCTGCATTCATAGTTGAATTGGCTACAATACAATTCCTAGATCACAAGCTCTCAAAACTACAAACGTTGCTCCATCTCGTAGCTTGTAACGTGGGAGAAGTTTGATGCCGGTCTGGTTTCCCACATTTAGTAACTTATTTTCTCTGCCATGCTGCTTGTAGGGTTTTATGTTTATTCTCCCCCTTGAGCAATTTCACCAGCGTACCTGTAAGCCTATTAATTTTGCCTGGCCTGAGACTCATTGAGATTTTTTTGTACTGAAGACTCATTATTTCCTCAGCCTGGGGAAGAAGACTTATCCTGTTGACTTTTTGATTGATGTCTCCTGTATGTGGGACGTTTTCTTCCCGTGAAGTCCTAACCCTTATATGACATATCTCGTGCACATGCTCCCTGTGGCTCCACAAGCGATGCTGAAGGGAGGGGCCCAGCCGCCCCGCGGAGCTCGGGTCTCTGACGGACAGGTGGAAGTTGGTGGGCGGAGCCTCGTGACTTCCTGGGCCCCTGCGGTCCTTGCTCCGCGCACTGCTTGTGTCAAGGGTCACTGCGCAGGCGCTGTCGGCTGGCAACCCATGCACGTTCTCCGGTTTGACATTGGGTCCCATGATAAAGCCGGCCTTTGCCACCTCTGAGTAGAGTGCCAGTGCCATGCAGAAATAAGGACAGGAGTCAGTCCTGGAAGGTACTTCACTGGTGGCCATGAGGCTTCTTTTCTGAGCGTCCACCCTGTTTCCCTGTTACAACTGCCTCCTTTCCACAGGACGGGACTGGGGAGGCAACACGCTCCCCGAGGCGCTGTAGGTATTACGTGCCCAGGGGAGGCCGTGACAAGAAAACACCAATAAAACAACCACCAACCCCTTTCCAGAACTGGAAAACAAAAGCAAAAAAAAAAAAAAAAAAAAGCACCAAACTTGAGTTTGCACGTAAAAATTGCACATGATCAACGTAAAGAGTTTAGACCAATGTCTAGTCAGAGTCAGTAAAATATTAGCAGTTCAGATAAGGGGGAAAAGCTGGACATATACATATACATGCTGGACACAAGGAATGAACATAAGGCTGACCTCAAGGTCTTCCTCCACAAGATGAAAACTACAAGAAGAATGAACCGGTTTGTGTGGTGTTGGGGAGAAGCGTTGGTCAAGTTGTCCATGCAGAAATGCAATAAGAAGACATCCGCATAGTTCGGAAGCTCCTGGACCACTCCTCTGATGTGTCACTCTGCTGAGATCATCCCCAGGGGAGGCCAAAGTGGACATGTCGGGCGTGAAGACTCACGCTGGCTCGGACACCGGCGATTTGTGGAGGGCTGGGTCTCAGCTGAGTGGTGAAAATACAGAAATAAAAATTCATATGAAGATAAAAATTATTCCTATAGGTAAAAATATAGACTCTGAAAAGAATAGTTTAAAGAATAATAACAGCCCGGGTCTAAATCCACATTCCTGGCAGGTGGGTGATGAGGTGCTCGAGCGAGACAGGGAGGCTCGCAGACAAGCAGAC
>NW_011888985.1:1375170-1381629 GCF_000151845.1 Pteropus vampyrus | reverse complement strand
ATAAGGCTGACCTCAAGGTCTTCCTCCACAAGATGAAAACTACAAGAAGAATGAACCGGTTTGTGTGGTGTTGGGGAGAAGCGTTGGTCAAGTTGTCCATGCAGAAATGCAATAAGAAGACATCCGCATAGTTCGGAAGCTCCTGGACCACTCCTCTGATGTGTCACTCTGCTGAGATCATCCCCAGGGGAGGCCAAAGTGGACATGTCGGGCGTGAAGACTCACGCTGGCTCGGACACCGGCGATTTGTGGAGGGCTGGGTCTCAGCTGAGTGGTGAAAATACAGAAATAAAAATTCATATGAAGATAAAAATTATTCCTATAGGTAAAAATATAGACTCTGAAAAGAATAGTTTAAAGAATAATAACAGCCCGGGTCTAAATCCACATTCCTGGCAGGTGGGTGATGAGGTGCTCGAGCGAGACAGGGAGGCTCGCAGACAAGCAGACTTCGGCCCACGCGGACTTGATGCCCGGGCTGTGCGGTGAGGACGGAGGCTTGCTGTGGTCCTGTGGCTCTTTCCTGATGTCACTCCAATTTCTTCCTCGGCATTTCCGGTAAATCAGGAAATTAGGAGTCCCGCTTTGATTTTCACATTTGTGGGACCCAAATAAAACGGAGGAATTTTATGGCCAGTCTTGGCACCGTGTTGTGTAAAGATGCCCAGGTCCAAGGGAGCGAGAGCATCAGAAGTAAATGTGGGTTACGGGGTGTGGTACGATGCTAGGACTTTCCTGGCGCATTCGCCAGCCCCCGGATTTTTGGAGGCAGAACATAGTGGAGTGAGATTGCGAGTTACATGAAATCGTCCGTATCAAATATCGCATTAAACATGTTGGGCATCTTAATGTCATGGTGGGCTCCTGTGAGGGTCCCCTCGGTGAGGATGGCAGCATCGAGCCCATCTCGTCTTCCCCCTCCTTCCTTGGGGTTCCGTTAGTTTAGGGAGATATACTCGGAGTTAAAGATAAAGCAAGAGACTTAGACCTGTCTTAGACTTGGGGCTCATGCTTTGAGGCATTCCGCTCTGCTGCCTTCCAAACAGGGGGAGCATCAGAGCCTCTGCCGTGAGCACCAAACGCTGCAGATCGATCCACAGAAAGCCACGCAGTCCGGGAGGTGGTTTCGGTGAGGGTTCAAGACCACCGGAATTATATGTCATGGTTATGGCATGCTATGTCACGTTACGTCGTGTTATAGCTTTGGAGTTATGCCGTCATACTCCAACTCCGAATTGTTGGGGTGACGTGAATTAGCCCAGCATCACCTTTAACTTCTGGAGCTTGGCAAAGCAGCTGTACACTTCATTTTTTCCTGGAGTGAAGCAGCGGTCCTCGTACCTGTTCCGAGGACTGACCCTCTCCAGTATTTTCTTCCCGCAAGATTTAAATGTGATCTCACCTCTCAGGAGCAAACAAGGCAGCCATCCACCCTCCCACCACACCCCCAGCCCCCTCCCACACTTGCTCTCGTGGAAGGGAGGGTCTCACCCCCAACACTGAAACGTGTTGCCGAGGTCACTAGTTATGGTCACCCTGCCCGGTCTCTAGATACCTCTCCTGTTTATTAACTATATTTTCCAAGTCACATAAACCATCGATTTAATTTTGGTAAATATAAAAAGAATAAAATTAAAATCATTTAGAGCTCCCTCCCCCCTCCTCCCATATGTAGCAGTGGTTGACATTTTGGTGTATTTGCTTCCATGTGCTGCACACACATCAGACATCATGAAGCCACCTTTCTAAGGAGGCCGAGAGGGCGAAGAACTCAGTCAAGGTCGCAGGATTAGTGGCCAAACTCAAGCTCACTGTCTCCAAAGCCAGAGCTCTTAACCAATAGGATTTCTCACTTCCTGCTTTTTTTTCTTTTTTACTTATTATGCATCATAATAAGTTTTCCATGTCATTAAAATATACCCTTTCATGGCACCATCCTCTTACTCCTTTTGGGTGGAATGTCCTATTGATGGAAATTTAGGTCATTTCCAATCATCCCTATTATAAACAACTCAGCAACGAACATCTTTTGAGTACAACTTTGTACGTGTTTCTAATTGTTTCTTTTATCTAGGTTCTCCGAAGCCAACTCATTAGGTCGACAGGATAGTATTTAAATGCCTTGCTGCGTTATAGCCAAGTTGCTTTACAGGCTCCAAAATGATTTTACCCCCAGTTAATCATATTTTATCCTCACTCATCACCCTTCTTCCTAGCATCAAGCACTATCATCTGAAATCATCTCCTTTTGGTGTTTCATTGTTTTTTTTTTTACAAGGGAGGCATAGCGTATTTAGCGTATCTTCATATTTATTAGCAATTTGTGTTCCCTGATTTGGTGGATTTGGATTTTGACCCTTTGCTCATTTTTCCGCTGGGTTTTTGCATTGTTCGTCCCAGTGGAATGATTTCCTTACTTTTCCTCAGCACGTGCTGCATCGACTGACTTGTCCCTCGTGTGACTTTGACTTCTTCCTCCCCCTTCTGGCTTTCACTCTTCAGCACCTCGCCCCCCCCCCCCCCCCCCCCCCCCCCCCCCCCCCGCCGCTGGGACCTCTTCTGACCTTTCCCCTCCGTCCTTGGTCCTGTGTCCCTTTTCCTAGTGGCCCAGCT
Organism: Pteropus vampyrus; assembly: GCF_000151845.1. NCBI lineage: Eukaryota > Metazoa > Chordata > Mammalia > Chiroptera > Pteropodidae > Pteropus > Pteropus vampyrus. The sequence continues at coordinate 1,379,016 of NW_011888985.1, read as the reverse complement.
TCTTTCACACTTAAGTCTTAACTTCTTAATGTGTTTCGCTGATGGCTAACGGTGAACCTGGAATGCTCGTTCTGTGAGACGCTGTGAAGGTGCCTGGACACATAGTCAACCTGGATATCGACGGGCCTCCGAAAACCAGTGAGAAGCTAATAGCACGTGAAGGCATTTGAGATGTCAGAACAAGGCGGCTTGCCGCTCGCCTCACATGCTGCCCCATGTCTTGTTTAACTGATCAAAATGCAAAACGACGGTTCCCACTGAAAAGAAATGAGCGGTTTCTTCACTGCGAGGCTGATGGAACCGTTTCCGGACCGTTGGCGCCCTACTTAGAAGCACTTTGCTGCGCGGGGATCGTCGTGCAGACCTTGCAGGATTGATCTGTGGTTTTACAATAATGTATGTAAAGTACCAATTAATACTCTGTGCCTCTCTTCCAAATGCCTGGGGAGAGAAGTAAAGGAAGCGCTCACTGTTTTAAACAGCCTGGACCGACCGTTTCGAGGGAGGTGTAAAGAGGCTTCCTGTCTCTGAGGGGCAGGGGGTCAGAGGCTGGCCTGGACGGGGGAGTCAGGCCCACTGGGCCGAGGGGTCGGGAGCAGCGTGGCTGAGCGTGGGCCTTAGGTGTTTCCACATCAGGGGTCATAGAAAGCGATATGGAGCGTAGTCTGCCAACGGAAGGGAGATTCGGAGGGTGGGGATTGTTATTTACTCATTTAAATTATTCACTCAGTAAATATTTGTACAGCTCTACTCTGTGCGCTGTGCCAGGCCCTGGGAAATAAGTCCTGGGCAAGATCGCTCTGGTCCCTGGCTTCGGCGAGCCAATAGGGGCCAAACGCGTCGTGAAACGAAGCAGGGCAGTCGTGGCCGGGCAGAGACCAGAAGCTGCTGCAAAGACCAGGGCACCTCCCCAAAGAAGGGGTGCATCAGAGAGATGAGCAGGAGATGAGCAGATGGACAGGGCCTGGGGTGGAGAGCTCTAGCGGGTGACTGCAGACGGGAAACGGGGCCATCCACGGCAGGCCTGGAAGGACAGGAAGCAAGCGGGCCGGGGGCCGCTGGAGAGGCTAGAGGGGGAGAAGTGGGTGGGACGGCCTCTCGGGTGTGGTAGCGACAGCGGGGTGTCATGGGTGGCTGGGAGCTTTGTGCCAGAAGGAGACCTAGGGAGCCAGGACGTACAGGAAGGATGACGCTTTCGTTCTAGAAGTGTTGTGTTTACTGTGTCTGGGGACAGCGCGGGGCTGTGGAGTAGCCAGTGCCTGCAGCCTGGGGTAAGGTCTGCGTGGTGTTCGGGAGACAGGACTCCCGTGGTGAGATGGCAGCGGGGAGGGGGGTCTGGGCGTGGGAAGAGGCGTCCCCATGACAGGGTCGTGGGCTCCGAGCCTGGGAGGGACGTACCTGCATCCCCGGGGCCCGCGGGCGGCTGCAAGTCTCAGGGCGACCAGGAGCGGCCCACCGGCCCTGCTGCCACGGTCCGTCAAGGCCCTCCTCCCTCCTCCCTCCTCCCTCCTCCCTCTTCACTTGCTGGGATCAGGGCCAGGAGCCCTCTCTCCCCGACCTGCTAGCTACAGTTCGTTCTGTAAGTTCCCTTGACTCCAAGTTCATTAACTCAGAAGTTGCTATTCGCATCTGCAGTGCAAGGCGGTCTGGGATGACATCCCACTGCTGAGAGGGGCAGCCGGGAGGGCACTGCCCCGGGTGTAAGGGACCAGGGAAGGTGCATGAAGGACAGAAACTCAAGCTGGGTCTCGGAGGAGGAGGAATGGGTCAGGGATCCGGTCTCCTCACTGCGGCTGGACGGGGCCTGGGCGAGCTGCGCGTGGCCGGGCGGAGGGCGAGGGCGGAGGGCGAGGGCTTCGCGATAAAGATTTCGGGGAAGTCCCGTTCCTGTCTGTAACTCAAACCGTCCCTGCCCCCGAATCTCCGCAGGAGGAGAGATGTCTTTCAAGGGCGCCAGGCTCAGCATGCGGAGCAGAAGGGACGGCACGCTGGACAGCACGCGGACCCTGTACTCCAGCATGTCGCGGAGCACGGACGTGTCCTACAGCGAGAGCGTGAGTCCGGGGCGCGCGCCCCAGCGCCGACGACCCGTCAGGCCGGTCGCCTTGGCCGTTAGGATTGTTTGGGGACCAAGAGTCCTTCTTTAAAAAGATCATATCTTAGCGTGTGGTATTTTGTCCTGAGGGTTATTTTTGTTGAATGTAGAAGCATTTTTTTTTCTGTGTTGTTTTTCAAGCGTTGCTTTTTAAAAGATTGTTTCTAGAACCTTCGATAAGCTGTTAAATAATGCATTTCTTAACTGAGTTTTCCGAACATGGAAACTCTGCACTGTTAACCTTCGTTTCACTGTTTGGTGCGTGGCGTTCTTGCTTGCAGTCCCACTGGTTCGCCTCAGAAGTGATTCTTGATCGTGTCCTTCCCATGATCTCTAAGGCCGAGGTCTCACCATAGCTTCTAACTTGTTCCACAGGATGTGGGGACACACCGTCATTCCTTCCTGCATGAGCCGGGCTCGGGGGGTGGTGGGGGGGTTGCCGACAGAAGGCACCCTCTTTGTGCCGGGTATGTGGGAGTTTTGCTTTGGCTGGTGGTTCCATGGGCTGACTGTGATATGTCAGTGAGCTGTAAAAAAAACCAAACAGACAGACAAGCAAGCAAAAACTCCCTCCCCTCTGCCCCGACTGTGTTTAAGAAGGCGCCAGCTCCCAAGCACTGTCTTGCTGTCCACTCCCTACACCAGGCACCTCGGCCCTGTGAGAAATAAGCAGGGGGCAAGGGACAGTGGTGGCCTCTCCAACGCTGTCCTCCGCCAGCCTGGAGTGATGAGAGACCCTGGGAGGGCAGGAAGGCCTTTCTGGATCACAAGACGACGCAGGCCTGGGTGCCTCGGGGGGTGGGGTACGGTCGAGACTGGGTCTTTCTCTTGTCGCACTCCCGTGAGCTCCCACGGCATCCCCAATTTCCTGCTCCCCTGCACCCACAAGCTGTGCATCTGCTGAGTTTTCGTTGTGTTACGTAGACTTAAAATTAGTTAGGAGTAGTAGGAAGAAAAAATATGAAGAACGAGCATCCTAGGTTTTCAAAACTTTTGCATTCCGATGAATGTAGAAATTATTTTTGCTTCCTACATCTTTATTGTCCACGGAAACGAATGTACAAGTGTAAATTTCCAGCCTAAGGAAGGGTAATCGAATGAGCATTCTCGTAAACACCAGCCTAAGGATCGGAGCGTCACCAGGACTTCAGAAGCCTTCTGTGTGGTCCCTCTGCCTTGTGCGAGAGGCGACCGCTACCCTGAGTCGCTCCCTGACCCTGCTTTTATTTATAAGGTCACGACTTGAATGCATATCCCTAAACAATACGGTTTAGTTTCGTCTGTTTCTGCTCCATGTGGAATTATACAATACGCGTTCCTCGGCGAGTTCTTGTTTTGCTTGCCTGTTTCTGAGATTCAGCATGTTGACAGGTGTAGCAATTGCCGATTCATTTCACAGCTGTGCATCCCCCATCATGTGTGTGTTTATCCAGCCAAAGGTGCGTGTGTGTGTGCGTGTGCGTGTGTGTGTGTGTGTGTTGTGCGTGTGTGTGACTGTTTGGATTTTCGGGTTTTGTGCTGAGGAGCATGCCACTCCGGACGTTCCTGGATGTGTGAGCTGGGGCTCCTGGAGATCGTGGGAAGTGAGTTTGGGCTGCCAGCGCCCCCTCCCCAGGGCGAGACGGCCCCCTGCAGCTGACGGCCCACCGCCAGGCATTCCGAGCTTGCAGGTCGTTGGGGACAACCCCCCTTTCTCTCCATGGAGGCCTTATTTCCAGGGATGTAACTTTACTCCCTAGAAATCGGGGACA
>NW_011888985.1:1369525-1374225 GCF_000151845.1 Pteropus vampyrus | reverse complement strand
GGGTGAGCATAAATCAGTAACGTGTTGTCCGATTTTCTTTCTCCAAAGGACTTGGTGAATTTTATTCAAGCAAATTTTAAGAAACGGGAATGCGTCTTCTTTACCAAAGATTCTAAAGCCACGTAAGCAACGCTTTTCCCTCCGTTTTTGCTTCCATGTTTGAAGATAAATTATTAACACCCATTACGACAAACAAACAGATGCTCGCTAGTTCATTATTAAAGCTGTTTGCATCTTGCAATTCTCAGAAATGGTGCTTGAGCAGGAAGAATCTGGCAAGTAGCTTGCACTTGGTCCCTAGAGCGGTCGCATTTTGTTTTACATTTTTAGCTTTGGCAATCGTTGGGAAAGGCACTGAGAGTACCCCCACAAGCCTGGGAGCCCTCCCCCCCACCCCCGAGTGGCCACGGCGATGCATGCTGCCCTTTCATAGTGGTCAGCGGGCATCGCTCAGCACGTGCACTTGTGCAATTTGACTGGCTCCTTTGTCAGGCCGTTGACCTTGGGCCTTCCCAGCCAAGCGGTGCTCATCTCCTGTGAGTCTCCTGTGTTTGGGAACATTGAGGCTGGGTTCCAAAAGCCCTGGGGAGCAGCCCCCAGCGACGGTGCCTGTGGGAGGTCCTCAGCGGATGATAGCTAAGGAGCAGGTGAGCAGTGACTGACGTCCGGTCTTTCCCACGGAACCTGCCCCAGGACCGAATGAAACAATGTAGCCCTCCCTTCCTCTCCTCTGGGCCCTCTCTGCCACTCTCTTTCTCGGCTGGTGATAGAGGAATGCAGCTATGAATGAGCTTGTTGGACAGGTGCTGCTGCGGTTGGTTGGCAGTGAAGGCTCTGACCCTCTGTTGAGTGGAGGCAGTGAACACAGGGTAAGGACGGCCCGCGCCCAGCCTTGGCCGGGCTGCCTGCTCAGTGCATGACCTCGAGCCAAGTGCTCTCTTCGGAACCGAATTCTCTTATTCTGAAATGCCGGCAAAGTGTACACCTCACGGGCTGTGGTAAGGATTCAGCGGGGTAACACGTACGATACCTGTCGGAGTGCCTCAGAGGATAAGAGCTCACGATAAAATATGTTTCCTTACTTCGTGGGAGACAGAAAATGAACATCAGAAACACTAAGACCCGCTTTTGTCATTGGTATGAATTTCCTTATCACGAGTCACCTGACAGTCTAAACTCCGTGGGTGAGCTGTTTACTCCCTGAATATTTCGCTGAGACATTCTGCTGTTAATCTCTTCGACTGGCAGAAAATACGGTTTGGATGCACATGTCACGCAGCAAGCATTTCCTGGACATCTGCCACGCCACGGGGACTTCGCGCGCCTGATTGCTAATTCTGCAGTTTCGCTGCAAGTTAGTGGCTGCTGTCTTGTTATCTGAGGTCACGTGGCCAGTGGGACATAGACGAGGGCTTGAACCCAGGTCTTCTGACTCCTCGGTTGTTGTGCTTTTTAACCAACCTTTTTAGGACCGGCACTGCCTCAGGCAGACTGAACCCACCCAGACCTCCCTAGCTGTGGGTAGCCAGTCTGATCGGCTTCTGTGAAAGGGGCGGTAATGGAAGCTCATGCCTGAAGGGCACAGCTACGTCAAGAGTTCAGTGTCACCAGGACCCTGTCTCTTTCTGCCTGTCATTTCTGCCCTTCTCTGGTTGGGCAGCCTCTTCACAGTGTTAGCAAAACGATCACCGTATCTTTGATTTATGTGTTATCAATTTACTGTTTTACCCATGGGGGAAGAGGGCTGATGGTCAGAGCTCTTACTGGCCCGACCTGGGGTATGCGTCCCTGTCTACGCTGATCGCTGGGCCGGGGGATGGCACGTGTTGATTGGCCAGGCGCGGGTGATGTGCCCACGTGGACCCCGTGATTCCTCCAGGAAAATCCTGGTGCCCCTATGAGCAGAAGGGGAGGCAGGCGGGTCGAGACGGGGAAGCCTAGAGCAGACCTCCTCGCAGCGCTTTATTATAGATCGAGTCTGGCTCTGAGCAAAGGGAGGGGCAGTGCCGGGCCATCCCCGCCCTCAGCAACACACGCAGGGGACAGGAGTGCCCCAGAACCTGCCAGGCCCCACCTCAGCACGGCCATGAGGTTGTAGGCCAGCGTCAGGACTCTGTCCTCTGCGAACTCCCCCGTGTTTGTGATTTTTATCTCTCCTTAGAGGGAACACTCTGTTAATCCGAATTACCCGTCAGACGGGAATCCAGTGAAGTGACTGTTAAGACTGCCACCCGGCTTTGCTGCTGCTTGTCACGCTGGCTGACACAGGCTGCCCAGGACTCCCCACAGTGTCCCTGGGTTTGCCTCAGGTGCTGAGCCCAGAACACTCTTGTCTCTCCACTCTAAGCCTCGTGGATGTCTATTTCTTGGTGGCCACTGGAGACTGTCGTCCTACCATCGCCCCCACTGCTGGTGCCCTCCAAGACATGGCTGCCCAGCTTAGGGGCCTCGCCTTCCTGGCCTCTTCTCCCTTTGTCATCGGATGTGCAGTCTCCAGCAGGGCCCACACCAAGGTGTCACTCATGGCAGAGAGCGAGCTGCTTGTGGAGATTCCTGCCAGGATACGTTTGTTTCTCATTATAAAATACCTTCGTCGCATGACTTCGGTGGTTACCCCAGGCTTCCGGAGCTTCAAAAAATCTCTCTTTCCCCACAACACAGCTGAAGCCAGTGGCTTCTAGGCAGTAAAATCTCGGCCACAGCTGGAATCCATCTGCTCCCGGAGCAGTCGTAAAACTTGCCTACAAAGCAACTAGCTTCTGCTCCTATTGTATTTTTAGAAGCAGTCGCAGAGAAACACATCACTGTTATCATTATACAAAATGAAAATGTGACCTACCATCACCGAGTGCTTTTAGAAGTCATTCTACATTTGGCCATCTTTCCAATAAGGTCATCGGTGAAGAAGACCTAGAGAATGCGGCCCTTCCCCGGGTCGTGACAGCTGTGTACGCACACGTAAGTCCATCTTCTGGAAGGCGAAAATACTTACTTTACAGAGATCATTGAGGAAGGATGAGGATCCAAACTATTTACAAGAAGACCAACCAATGTGTTCATTCACTCATTTATTTCTTCATCGTTAGGAGGATATTTGCTGAAGTCCTTGTGTTGTAGGAACACAGAGCGAAAGGTAAACAGAGTCCCGCCGGAAACAAACCCTGCGGGTTTCCTGTTTGTACCTGCATTTGAGCCAGCCCGTCCGGGAAGCCCTCGCTCCAGGGTCGTCGCGTATAGTCGTCCGGGTAGCGTTCTTCGCAGAGCTGCCGGGAGCCGGGGTGGGGGCGGGGGGTGGATCCTGTGTTCTCCCTGCACCCTAGCCAGGCCCACGCCTGCGAGAGGGGCATCTCTGCTAGCGGGCTGGTGATCACAGCGACTGCGTACTTTATCGTGGCACCTGGGACCCCGGTGAGAGCGATGGAAGCACTGATCCTACTCGGGCTCGGGCCGCCGGGGTGACCTGGGGCTGTTTCGGGCGAATCAGGACATTCGCGGCACTGTCTGGGTCCCCTAGCCCTTTGCCCTCTCAGAAAAAGGAGCGCTCTCGCCCTGGGGCCCAACGCGTCTCTCACCTCTCTACTCCCCAGCCCCTCGGGACAGGACCCTGTGCTCTCCTCGCCCCTGGCCGTGGCCCCTTGAATTCTTAGCACCCTTCCGAACCTTGTCCAAAGACTGATGGGAGACAGAACAGGGAGAACCCGGTGGGCGGGACAGGTAGAAACCGCCAGGAGCGTGAGCCGCGCCTCGCTGGGAGAGTGGCTTTGGCTGCCTTAGAATTTTCTGTGGTCGTTCGGCTCTGGGGACCACGGCCCTCAGGATGCAGTCAGTCCAGCCTTGGACAGAGGAGCCTGGTCGTCATGGACGCGGTTTTAGATTTATTTGTTTACTGCGTTTTTGCTTTCTTTCTGTTGCCACTGCCTTTGCCATTCCTCGATTTGCATGTGCGGCACCAGCATAACCCAGAGGCACTGGATAGGGCCTGCTCCATGTGCCAGGCCCGGCCGGATGCTTCGCGTCCTTTCCAGGCCCCTCGGCAAGCCCGAGAGGAGGGGGATCGTGCTAGGACAAACAGAGGTGTTTAGTTTGCCCCTCGCTGCACGCTGCCAGGTGTACTCGACTCTCACCAGCAGCTGGAGGGCCAGACGTCCCCTGGGTGCCCTGGAGCTCAGCCAAGGTCTGACTCCAAGTGGATTTTCAATTCCTATCTGTTGAACGATTGTAGCATCTTGGGAGGGAGATGGGGAGGGGGCTCTACCACTTCCGGTGCGTCTTTTCATCTGCTCCAAATTCACATCGCACACGTGCCACTTAACAATGAAATTCAGTTCTGTCGTACTTTTGATGGGAAGAAAGAATGTGCATTCATTGCACAATTCACCCTTGTCTGGTCCAAACTATTGAAAAGTCCCCCAGCAGCTGAGGTCCCATATAGAAAGGATGGGCTTTCTAAACTCTGGAACGCTTTGCGGCCTCACAGGGGGCCACCCATGGCAGGGGGCCTCCCTTGAGAAGAGCGTTACTGGCCTGGGGACACTGAGACCGCCCCGGGGGCCTGCACATTGTGAAGTCTCCAGATCCGTAAGACTCTACCCCAGAATAACCGCATGGCTACTTATGCAGAGGCCAGATTCCTAGGGGCCGCGTCTGCTGCCCCTATGTCCTAGCTCTCGACACAGAGCCCGCTTTCTGGTGGGCGTACC
>NW_011888985.1:1364013-1368475 GCF_000151845.1 Pteropus vampyrus | reverse complement strand
GACGCCGAAACCCTCTACGAGCTGCTGACCCAGCACTGGCACCTGAAAACGCCCAACCTGGTCATTTCTGTGACCGGCGGCACCAAAAACTTCGCCCTGAAGCCGCGCATGCGCAAGATCTTCAGCCGCCTGATCTACATCGCGCAGTCCAAGGGTGCGCAGGGACCCTGCGGCGGGAGGTCGCCCCGGGTCGGCCCCTCCAGGCTGTGCAAAGGCGCGACCTGGACAGAACAAAGTTCTCTTGTGCAGAATCCAGATGCTCGGGAACTGGATGACTGAACATTGACTTCTAAAAAGCGAGATCCCCAAATGAACGGACAGACAGGGAGCCGGGCAGGTGGTGGATAATTTTATGTTTAGTTCTCTAAGGTTTTCATTTTTCTTATTTCTACTTATACCATTTTACGCAGAATATTCTGGCGAATCAAAAAGGGAAGTTTAATTTCGATATCAATGATGCAGCTTGCAAATCGTGCCTGGCAGGTCGTAAGCATCACCCAGGGGTTCGGTAGAGATCAAAGCGGGTAACCGTGGCTTCCTTACTTGAAACATATACCTTTTCGTTTTGGGGCTTTTTAACATTTTATTATGAAAAATTTCAAACCCACAGAAGGGTTGTAAGAATACTACACAGAACACCTGTACACTCTTCACTTAGCCTTATCAACTGTTACATGTCCCACATCTGTCTTTTCTCCATAAATATCCAATTACCAAATTGAGGGGAATCATTTCAGAGTCAGTTGCAGGCATCATGACCCTTAGCCCCCACCTATGTCAGCACGCACCTCCCAAGCACAGGGACGTTCTCTCAAAGAACCCAGGATGATTTTCGAACCCAAGAAAGTGAACATTGACCACTACTGTTATGTAACAGACAGCCCCTATTTTAATTTTGCCAATGATCCCAACAGTGTCCTTTAGAGCAGAAAAAAATTTTTTTTCTTCATCTGGATTCTAATTCATTGAGCTTTTTATATCGAAGAAAAACCAAAACACTTTCTTTTATCTGGAATTGCCCTTAGCCTTTCTTCATCTTTTGGGACATTTTTGAAGAGTGTAGCAAATTGGTTTTGCAGACTGTTCCTCCGTTTGAGCTTGACAGTGTTTCCAATGTCTTGAGGTTCAGTTTATCAAAGCCTAACATTTTCAAAATGTCCCTATTGACGGACAGAACTGGGGAAGCATGTCTTATGTTACATATGAGTTTTTCCTTACTATCAAGAAGAAACTGTGAAGTGTTTTTCCTCCCATTTATTCTTCTCAATTTCCCGATCAACCAGTGGAGGCACAGGAAGAAGGTAGTTACTCTGCTATGAAACTGAGCAATTCAGCTTCCTTACTGCTAAATCCTGAACACTCCTTCATTCATTCAGCAAATACTTCTGAAATGCCTACTGTGTATCAGGAATTGTCTTAGGTGTCGGGAATACAGCAGAACAAAATGGACAGAACCCCTGGCCTGGGAGATCCACTTAGATGAAGCGAGGGGCCAGAGCTGGGAAGTTAGCGGTCTCCTTGGTCTCTGCGTTGGCCACGTGGAGTGCTAACGTCACTTCCGGCGGCCTCATTTTAAAGGAGTGGGGACACTGACTACGGAAATCTGTCTTAAGGAAGGAGATTGGGCGCCAAGGGGTGTCACATTCGCACCCAGTCAGAACTGGCTGACGAAAGTGGGTGTGAAACTTCTAAGGACCCTGTCGTGTTTACCTTAAAATACTGGAAGGACTTTGACAAGGGAGATGACCCAGCTTGTTCCTCACTGCTGAGGACCGTGGTAACAGTAGAGGACTGAGATAAATGGAGGACGAAAGGACTTTAATGGTCGGGGGAGGGGCTGCCTCCAGCTTCCTCAGCAGGCTGGATTCCTGCTGGGGCTAGGGCCCCTTCCGACTTTAGACTCTGTGATTATGCTAAGTACTATTTTGTGGGTCTTTGATTTCTTTGAACTTTGGAAACCAAACCAAACCAAAAACCATGCAAAACCCCAGACGTTGTGAAGATCGCCAAGTGTAAGAGTTAAAATACCAGTGTGAGAAACTGTGTGACTGTAGAGTTAAATTGTAGGCAGCGGGGTCAGGCCGGGAAGATGGCCCAGATTCACGAGATGGGGTGTGGGCCTGGTGGTAGAGGGCCCGCTCCCCACGGGGGCCACTGCCTGAGTTGTTCAGAGGCTCAGACCGGGCATTTATACCCATAAGAACATTTACCTGAGGAGCAGGTCACCATGCGCGCCCCCGGCCCCACCTCCCGGAGAGTGCGATGCTGTGGGTCTGGCGCGGGCAGAGCCTGTATCTAACTTGCGTGTCTTAGAGGCTCCGAGACCCTCCCCTTCCTTCCGTCCCATGGGCTTGTCAGAGAGGCTCATCCCACGGCACAGCCGGCAGCGCCGCATCCTGCTTGTGGGCGGAGGGCATCTCGGGGTCCCCCAGCCCAGGACGGGAGCCTTGGCCCAGCCAGCTGAGCGCATGCTCATATCCCTCCTTGACAGGCGCTTGGATTCTCACCGGAGGCACCCATTATGGCCTGATGAAGTACATCGGGGAGGTGGTGAGAGACAACACCATCAGCAGGAACTCGGAGGAGAACATCGTGGCCATCGGCATAGCGGCCTGGGGCATGGTCTCCAACAGGGACACCCTCATCAGGAGTTGTGACGTCGAGGTACAGGCGGGGTGGCAAGAGGTCTGCGAGGTCCCGTGGGAGGAGGACCGTGGCCTGGGCTGTGGCCTGACCCCAGGCTCTGTGACGGAGTCAGCTCACGGGAGAGCCAGCCTTACAAGGAAGGCCTTATGAGAATGACATAATCAGCCCTGGGCAGGAGTTGCCAGTGGATGTGTTTCATTCAGTAAAATCTGTTCCCAGCAAATTGCGTTAGGCTCAGGTTCTTTATTCTTCATCCCTGTGACCCAAATATGTCCCAGGAGGGCTCAGCCTGGCTGCCATACCTTGTTGCTTGGTCACACTCATGGGGATTGAAGTTAATGCTGCAGCTCCTGGTTAACTGTCATCGTGAGGGTTGAGGGTCATCCCTCCCCCACAGTTTCCTGCGAACATATTCGGAGGGCAATCAAACGTGCATCTCACGTTTGAAAATACAAGGCAGACACGTGGGGTTTTGTATCAAGTGTGAAATTCTGAAAACAGCAATGAGATGAGGACCTTCTAAGCAACAGGTGTCCTCCGCCCAGAAGCTTTGGGCCACACGCCGGGCAGTCCCGATTTAGTCTACGCCTCCTCCCTTCTGGGATTTCTTAGACGTTTAGGCAGTAAGTATTCAGCATGCGGGGAACTTCCGTGGTCCTTTTTATCTTTAAAGCTTATTTTGCTTTCGCGTCTGTTCCCATTTCTGACGTTCCTGGCAGCAGAGGAGAGCGGGCGTGCAGTGTGGCGGAGAGCGGGCGTGCAGTGTGGCGGAGAGCGGGGAGGCGGTTTTGGGGACGGGGTGTCCGGGTGAGAGTGTGCCCTCCTTTTCCAGCTGCGTCGTCTGCAGAGAGATGCCTTCTCCACATTTTTGTAATAACCTCGTGCTGTTATGGCACCAGTTCATCGAATGGTGGCTTCTGTCGTTATTACTAGATACTCTGCCAGAGATGGCAAACGCCTTCCTATCAAATGCCAACTTTGGGGGTGGGAGTGGCCGGGGGAGGGTCGTGAGCTGTTCTCCCTTGGGTCCGTACGACACTTTATAAATCATTGTCGTGTTAACATAAGCATGAAAAAAGATGGCCCACACCTCCACTCATCATTATCCTTTGTCAACATACAACCACAAGACAAATTCCTTTGTCAGGATACAGCCACGATAGAAAAAGAACAACACAGTAAAATTTCACACTGAGTGGAATTGTGTTAAACCTACCAGCCGATGCAGGAAAAATGGAAGTTGTGATCATATCAAGTCCTCATCCAGTCATATGATATATCTCTCAGTTTATGCAAGCCTGTGATTTTTCAAGAAAGTTTATAGTTCTCCTCATTAGGTCCTGCATATTTCTACTTACCGTTATTTCTAGAGATTTGATATTTTTATTGTTGTGAATGGGGCATCTATTCAATGTAACTTTTGAAGCGATTTTTGCTGGTATGTATATAAAAAGGGGTTTGTTATTTTGAATCAGACAATATATAAACTCTTGTTCTAGCAGTTTTCAGTAGATTCTCTGGGTGTTGTATGTTTGCCACCATATTATTGGTAAATAGTGTTATTTTCAAAAATAACTCTTCCGTTTAATTATACTTTGCATTTTTTGCCCATCTTGTTGTCTTGGCTAAAATGTCCAGTGTCATGTTAAATAACGGATGACAGCAGGTAACCTGACACGCATCCAACATACCTGGTTTCCCAGTTAGTGAGAATGAGTCTGGTATCTCAGCAGCGAATAGGATTTGGAGAAAGGTTCCAAATATGTATGTTTTTAGAAAGTATCATAAGACATCCTTCTTTTATTTCTAGTTTTTT
>NW_011888985.1:1354967-1362448 GCF_000151845.1 Pteropus vampyrus | reverse complement strand
TTATTTAATTTTATATTGTAATTTATTTAACTTATTTTTTTAATTAAAACAAATTTCTTTTATTAACGCCTACAGCACTTGGTCTTCCTAGGTGGTCTCCCTTCCAAGTACTAACCAGGCCCGACCCTGCTTAGCTTCCGAGATCAGATGAGATCGGGCTTGTTCAGGGTGGTGTGGCCGTAGACTATCATTTCTAATATCAGTAACAAATTGCAACATGACCCGTGTCATGCTATTAGCGGTTTGGGGCACAAAGACACATCCATCATGATCAATGAGCACATAGTCAAACCCGTGACATCTGTACTGATCACCCCGTGCCTCAAGTCCATAGGGCAGAAGCTTCTGGTCCACTTCTACATTAAGATAGGTGAGTCTTTATTTTTTAAAAAAAATAAAGAATAGGTCAAGTCTATTTGGTTAAAATCTTTTACATAGATATCATTATTTTCAAATGGGGAATTGTCACCCAAGTGTAGGTGGTCATTAAGAATTTGTCAACTAGAGTATCCTGTCGAATGAGGGTGTCCAGTGAGCCCCAGGCAAGTTTTGCTTCCCATGTTTTGCAGATTCCAACTACGGTGGCAAGATCCCCATTGTGTGTTTTGCCCAAGGAGGTGGAAAAGAGACTTTGAAAGTGAGTCTTGCTTCGGTTTTCTAGAAGATGGGTTAACAAGCTTACCCAGCACATGTGTAAGTTCAGGGTTTGGGGCTTACCTGATCTAAACCGGTTAATTTATTTTACTGCAGCAAGTAGGTAGCGTTTTCCCCACCACACGGTGTTTCCCTAACCGGCTAAGATTGTTTCATCAACTGAGGAGATTTAGGAAGAGAACTTGAAGTGATGTAAATAGCCTGAATATTCAGTGTTGGCTTCGGCCATCGACCTACCAAAGAGAAGGGTTGACATTAGTCGTGAGACTTAAGGACCGTATTCTGCCTGCCGCCCCATCTGCCTGGAGATGACCTGTGATCATATACACCGAGTGCCCCCAAATCGGTGTTCCTAGACCACCTAAAGCCCACCCATGTGCCTCCCGGGCAGGTAAGGACTCCACCCACCTGAAGGACCGCGAGGCCCTGAGTGACTCTGGAATCATGGGAAGCACCTCGAGTGAGTCCACAGGGTTGGGCTGTGTCCCACCCAGTCCCTGTAGACCCTAGAGTACCGCAATCGTCTTACCTGCAGCTGCGCGTCTGTTTGACTTCTTAAAAAGCATCCAGGTGACTGCATTTTAGTCAGGGATTGAAGGCATGAGGTCATTTTCATGATCTCATTTTTCTAGGAATAGGACATTACAAGAACATAACTCCCTCTTTTAATGAATTTCCACATTGACTTGCATATCCCCTGACTTCTGCTACCCCGTTTTAACTCTAAGATAGGTTTAGATTATAGATATCTGAGACCACGACCCTCTCTCCTCCCTTTACCAGAGTACACCCCTAGAATTACACGAAATTTCTGGCAAGGTTATTTGGAATTGTAACCTAGCACTTACCTTTGTTTATTCTTTAATATAACAAAGATTATTTTCCTTCCTTCATTTATTCATTCATTCATATATTCAGTCCGTCAGTCATCCACAGGTATTTATTGAGCTCCTGCTTTGAGCTCTACTACTGAGAATATTGTTAAATAAAAGTCTTTCAGGCAAAGACTTTCCAGGGGAAAATTAGAGATTTTTTTCCAATATGCAGTTTTCAGCATGTGAGCGCTTGCAGAAGCGTCCACGTAAAAGAGAAAGAAATCGAGAGAAAGTAATTGAAAGATGGCTCCGTATGTTACCTTTCTCAAAATGTAGATTTACAATTCAGCTTCCCAGACAGCCGCTGCAGGCCGAGGGGCCTGCATTTCCATAGCACTTTCCAGAAATGTCCGCGCAGCCAGTTCATAACCCGCAGAGCGGGGGAGAGGAGGAGACGCTGCCAGCTGAGCATCACCTCAGCTCTTTAGCCCCTCACCTTTCAGCCCCGTGTCATCCCCACGCCCGCCGCAGCCCAGCCCTGACACCCACCTTTAGTGCAGGCGGTGAGCTGAAGATGGGACCCCAGTCTGCTGGGGATCAGCCTCCTGCCTGCTCTGATGAAGGGACCACACACTTTATGGGCAGCGTCTTTCTTAAGGAAAACTGTTCAGCCTACAGGAAGGGGCTTTACAGTTTCTTCCGTACTTGTATGCAGAGCACTTCGTCTCGTCAAGGGATTAAAATTCTTAAGACCCGATTCCCCTGTGCTGGTCTCTGTGGTCTCTGTATAGGAAATAAAAGTGTGGCAGGTGTTTATCTCGGAAGCAAGCATATTTTTATTCTCTTTTAATAAAGGAGCAAGGGAAATTAATTAAGGAGCAAACATGTGAGTCAACATGATATGAATCTGCGGCTGCTGCCTGGAAGGTATTTTCAGGTGCCTCAGAGACGCGAGCAATGATCATGTGGAATACCATCTTAAGAGCTGTCACTCAGATCTGTGGTGGCGATGTTCAGAAGGCTCAGTCCTGTACCTGGGGATATTTTCAAGCGTCACTTACGGAAAACTTCAGCTAGTCACGCACGTCCTTATTACATTTGGTATTAGCATGGGATGTGACTCCACTGGCTTACGTGTCTCATTCATAAAGCAATGGCAAACATATGTTAGCTTCTGATCAAAAATAAAACCCCAAATGCAGGGATGTGTCAGCGTATTTGAGAACCTCGGTCTCAAGCGGGGTTCTGGTGACCCCCAGCGTCTCGTCCGCTGGGTCAGCCCCGTCTTTCCTTCTCCCAGGCCATCAACACCTCCATCAAAAGTAAAATCCCCTGCGTGGTGGTGGAAGGCTCGGGGCAGGTCGCCGATGTGATCGCGAGCCTGGTGGAGGTGGAGGACACCCTGACGTCCTCCATCGTCAAGGAGAAGTTGGTGCGCTTCTTACCCCGCACCGTGGCACGGCTGCCGGAGGAGGAGACCGAGAGCTGGATCAGATGGGTAAGTTGCGGGGGGGGAGGGAGGACACCTGAAACGCCCAGCCCCACCTGTGGCTGCTGGGGCTTTGTACATTCTCAGTGACTTTGAAGCCGTATTCCGCCCCAAACCACCTTCTTACGGGAAATCGAAGCTCACATAAGTTAAATGACTCTCCGAGTCTCCCTGCCTCTCGAGGCAGTAGCAGGTGGGGTTTAAACTCCAGTCTGTCTGCTTGCAAAGCTGGTAATCCTTCTTATATGCTGCGACGTCAACAAACGTTTTGGGCGCACTGTATTGTGTATGCATCAGTGGCTGTGGAGGGAGGGGATCCCAGGCGATGCTGTTTTAGAAATGCAGATTCTAATTTGAGTCTACGGCTATCTATATCGGAGAAGCTGTTTCTACAGAATAATTGCCTTTCTGGAATAACTGGCCTATGATTCAATTCGGAATCTCTCACCTTTCTCATTAGATCATGTAAGAAATATGGCCTTATCAGAATACCTATTACACTTCTAATACAGCCCTGTGCACCCTCATTTTTCTCTGTTTTATGACCGCTGTCGACTTGAAATGACTTTCATTTTCTTGACGGCTCAGCTTGTTAGAACGCTCACAGTAATATCAGTAGGTGCATTCACATCAGCTCATTCAAAGATGGCTTTCTATATGTGGACATTTTTTAGGAGCGTGTCCTGTCACCTGGAATTTTTTCCGTAGAGGAAAGAGCAGACCATGAATAACACAAGTCATTTGAATCGTAGAGTCCATTTCATCTTGAGGGTCGAAGGTTGGATTTAGTATAAATAATAATGTAAAAAATCCTGAACTAGGTTGGCATTTCAACCGTTGTGGGAAGAGCCTCAAAATGTCAAATTTAGCAAACGGAAACCTTGGAATGGTGGAGATAATCTTCTCGCTTCTTGTAAATGTGGAGAAAAATCAACAGAGCCTTCTAGGCGGCCGGGTTCTCGGTAGTAAATTAACACGAGTGGGGCCCTCTTGGCCTACGTTAACTCCGGACGAGTGAGCAGCCAGGCCATCGTCCTGACGAGACGAAGCAGGATCGATATGACCAGGAAACAAGTCCTTTCCGGAATGAGCCTCATTATCTAAAGAATTGAAAAAACGCAGATGCATCTCCTTCTCATAGCCGAGAGTCAGTGTTGGTGTTGATGGATGCCCTGCCCAACAAACACGTATAGGATGTTCCTATGTGTGATACTGCATTTTGAAGATTTTACGGAAAAAGGTAAAGCTGGTAGTTTTATTTGAAAGTTCATGCTGGGATTTTCTTATTTGTTGACCAAGTTTAGTTGTGAGACAGACACAAAGAACCAGGTGGTCAAAATTTTGTCAGCTTCATTGATGATGAAGGCAAAGTCGAAGGGTGTGGCTTAGGGGCGCAGCCACAGTGGCCTCCTCATGCTGAGACCCAGAATGAGACAGATGAGCGCAGGCAGACAGAGGCAGCCCTGGGCATCTGCTGCCCCCCGACCAGGCGAGGTGTGTGGCTCACAGCAGACCAGAGCATGAGCACTCTGCAAGGAGCAGATCCCAGCGGAGAAGCAGGAAAGGGCTGGCTGGCGAGACCGAGTTGCCATTCGGATGTGTTGCTCCCTCATCCTGAGCAGTAACTGACGTGGTGGAGAATGTCCAGGGTCCAATTCGGATGGAGCTCTCTCTGCATGGAAACACGTGGGTGATGGAAAGGAGCCCTCCCGCCCTAAAGTGCTTCTAGATTTTTGATTCTGCACATATTCAGATCTAAACGGTTCAAGTCATTCCAAACGGACCAGTGGAGCAGTCCCCAAGTGTAAATATCGGCGTAAGACGATGTGTGTCGGGTGCCGTATTTGAGGCAGTTTCCAGTGACGGGCGGAAGGGATTCAGTGGCCGGTTCAAGGACACCTGCAGAGGAGGGGACGGATCACCCTTAACTGGCCCACCAAAGGTGGCCCTGGGTCTGTTCCGGTGACTTTCCTCTTACTCCTCATGCAGCTTGGCCATAGATTCCAGATCAGGTCCTGTCCTAAAGGTCATGACCTAATGGGTCCCCACACCCTTTGTGAGCGATTGTGATTTCTGCCTCAGGAAAACCATTACAGGCGGCTTATATGAAACAGGCTGACGGCCAGACCCATTTCAGTTTCTGCGATTACGTTGTCCTTTGTGGGATTCATATCTAATTCATATTCATATCTAATATGCTAATGACAGATCGTAATTATAATCATGTCAGTAAGAAGACATACATCAATAACGAAAATGAGTCTGAGATTTTCATTACACATGTGGGGTTTTGCAGTCGGTACAGATTTTCCCAAAGACTGACCTCAAGAGTAGGATTATTAATGAATGAATGTATACCTTCAGTCAGATATTAATTGAGCGACCTCTTAGGCTGAGTGTGGATGACCTCAGTGATCCTGTGGACAGCTAACTCCAAAACCCGGTCTCCGTTTCTCTAGAGGGACCCAGACCTTCTCCACTGGGACCATGCCCTCTTCTCCCACCTGTTCTCTCTGAGCTCTTCCCCTGCACCTGCTCCTCACCTTCTCAAGAACTTGACCCTTCATAGCCCCCGAATCTATCAGTCAGCCTAAATATCATTCATTCATTTATTTAATATATACATGTATTTAATTGATATTTATGGAGCACATACTATCTGACAGGTTCTGGAGCAGGCACTTCAGAAAGAATAGCACACACGATAGAAAGGGTCCTCGTCCTCACGGAGAAAACAGAAATTGAAAGGAAGTTCATGTTGAGCGATCGCAATTCAATGCGTTGTGTAATTTCAAGCTGCACTGGGCGTTCTGAAGAAAGGTAGCATGGATACAGAGGGGCATGAGTTAAGGGAGCCTGGCCTGGCATGGAAGGCATCTCAGGGGAAGGCGTCACAAGGAAGGGACATGGGGGCTGCGATGTGAAGGCTAGATGGAGTTAGCGGGCTGAAGGCTGGGATAATGATGGTGAGAACAGCATGTGCAAAGGTCCTGAGGTGCGATGCAAGCATGGCTTACCTGAGGAGCCATAAGATGGCAGTGAAGGTAGAAATCATGAGCGGAAGATAGACAGCTTATTAAAGGCCTGACGGGGAGCTTTTCCTTCCTGTGGTTTAAGCCCTTATGACTGCACTGGGACCATTTCTGTGATTTTCTGTTGCCCTTTCCTCATTTATCCACTCATTCAACAATTGAGCACCTACTACGTGCCAGGCTTGGTCATACGCAAGTGCACACACACGCGTGCATGGGCGCACACACTCACTCCCCGGTCAATGAGTCTCTCAGCTTTCGGATGGGAGCTTTTTGATATGTGTGCCTTTGTAACCAGTCCTCTATTCTCATTGTGGTCCACGACTCATTATCCTAATTTAGAAATTAGATGCTGTGGATACAGGTGCCGTAGGCGAGGGAAGGAGATCTGGAACTCCCCTGCAGATGGTCTTTTTAAAAAAATGGAATAAAAGATTTCTCACCAAAAGAGCGAAGTTTGTGCTCCTCGGGTCTAAAATCAGTTGGCTGACAACTCTGTTCTTTAAATGTTGCCAGCTCAAAGAAATTCTCGAAAGTTCTCATCTGTTAACAGTTATAAAAATGGAAGAAGCTGGGGACGAAATTGTGAGCAACGCTATTTCCTATGCTTTGTACAAAGGTGAGTAAAAATAGCCCATCTGGAAGTTTTGGCTTTGTGTTGCTTTCTGTGACTTGCATTTATATTTTTAAAACAGCTTTATTGAACCATAATCTTGCACTTAATTTTGATTATCATTGATTGGAAGCTAGAATAATGACTGTTGATTGACCCGATGGATTAAACCTCCTTGGTTGTATGTTTTTAATAGAACAAAAATTTGATGTTATTAAAATACTGGTGAAATCCAATTACAGCATTTTTCAAAGACTTGTCTCTAACAGTGGTTTAAAATCGTTTTCTGCATCTCAGATTCCTTTGAGCGTGTGCTAAAGCTGCGGGCCTTTGTCCTGGGGTCCCACGTGCGTGTGTGCACATGTACACATGCCTCACGTACATCAGTGACTCTGGATTCAGCTTCCGGATTTATAGATTGCCTGAAGCTTAGCAGTGAAGCTCGGGTTAAAAATTCTTATCTGTGATCTTTGTTGTCCTAGAATTTCATCAAGGTGGCTGACACCCGACGTCAATAGTTCCTTGCCAAGGACGTCTGGAGTTGTCGCCCGATTATGGTTGTAAGATGCAGAGTAGGGCAAGGCACATATGAAGTGCAATTTAAATATTAGCTTTTTATTAGAATCGTTCTTATTGCGCTTGCCAGAAATTTGGTGGTACGAATTTTTATTAAAATGGGATTTATATCTATACAGCAACATAGATACAGAATATATTAGCTCTGGGAAAGACAAATATGGCTCATTATTTCACAGATTTAGATATAGTATAAGATAGGTATGGTCCTTGAAATATAACATTTATGGAATCGGAATCTATGGAAAAATATCAGTATACCATAGTTACACTGTAAGGATGTGAAATGGAAAGATACTACT
>NW_011888985.1:1335127-1354027 GCF_000151845.1 Pteropus vampyrus | reverse complement strand
TTTTATGTCCAATAAAAACGTTTCTTTTTCAGTAGACTGACCTTCTCACTTTTACTTTGATCAGTTGTAGACCTACATTTCCTCGTAGTGTCCTCTCGTGCACAGCTGAAGTTAAATCAGCCTCGGGGGCTGTGTTTCTTAGTAGCAATTACAAACCCTCACACTTGGATCTGTGCGCCTCTTCGTTTTCAGCTCTTCTGAATTAATTCGAGTCGTTAGTGGGCAGCTAGAATTGATTTAATTTTATACATGTATGTGTAGATTCGAAGGGGCATATGTTTCATAACTGTCATCCTCTGTAGCCAAGGTTCAGAAGACACTTGTAGGCCTACTTTTGTGTAATCAAAGAGGAAGACTCGATTTCTATTAACATGTGCTCAGTTTCAGTAATAGAGTGCAAATAAAGGAATGGCTTATGGATGTTGAAGTTATTCATTGTCTTGTGTTTGGTCTTTGCAGTTTAATGAACCCTATTGCACATTGCAAGGGTTTAGTTACTTGAAGGAAAGTGGGATTATAAGTAGATCTAATTAATTGATTTATAAATGGATCTCTGTGTGTGAAATGGCCCATTTAAAGAAGGTCAGATGGTACAAATAAACATGAACTCGGGCCCTCAATGAAGATACATTTAATTTGATAAACTCAGCCTAAGATAGTTAAGGGCGGAGGGCATAATGGTGAAGCACAGGCTCTGGGGCCAGACCAATAGCATCGCTTAACCTCTGCCAGTGACTCAAGCTCTTAACCTCTCTATGCCTTAGTTTCCTCGTCCAGTGGTGTGTTGGGGCCGGCTCATGCCAGCTTGCAAGAACTGACTGCTAAAGTTTAAGAGATTTTGTGAGTCAGTTGTTGAAATACAGTCACGAAAAATTCAACAATATAAACTTAGAATTAAATACATGTTTATTAAAAACAAAGATAATAAGTAATCAAAACATCACTTTTTAATTATTTTACTACATTTACTATTCCCCATGCTCTGGAGGTCGTTTCTGTCTGTTGGATCTGCATATTGGAAATACTACAGGTGATGTGCTACTTCGTGTCTATTCTCAATTCTGCATCCCACGATGTCACACTGGCAGCTGGAGACTAGCTGCGGAGGGAACATTTACACCTCAGGAATCGGCAGAGACTACTAATCAGGGACGGTCATGTTCTTCCAGAGAGCTAGTTGTTAAGTGTTTGCCAGCACACCACATTCCCCTGAGATTGGAGATGAGGGTGGCAGCACCTACCTCTCTGGGTGGGTTGTTAATGATGATTAAATCACACGATGTGTCTACAGTGCTTAGAACATTGGCTTGTATTATGAACTCTGTAAGATGCATAAGAATCATTGGAAAACAGTAGTATTGGTGTAACCTTTTACACTGCATGAAGTCTCATCATGTTAGTTCACTCGCCCGTCATGCCAGCCCATAGTGAGGAACATCTTATTTGGCTGGTTAATAAGCGGGATGCACAGGTACCACAGGATGGGGAGTCACCGATGGTTTTTTGAGGGCCTGCTCTGAACTTGAATTTCTCAAAGCATCTTGACCTACATTATCTCATTTCATCCCCTTAAGTACCCTTAAGTTTCACAGAAGAACAAACGGAGGCCCAGAGACACGATCTTGTTCTAGGTCACGCGTCTGGGTAATGGTAGAACCAAGGTTTGGAAGCAGAGGTGTGTCCGCCTGTGAAGCCTTTCTCCTTCTCGTATACCAGGGGTCCTCAAGGCATGCTCCCCGGGCCTGCAGAGCGTGGGCCTGACCTCAGAACTTGTTAGCCAGACAAATGATATGACTCTAGCTCAGGCTCTTTAACGGAGAGATTCTGAGGTTGCCTCCAGAACCTGGGTTTTAGTAAGCCCTCCAGGCGACTCTGAAGTCTGAGGACCACTGCCCTGTGCTAGCCAGTGTGTGACCAATGGAAAGGCAGGCAGACATAGAAGGAAACTCTGGGCACAGGGGACATGCCTCGAGGACAGAGATTGTGCAGCTGCGGCCACCTCTTCTCTTTCCTATCCCACCTGGAGCCCCAGCGTGGGGACTCAAGGGACCCTTGGCATTTTCTTCTCCAGGCAAAGTGTGATCCCCAGGAGTCCAACATTAGACAGAAACAGAAACTGCTAAGGCTGCCCTTGGCAGGGGACAGTCACCTGAACCAGGAGTCAGGCGAATAACATGAGTAAAGTGGGCTGGCTGGCAGTGATGACTGGTGGGAGCCCTGGGGGCTGGAGGGCCTGGGCTTCGGGGGTAGCCGCTACCTGGCTCCAGCCGATGGTTCTCCATGTTGTCAGAGCTTCTGGATTTTAATGTTGGAAATAGGGATTTTTATGAACCTTCTAATTTTTTATGTTGGCAACTGAATCGAATTGTAAGAAATACTATGGAAGACAAGCAAAACATGTCTGAGATCAGATCTCGAGAGCCTGTAGACCAGCGGTCTGTGTCTGAAGTACACACTGATTTTCTATATTAAGATTCTCAATAAGCTCCTCTGGGATATGTTTTATCAGGAACAAAGTGGCGTGAGCTCCACTTTGCCCCAATCGCCGACCGAGCGCTTCCTCTCTGCCAGGCACGGGGACAAATCCTTGACCGGCATTGTCCCTCCGTGGCTATAATTATACCCGCTTTACAGGAGCGAGAGGCCACGTCTCATCTGGGACCTCAGCTGGCTGATTTCAAAGATCCTCCCGTGCCACTCTCCCTGTGTAGACATTTGAATTATAATCCAGTGTTGTGTTACAGTTGACAAGATGCGTTTCATCCCCAAACAGGAATGCGAGGGAAGTTGGAGATGCTGAGAGAGAAAGCCTCGCGTCTCCTTCGCTGGGCTGAGTGTTCTCTCTGCTCTTCCTCCTCAGTCCGCTGACCTTCAGGAAGTCATGTTTACGGCCCTCATCAAGGACAGACCCAAGTTCGTCCGCCTCTTCCTGGAGAACGGCTTGAACCTGCGGAAGTTCCTCACCAACGACGTGCTCACCGAGCTCTACTCCAACCACTTCAGCACCCTCGTCTATCGGAACCTGCAGATCGCCAAGAACTCCTACAACGACGCCCTGCTCACCTTCGTCTGGAAGCTGGTGGCGAATTTCCGCAGAGGCTTCCGGAAGGAAGACAGAAACAGCAGGGACGAGACAGACATAGAGCTTCACGTATGTACCGCGAGCGTTGCTTGGATTTTCTGATCTCTTGAGTCTTCAGAGAATTTCTCTACTCCCGCCTTCCCCACTCTCGACCTCGTAAAGTAGCTAAGACATTGGCATCGTTAATTTTTTTCTACTGCTTTTAGTTAAGGTGATAAGTGTACCTGGTGAGTTTTCTGATGTCTCGCTTGATGCTCTGTGCTCTTGTCCAAACCACTCGTTGTGGTTTTTCTTGATTGCGAAGCTTGGCGTGGCACACCCTTGCCAAAGGCATCTTAATGCAGAGCAGGGACAGATGAATGGCTGCCTGCTCGTGGCTTAGCCTTGTGGACACGATCTGCCTAAACTAGTTCTCAGCTGCCCGTGTAAAGGACTGGAGAACGGCCACCTTTTCTCTTGTAGATAGAAGGGGCATTGGATTTTTCCGGAGGGATAATCCAGGCTTCCCTTGGAGAGGGTGTGGGTGCACTGCCGTTTCCTCCCGGGCCTTCCTGTTTTAAGCACAGGAGGCCCAGTGTCCAGATGCCAGCACCTGCAGCTCTTTGCGGAAGATTCGCTCTGGGCAGACCCGGATGGCCGCCAGGAGTCGGCGTGTAAAAACGCCGGCTCCCGCCCCGCATGGAGGAGGCGGTCCCGAGGTAGCACTCGACACTGGCTCGCGGGGCTGCCTAGCGGGACTCACCCCTAGTTGGCCATCAGGACACCTTGTCGACGATACACCTTTATTGGTTCTTTCTCTCAGATCTCGTTGGCTCACTCTCAGTTTTCCTGGGCTTACCCCTCAGATAAACTACTGGCCTCAAATTCTTATCTCAGGATTGCTTCTGGGGAAACTAGGTCATTACCTTTTGCTGTTTTAGGATTTTAATGTGAGTATATATTGCAAAAGTCTAAATGAGACTCGGTGCTTGAAAGAATCGGAAGTGTTTAGAAGGCGTCTGTTTGATGCCACTTATATTAAAACCCTCTGCAGGATCCATAGCTGTGCCTGGCGCAGTTCGGGTCCCGTTAAACCTGTAAGGGTTTTAAAAGGCATATGTGCATTTAGTTGTTTTCTATCTGAAAAATTCCATTGGAAGATACAGGATGCTGAAGAGGAGCTGGGATTCCAATTAACGTGATAGGGACTGCGACTTAGAGTGACGCTCGAAGAAATACGTGCAGTTTTGTGTTGCGATCCCGAATTTAAACTGTAGGAAAGTTAGAATTTAGTTTGCATGATTTTTCTAGACGAGAAATCGGTTTGTATGATGAGAGGGAGTCGCTTTCTCTCCAGCCGTCAGAAGCCGTTCAGTTTTTAACATGCCGTCAGCATAGTTTTTCACCCTTTATACCTTTCCATCTAGTTGTACGTCGTCTTTTATGACAGATAAAAGGTTTTGTGTCAAACCATACCGGTAACCTGGTGAAACGCGGAGCTGAAAATCCCATCCCTGCGCGGTTATAATGGATCCATTTGCCAAGTTAGGAGTCCTGCAAACACGGGGCGCTGAGTAGGGCATCCCGACCCCGTTGTCATTCTCGAGTGGTGCAGCTCCCGGGATGCTCCCTTCGCTCGCGCTGACCATGTGCTCTGACCCGCCCACCCCTCTAGGACGTGTCTCCCATCACGCGGCATCCCCTGCAAGCGCTGTTCATCTGGGCCATCCTGCAGAACAAGAGGGAACTCTCCAAAGTCATTTGGGAGCAGGTAAACGCGCACGCCTACGCCAGACTCTCGCTCCCGACCTCAAACATCCTCGATCGAATGAGACGTCCGCTGTCAGATGAGTATGGCAGTGGCTGTTTCCATGTCGACGGAGGTGCCTGGGAGGGGAGGTCCCTGGAAGGTAGCTGTGCTTAGTGGGCAACCCAATGGGCACCTGCTTTTCAGGTGCGTGTAGGTGTGGGGTCGTTTCTAGGTGGACGAGGTTTCTAAGTTCCATATAAAAAGTTAATTTCTAGCTTTATTGGACAGGAAGTAGGTCCTAGACAGGTGTGTCTTTGGGAAACTTCTGGAGATTTTTCTTTGTGATTCAGCACATAACAAGGTTTTGTAAATGATTTACGGACAGTTGAAAAGAAGCTACGTTCTCCATGTCTAGCACGTACAATCGGATACTGAGTATTGAGCTCACACCCAGACTCACTAACCACGCTGGCAAGTCTCCCCCGCTTGGAAATGCAGCAGTGTGATTGATAGTGGACACCCCGTCCTCTTACTGTCGGTTTCCCGTGGCAGGTCCTCTGATATTGTCCTTTTATCTGCCAATTTCATTTTCAAGACAGTGAGTCTGTTTTAGTCAAAGACTATTTTGCGCGCATCTCAGTTTTTCCCTTGAATCATTACAAACAGTTCAGACCTTGCCGTTTCCCGCCTTTGCTGTGAGTTCGTCCTTGTCTGACCTTGGTGTTGACTCGACCGCTTGGAGGGATTATGGATTAACCCTAATGTCCTCCTCCCTCCAAAAGACCAGGGGCTGCACGCTGGCCGCCCTGGGAGCCAGCAAGCTCCTGAAGACTCTGGCCAAGGTGAAGAGGGACATCAACGCCGCCGGCGAGTCCGAGGAGCTGGCCAATGAGTACGAGACCTGCGCAGTGGGTAAGCTCCCAGGACGGGCTGCCGCGTGGGTGCAGCCATGCCAGGCGGCCTGTTGTGCCTGTGGCCTTCACGTGCCAGGCAGCCGAGTCAGCGGCATGTCCACGCTCCTGCCTCTGGCCTGATTCGAGGGCTGCAGACCCGTGGTCAAGGGTACACACGCCGTGGCGGAAGCCACAGGCGTTGCATCCTGGCATTTACTGACTTCCCCAAGAATGGAAGTGGAAACCTTGGGCTCTCGTTCCTGTCTCGTTCCCCAGGCCCAGGTCTGAATAACTCAGCACCATAGGCAGCTTTGGGGTGTTTTGTTTTGGGTGCCATTAAGGTGCTGTGACAGCTCTGAGGTTTTACCTGACTTGCAAGTCATCGAGTTGGCTTGCCGCTTTCACTTAGTATGCTGACAAAAGACCCCAGACCTCTGGTTTATCACTAATGGCAAAGGCAGCAGCCAGAGAAGCATCTTAGGTCGGTCCCTGTGCCTTGATTTCCCTGTAGTGATATGAATAAGGGCTGGTGTTGCCTTCTCTGCAGCTCTCCAAAGTTCGAGAACTCGAAGCTTCTATCAGGGCTGCAGGTGACCTGCCCACATGCCCCCCTCCAGGGCGCGATCACTCATTACCTTCAGTGGGAGAGGGGAGAGGCCGCACTAGGTTCTGGAATGTCTGTCTTCTGCTGTTCAAGGGTCTCTGAGCAAAGCTGCTCAGCACCCTTTGGCCAGAGGGTCCGGACTATGCAGGGAACGTGGGAAATCAGGGCTAACAGCCCCCCAACAGCAGAGCGTTTCACACCTGCCTGTGGTTTCCTGTTTCACCTGGTAGTTTTAAGTTTGCCATGTGGCACGCTGCGAAATGCACTGATGTTTTTCTATGATCGTGGCTGATGAAAAAAATACTCCTGGGTTTAGCTTCTCTGGGTTGGAACAAAGGTGTCCAATGATTTCTTTTTAATATATGATATATACTAATTTCTGACTGGCCTCTATAAGGCAGTGGCTCCTGATAGTTAAAAACATTTTCCGAGGACCTCCACTCCCATGTCTTTGTCATCAGGTCTCGAAACGTAAGCCCGCCCTTGAGGCCGTAGGTCAGTGTTCTCACACCTTTTCGTTTTATTGTTTTGTTTTGTTTTGTTTTGTTCTCTGCCTTATCTGCAAAGAGTCTTCACCAGGAAAGCACAGGATGTACACTAGATGCTCTGGAGAGGGAGGCAGGGGGTCTTGATACTCACCCCAGCGGCTGAGCCCCACCAAAGAGGGGGTCCCCGTGCTCAGTGCAGCTCAGTTTGGCGGGCACCTGTGGGTACATGCTGCCTCGAGGAGCCGTGCCGGGGGTGGTGCACAAAGGGGAAGCCCCGTGTCCCGTGAAGAAGCATGCCGTGCTGGTGTTCTCCAGGCCTCCGCAAACCAGGGTGCTCGCACCGGCTTGGGGCGGGGGAGGACAGCTCGGGTGTTGGCCGGCCCCGCCTCCAGCTCCCCTCTCTCTGGCGCTACTGTGACCGTAGAGCTGTTCACGGAGTGTTACAGCAGTGACGAGGACCTGGCCGAGCAACTGCTGGTCTATTCCTGCGAAGCCTGGGGCGGGAGCAACTGCTTGGAGCTGGCGGTGGAGGCGACAGACCAGCATTTCATCGCCCAGCCTGGGGTCCAGGTAAACTGCACAGCCAGCAAACGCCACGTCCAGAAACGGGTCTCTTCCATCAGATGCTGTCAGTGACACTGAGAAACATAATGTCGTCAGCAGTGTAAGGCCGCGGCAGGGGAAGGTGGCGATGTTGCAGGAGGGGGCAGGGTTCACGCACCAGCAGAGATCTGTGCTTCAGGAGACGGCACGGGAGAGAGAACATTCTTGCATTTCCACAAAGCAGACAGTCCGGCACCATAATCCGGTCCGAGTCCCAGTCCACTGTGTCCCGTCAGGTGTGGAGTGAGGGGCCTTGGTTCCCGTCTGTGAAATGGGCACAACAGGGGTGACAGGCAAGGGACACTGTGAGGATGCGATGAGATGACGTGTGGGAGGCGCCAGCCCTTCACGTCGGCAGCAGAGAAACTAGCATGGTGTGGGCACAGCCCGTGGGAGGTTTCTTGCACCGAATTAAATTAATAGCAGTTTGCACCTGGCGTCTCAGGTGGCAGAGGGGAGAATTTACACCCGTGGTCCCCGTCGGAGGGGGCTGGGTGTGACGTGGGGGGCAGGGAAGAGCTGGACGGGCTGACACTTGTCTGCCACACCTGTGACCACATTTCACCTACACAGAATGCCTCACAGTGAACGTCATCCCATTTTACTGATGATTCAGGAGCTCAGGGAGGTTCTAGAACATTCTCCAGGTTACACTTCTAACTAGGTTCTAGAACATTCTCCAGGTTACACTTCTAACTAGGATGTAGCAGAACTGGGATTTGATTCCATGTTAATTATCCGTCTTATGCATCGTATTTACTTATGCATCGTACTGTGCAGCCAGTAATGAGCACAGTGTTCGTGAAAAAGTCGTTTGTAATTGCAGCTAAGTTAGGTTAAACGGGGCAGTCGTTTGTGACGAGGCTCACACAAGGGACGAGTCTTGCCGTTGCTGCGTTTTGGCCTCTGGACCAGGGTGGGCTGGAGTGAGGCCGGCACCACAGTGGGGGTTGCCCGGGAGGCTGGCTGGCTGCCAAGGTGGTCACTGTCTGCCGCATCTTGCTAGTGTCCCAGAGCTTTGGGCCCGGGGGACGCTGACTCATTCTCCTGACCCGAGGGTTTCAACTAGATGCCAGTTCCATCGATGTTCACGGAAAATCTCCCTGCAGGCCCAGGGGACCAGAGAGCTAGCTTCCTGTAGGCAGGCTGCTGGGTGGGGTCAGATGTCACCCGTGGTCCCGGAACCAGAGCTAGAGGACAACTTTCCGTGGCCGGGGGCCTGGCAGTGCCACTCGGTAAAGGCCCGCTGTGCTCATCACCCCGCGGGCACATGGCACTGAGGAAGGCTGGACGTTACCTGTCTTTGTTCGAGGACCCCCAGAAGCAGGCCTCAAATGGAGAGTTTAAATGCATCAGCCTGATCTGGACGTGGGCCCCGGAAGCATGGGCGAGTGTGGGCAGCGGCCGGGGAAGGGAGGGAAGCAGACACAGGTGAGCAGAGGAGGGTGTTGCACTGCGCAAAACTGGGCTGGCAGGAGAAGCCGTCCTTTCCCAGAGGGAGGTGGGTGGGGCCGCCTGTCCTACCCCCGCCCCCGGCCCTGGGTTTCCACTTGCCCTGCCCGGAGACACACCTGTCCCCCTTGGATGGACACGTTCTTTTGAGAGCCCCGCATTCCTTCGATGGGGACCAGTCTATGCTCACCCCTTTCGTGCTGACGTGCAGTGTGGCTCTCAGAGGCACCCTGAGCTTCCTAACCGCCACCTTCATGGGAGGTCCCCGTCCCACCTGTCGGGGGTTGGTGCTGTCTGGGAAAAGCTTTTTCATGCATATCAGCTCAAGTCAACATGAAGGTGACAATGGCCGCTCCCTTTTCAACTCTGGCTTTGATTTCAAACAGATAGAGGTGGGGTCATGTCTTCCCCATCTCAGAAATGAATCTCACCATATAGGACCCAGGTTGGGAAAGGACTTGAAAATCAAACGGAATTTAAATTGTTTGTCACAGCTCCTCAGAACCCAGGCAACTAATACAAAGAAGAAGAAGAACCTTGATTCGGGGCTCCTTACGGGGGCGGGGGGCAGGGCACGGGGGCTGGGCAGAGGGGCCGCCTGCTGTCCCGTGCTTCCTCGCGGTAACGGGGACCCGTGTCCTTTGTCTCTGCTTCCCTGCAGAATTTTCTCTCCAAGCAGTGGTATGGGGAGATTTCCCGAGACACCAAGAACTGGAAGATCATCCTGTGCCTGTTTGTCATTCCCTTGGTCGGCTGTGGCTTCGTGTCATTTAGGTATGAGACCACGTGTGTGACTGTGTGTGCACGTGCACGCTCTTGTGGAAAGGATCCTAAGGCCTGGGGCGCCTGGCTTTCCCGCCAGTGCCTGCAGCGAGGTCCCGGATGCTCTGGCTTTTCCTGGGTTTGATTTCAGACAGGTAGAGCTGGGGTCTGGGCTTCAGTGTCTCAGGCAGCATTGCAGATTCGCGAACCCTGAAAGGCCCAGGGCCAGATTGGGGCTGGGTCAGTCTTAGAACAGGGTTTTGACCCCACCCGAGCCGTGGGTCTGTAGCCATGTCCGTCCCGAGCGAGGACTGTAGGCCCCCAAGCGGCGCTGGCCGGGTCGGTGACGACGCTCTTGCCTCCGGGTCCAGGAAGAAGCCGGTCGACAAGCACAGGAAGCTCCTGTGGCGTTACGTGGCCTTCTTCACCTCCCCCTTCGTGGTCTTCTCCTGGAACGTGATCTTCTACATCGCCTTCCTCCTGCTCTTCGCCTACGTGCTGCTCATGGATTTCCACGCCGTGCCGCGCCCGCCCGAGCTGGTCCTCTACGCGCTGGTCTTCGTCCTGCTCTGCGATGAAGTGAGACAGGTAGGACAGGAGCAGACGTTGCTTCTGAAGTTCCAAGGTCACGGTTTTCCCTGAGTAGACGTCCTCTGTCGGTGGTAGCTGGCGAGGCTGCCTCCCCCGCATCCAGTGCTCCGCTCCGGTGAGGTCCCGGCGCCGAGCGCACTCTTTGCTCGGTCATTAGCGTTGATCAGTGGACGCGAATGACTCAGCGCCGGCAATGTGTTGGAAGAGCCGGTTGACCTTGGACGGTGACCGGCTCCGTCCTCAGGAGCCGTTTGTGTTCCGGCGGGTGCTGGGCGGGCTTTCCAGCTAAGAGCCTCTTAACGCCCAGTGTGTCAGAGTGACGGTGCCGGAAAGTCGTGTAAGTCCCTGCGGATTTCGGCCCGTTTGCGTGAATTATTATTCATCGTGGTTTTTGGCGGTTTCTTGGGATCTGAAGTCTTGGGCGTCCTTTCTCCACCACCGAATCCAAAACTTTAGCCCAGGCCTGGCACGTAGCAGGCTCTCAGTTAGTCATTGTCAAATAAATCAATATCGATGGTGAAGGACAGTGCTGTTTTCTAAACCATTAGGAAAAGTCATCCCAGAAAATCGTTTCGGACTTAGCAATTTACAATGTATTCGAGAACTGCTGTTGCTGTCACTTCCGTTGTCCCTTCTGAGACCAGACCCAACATCGTATCCATTCAACACATATGGCCCAGGTGGCGTCCCAGAATCTGGCTCAGGCCTCCCCTGCAGTTTATGAGGTGCTGCGCCAAGCACTACGGGGAGTCGGAGCGGTGGGGAGGCGGAGGTGCAGACGGGGCAGGCGAGCGGGTACAGGGGGAAGGTGAAGGACACAGGTCAGTGTTGAGCATGGCGGGATCTGTGGGCTTTCTGTCTGCCAGCAACTTCCCCCCCGGACAGGGTCCTGCTGACCTGGAGGGATTTCGGTGACTTCAGATCAGCCTCGTTAGAGCCCCGTGCATTGGCTCATGCGGTGGCAGCTCAGTCTAGTGCATGCTTTCTTACGAGTCTGCTAGGGCCACTGTGACAAGGCACCTGAAATGCCAAGGGCCAGCTGGGTGGCTTCAACAACAGACGTTCATCGTCTCGTTTCTGGAGGCCTGAAGTCTGAGGTCAGATCGTCTGCAAGGCAGCAGGAGAATCTGTCCCAGGCCTCTTCCCTGGCTTCTGGAGATTCGCTGGCCATCTTTGCTGTTTCTTGCCTTGTAGATGCGTCACTCAAACCCTGTCCTCGTGCCCACATGGCATTCTCCCTGTGAGCATGTCTGTGTCCAGACTGCCCCCGTCATGAGGATACCAGCGGTATTAATTAGAGTTAATCTATTCCAGTATGATCTCATCTTAACTCGTTCCATCTGCGAGGCCCCTGTCTGCAAACCGGGTCACGTTCCCAGGCGTGTGGGGGTTAGGGTTTCCATGCATGGATTTGGGGCACGGGACACCACGCCCTCCAGGGAGCCTCTTTCTCTCAGCCGCCGTCTTTTCCTTGCTGGTTCTCTATTTGACTTACCACGTATCAGCGGCAAGCGGTGCAAATCCCCAGTGTGAGGGAAGCAGAGAGAGGTGGAAGAAGCATCGGCATTTAAAGTGGGAAGGGGCCGACGTGAGAAAGTCCGCTGAGAACCCTTTCCCTGGGGACCTCCCGAGTGGCTCTGCACGAGGTCACGTGCGCTCCTCCTCAGCCCGCGTGGGCAGGTCCTGGGGCCCTGGCTCCCGCTCTTCGCTCCGCTCGCAGGGTTGCTCCCCTTTGCACAGGCACATCAGAGAGAAAGACAGTTCCTGCCCGGGGCTGCTTTTGCAGAGGAGGGGAAGAGACTGAGGGTGGACGGCCCCGTCACGCTGGAGGGGGAGAGACTGAGGGTGGACGGCCCCGTCACGCGGAGGGGGAGAGACTGAGGGTGGACGGCCCCGTCACGCTGGAGGGGGCGAGACTGAGGGTGGACGGCCCCATCACGCTGGAGGGGGAGAGACTGAGGGTGGAGGGCCCCGTCACGCTGGAGGGGGAGAGACTGAGGGTGGACGGCCCCGTCACGCTGGAGGGGGAGAGACTGAGGGTGGACGGCCCCGTCACGCGGAGGGGGATGGGGACGGCCCTGAATCTCACCGGCTTGTCCTCTGTGCACCGGGGAGACCCTTTCAGCCACCGCTTGGCTCCAAGTAGTGGGCCTTGTGCCAACGGATCTCGACTGGTCTGTGGAAGTCGGTGGACTTGGAGGGCAGGCCTCCCGCTCCGGGCAGAGGCAATGGGGCACCGGGATGTCACGCAGGACTCTGGGGACCCTGGCGGTTCGAGTCTCACGCACGAGCCTGAGCTCCAGGGGCTCAGCGGTGTGACGGGAGCAGCGTAGGGCGCCAGGAGAGGCGTGGGGTTTGAGCAGCCTCGGGCGACACACCTCGTGGTTCCGGTGTCTTCACCTCAGGTAACCAGCCTGACATCGTAAATGAAGTCACTGAATAGAATCGAGTAGCAGTGAATGACTAGCCCAGTGGGGAGGTAAGTGTGAACACAAATGAGAGAGACAGAGAGGGAGGGAGGGAGGGAGGGAGGGAGGAAGGAAGGAAGGAAGGAAGGAAGGAAGGAAGGAAGGAAGGAAGGAAGGGGATGGGGAGGGGAAACCAGCAGGAGCTGCCAACATGCAGCACGGTAGTGACTGAATTTCCACTGTCTCCTGGGTCCCCACCCTTAAATGGGTGTCTTTCCCGTGGGGGTGGGGTGGTCGTGGAGAAGAGAGAGAGGGTGGGGTGCCGGACACGGCGGCCTCGTCCTGCCCGTCCAGCGCCGACTCGGCGGCCCGTTCGTTTGCGCCGGTCCAGCCCCTCGCACGTGCCCGGTCGTTGCCCGGGGCGGGGAGGCGTGGAAACGACCTGCCTCAGACGTCCCTGTCATGTTTGTGTTCGATCCTCAGGGACTAGCACGGGAGCTGAGCCTCCACGTGTTTCTGGCAAGTGCATGCGTGCTTTTTAAGCAATGAACTGATAAGGGGGGGCTTCATGATTCAACCCCCGAGCTGCGCCCCGACCAAGCCAGTAGGAGCCATGATGGCAGCTCGTGTGGCCGAGCAGGGGGTGCTGTTGGTAGCCCCTCTGCCTCTGTCACCTTGAGACCTGAGGCCGCGAAAGTCCAAACGTTGCTTGGTTCCTCCGGGCGGCGAGAAGGGCCATGTGGTCTAGAGACAGCACTTCTTCTGGGTCGCTCTGCGGGCAGAGCTCGGCCTCGGTGGAAGGTGCAGAGGCTCTGGGACACCGGATGTCACATCTCGGTTCAAGCCAAACACCTCATTCGTGCATTCTTTCCTTCGACAAATATTTACTGAGCACCTACTATGTGCCAGGCACTGTCGTGGACGCTGGGGCTACAGCAGTGACCCAACTGACAAATGTCTCTGTCCTATGGAGCTTTCTGCCTCGTAGAGGTGATTGGCAGGGTCGTTTCACGTTGCGGCAGGCGACCCTGAATGAACGAGTCTCACTCTCACCGGGAGGCCGGCCTGGAGGACCTGCCACAGGAACATTTGTCCTAAAGTCACACACACGTCCAGACAAATTTTGGAGTACACATAACAGCTCCGTCACTCTTCCAGTCGTGCAGGAAGGAGACTCGGGGCAGGTGCATTTTGCGGGGAGAAGGGTCCTGGGCAGATGTTGTTAGGTGCCTAGGAGGGACACGTGTGGGGACACCGAGTGGGAGCAGGCAGGCCGATGGAGGAACCTCAGGGAGGCGCCTGGGGAAGACAGTGCACTTCCCGGGCATTCCCGGGGCCTGCCTGGAGGAAGTGATGCCCGCACGGTCTGGCCAGGTCTCAGCTATTCTGCCTACCTTCCTAATGGGAGATGCTTGATGCAGAGGGCGATGAGGAGGACATATAGGTTTGTCCAAGTGGTTTCTTCTCTTTCTTTTTAAAAGTTACTTTTGAACGGGCCAGTTTCCGTTTGGCAATGCCAGTGGCATGGGAAACACCCTCTCCTGCGGGTTACGGGCGGGTTCAGGGTCAGCTGGGCGGGTTCAAGGTCAGCCGGCCCTTTGAGGACAGCCAGTCTGCAGAACGCAGCCTTGGAGCTTCCTGTCATGGACAGAGTCTGCCACGAGGGGGCGCTGTTTCTCTTCCTGTCCGTGGACTCCCACCTCGGGATCCACACTCGGACTGGTTTCCTCTGAGGACAGGTTCTGCGGCCCCCTGCAGTCTTAATGAATCTAATCCACACTTGCAGGATGTTGCTCAGATTGTGTCTGGGTGTCAGAGAGTGTGCTCTTCAGTGTCTCCCGGAGTCCCCTCCCCAGGAGCAGGTGTCAGTATGCGAAATTGGAAATTTCAAGCAAGGCAGTCAGTGAGCTCAAACATGGTTGTTCGATAACTCTTGGGTCCACTGAACAGATTGCGGATGTTTATTTAAGATGAGATAAGTTCTGTCATCTCTTCACGAAGAGCACTGTGCAATCTCGAGGCCCTTTGAATCCCCACATCCTGAAAGGCCTGATGAAATATGGCCCCGGTATTCCAGGAATAATAGCCCGCATCTGGCATTTCATTCAGAAAAGAGGCCTCTTTTCATTTTTCAAAAAACATTTCTTCACTGCAGCAGTGCCTCCGAGACCCAGAACTGATCTCCTCACATGCAGGCAAAGCTTCTGGGAGTCTTGTGGGCAGAGGCCGAGCCGGGCTGGGGTGGCTGAGTCGCCCTCCTGCCCCGAGACCAGGGTTTCTAAGGGGGAATGGGCAGCAGGGGGCGGTCCTGGGAAATTTTAAGATTTTCTTGGAGCCTGATTTCATAATGCACTCACCAACCGTTTGTCCACAAAAATTGCTATTTGGATTTATATAGGAATGCAAGGAAGTGCTTGAGAAACCAGTGGTGCTTTTTGAACCCCTTCCAAGTCTAAGACTTCGGGGTCTCTATGGGATCTACAGAAGCGGTGGGATGTTGGGGAGAGGAAACAGATTCAGAACAGACCCATATTGGCGAGTTCATTTAGTAAGACTGAAAAGTGCCACGTTCCTTTGATGACTGTTGTTTTCCTGCCCCACACGACTAAGCCTGCTGGCTTTGTACCCGAGCTGGTGTGGGCCTTCGGTGTTCCCTCCAGCTTGGGCCGCATTTGATTTCAAACGTGTTTAAATGCTGTCTCTCCCAAGAGCCAGTGGATTCCTGGAGACTCGGCATTGCACCTGATCCCGTCTTTGTGCCCCCGGGGGGCCTGGCACAGGTGCTCGGAAGGCTGTGGGCTCGAGGTAAACGGTGCTTTGCATGGACGCAGGAATGAAGGGCTAGATGACCACCTGGGGTGGGCCCTGTCCAGCCCCCGGGTCGCAGAGAGGCTGGCCAGACGCAGTCGTCTCACGGACGATCCTGTCCCTCGCCATCTAGGTGTCGTCCCGATGCAGTTTCTTCCGAAAAATCGTGACCGACGCACATACATGCCCGTCACTTCCTTCTGTGACCACATCTGTCCTCATAGGTGTCACATATATATATAGCAGCACCGTGCAAATGAAAAACGAAAAGGCTCCTTTTTATCAAGACGTTGTATCGTCAGAAAACGTTTGCGATAAATACGCAAATCTGGGACGAGAATGTGGGAAACCCTTCTGGAGTCGTGCAGTGCGCAGCCTGCGCCACTGTGCACGGTGGCCTGGTACTCTGCAGGTCGTCCCCACTCTCTGCACGTTTGTCTCCAGGAACGGTAAGGGTACGCGAGTCCTTTCTGTCGACTTTGTCCGCAGCACATGAACGACAGGACAGCGAGCGCGCAAGGTGCTCCCAGCGCCCCCGGCCCCGCATGAGGCGCGGGTGAGGGCTCGCTCGGCACCTCGCTCGCTCAGAAAGGATCTGGGGAGAGACGCGTGAACACTAACAAATCTGGAAGCAGTTGATGTCTCCCAGAGGCTCACGCCCCGTCTCTGTCCCTCTCTGTGCTGCAGTGGTACATGAACGGGGTGAATTATTTTACCGATCTGTGGAACGTCATGGACACGCTCGGCCTTTTTTACTTCATCGCGGGAATTGTATTTCGGTAAGTCGTCCTCACCATTGTCCCATTCCAGGTGGTTTTGGATTGTCCTGGGAGAAAAGGTGAAGGAAAGATCTTAGACGATGAAGCCCAAGATGAGCCCGTTCCCGCCCCCCGTTAGAAACGGTTCCAGGAGACCTCTGTCCCTGCTCCTTAGAGACGCAGCCTGGCTGGCAGAAAGCTGTGTCCCCTCTCTTCCTCCCTCCTCGCTCACTTGGGGTCCTCCCCCGGGACCTCCCTTTCCGCTTGGGTTAAGCTGCCAGCTTTCGAATCGCAGTTGGTGGGACAGGATGTCCAGAGCATTCCGGTTAGAAAGTGCACATGGCTTTCCGTGAACACATTAGCATGTGGTCAGCTAATCAGACAATCTGGTGCGACCGAGGTTAAGTGTCATTAGGGCAAACCCGGCGGCGTCCCCTCCTCCCGGGTGGTCGCGGTGGGGTGAGGGCGGGGCGGTCACAGAAGTCCGGTGAGCTGGGGCGGGAGCGGGGCCGGGACTGGGCTCTGGCAGTGGGACCTGAGGAGGAAGGGCTGCAGTGGTGGGAACCTAGGACAGCTCTGTTCTGTGTGACATCCTTGCCTCTGCCGGAGTTCACGGGGGAAGGAGGCCACGGTCCTTGGTCTCCACTGACTGACAGGTGGGCGGTGTCCACGCCTGTCCCCACTCACTCCCGGTGCCCTGGCTCTCAGCTGTTTATTTACATCTGGTTATTTTTTAAAAAACAAAACTTTGAAGTATCGTGTCAAGACCTCACAAATTCTGTTCCCCTTCTTTCCATAGGCTCCACCCCTCTAATAAAACCTCCTTGTATTCCGGACGAGTCATTTTTTGCCTGGATTACATTATATTCACTCTAAGGTTAATCCACATTTTTACTGTAAGCAGAAATTTAGGACCGAAGATTATCATGTTGCAGAGGATGGTAAGGACGAAGAACATTTCTAGCTGTCGATTTTCTTGCTGTATCCGGAGTTCCTTTCATTGTCGATGGGAGGATTCTGTCCACAGAGTGACTATAGCATTTCACGATCAGTGAGATTTGCTTTCCTTGATGAGTTTTGAGCAGGGGCCTCTCCCAGGTTGAAATTTGACAAAAGATGACTGTTGGGAGCAAACAGCATAATTCAGGGAATTGCTAGTAAAGATATCTGTTTAGCTTTTACACTTACCATGTGCTTTTGTTTGAGTCTTAACAATTCGCCGGAGCATAGGCAGGATGTGGACGTTTCTACCCGCTTTACAGATGTGCGCAGTGGGGTCCGAGGAGTTATGATGTTTGTCTGGAGGCATGCAGGGAGCTCGGAGTGTAGTGAGGGTCGGGACTTACGTCCTACGGCGACGTGACTAGCACAGGTGTGAGGAGAGCCAGCCTGCTCTGTAACGTCTTGGAGCGAGAATTGTCCACCGACCGTGTCGCTTTCCTGAGCTTGTTTTCCAGATGCCCTGAACTTCTCGCGCTTCCATCTTTAAATCAGACGGGCGCTTGGATTAGCTCATCTGCAGGTCCCTTTCCAACACTGAGGTTCTTTGCATTTGTGGTTTTAAAATTCAAAGCATATCTGAGGCATCCAGTCACCATGAAGTCATGCTCTGTGTGCAAAAAAAAATTTTTTAATTAAATTGTGCATTTTTGTTTAATAAGGATAGCTTTTATTTTTCTCAAAACAAAACAAAACAAAACAAAACAAAACAAAACTCCACAAAACCTTAAGAAATACTCTAGGGATTGAAAGAGGGTGAGCATCATGAGATGTAGAGCAGGAGAAGGTGCCCCCTAAGCCAGGTCCCTTCTTTGCTCTCGAGCTGGTCCCTCATCGGAAAGCTGCTGTCGCTGAGCTGGTTGGGAAACCTGCCGGCAAAAACGCGTCAGTCAGTTTTCATTCGGGAAAACAGATGTACCCAGACCCAAGGGTGCTGGCGGCCATTTTTAAAGGTAGTGAGGAAATGCTGGGTGACTTAGGTTCCCAAGGCCCTGGCACCTCTGCTCTCTCCGTGGTCAGCCGAGGGACTGGCTGCGGTCAGCCGTGGACTGGCCGCCCGTGAGGCTGTCCCGACTCGGTTCCCCTGCCCTCTCTCGGCAGATGATCGATGTGTTCTTCTTCCTGTTCCTCTTCGCCGTGTGGATGGTGGCCTTCGGCGTGGCCAGGCAAGGGATCCTCAGGCAAAACGAGCATCGCTGGAGGTGGATATTCCGCTCCGTCATCTACGAGCCCTACCTGGCCATGTTCGGCCAGGTGCCCAGTGATGTGGACGGTGAGCCTGCCGTGGCCCGACACGGGGGACACTGGGAGGAGGCGGCAGCTTCCAGAACCAGCCTCCAGGGCTCCCCGTTCTGCCCCTCGGGGCAGAACAGTCTTGAAACATTTGCATTGGAACCTGGCATTTAAACGTTCAGCATTAGCCCGCTGCCCGCTGTGTTTTGGAGGCAGGCTCACGGTGGCTCAGGTGGCCTGAGTTTGCCCACACCCGGGTTATGCTGGGAATGTGGGGGGCACGTGCAAACTGGTGTGTGTTTCGAATGAGCTGTCTTAAGCATCCTCATGATCCTGACAATCGCCTGGGCTTGCTATGTCCCGTCCTGCCACGGAAAAACGATTCTAATGTGTACCCTGCCCTGTTGGTCGCATTTGTCAGCTCCCTGGCGTCTTCCCGATCACCCTCGTGGCCTCGCACAGTCCTTCCGGCTTCCTCTGCTGCGGCCTC
>NW_011888985.1:1334508-1335077 GCF_000151845.1 Pteropus vampyrus | reverse complement strand
CCTGCCCTGTTGGTCGCATTTGTCAGCTCCCTGGCGTCTTCCCGATCACCCTCGTGGCCTCGCACAGTCCTTCCGGCTTCCTCTGCTGCGGCCTCTTCCAAGGTCTGAGAAGGGGCTCCTTGTCCGTGCAGTGACGGAAAACCTCTTGTTATTGCTGGTCCCCGTCAGCCCTCGCTCTCCGTTTTACATAAGCGAGCGTGCTTTGTCGTCACGATGGCCCTCCACGTTTTCCGTCCTGTGGGAGGCAGCTGACGGTAACCCAAAGAGCAGGTGGCCGGCGGGGTTCCACCCCGGCCAGCCATGAGTGCGCGTGCCCCGGGAAGCCACTCGACCTCTCTGCCTCTCGGTTCCCTGCCGGTTCCCTGCCGTAAGCCCGGTGCGGCACCGTCTTCCCCTCAGACACTCAGACCGGGACCCTGAGCCCAGAGCGCCTCACAGGGGGCCAGCCGCTTACACCCACCGCCCCTTCGGGGATCTGCCAGCACGCCCCAGCCAAAGCTCCCCATCCCCCACTCCAGGCTCAGACCTCCTCCAGGCCCGCAGTCCAGGGTCCGTCACCACTGTCCACA
>NW_011888985.1:1318878-1334378 GCF_000151845.1 Pteropus vampyrus | reverse complement strand
CTCTCCGTGGTCAGCCGAGGGACTGGCTGCGGTCAGCCGTGGACTGGCCGCCCGTGAGGCTGTCCCGACTCGGTTCCCCTGCCCTCTCTCGGCAGATGATCGATGTGTTCTTCTTCCTGTTCCTCTTCGCCGTGTGGATGGTGGCCTTCGGCGTGGCCAGGCAAGGGATCCTCAGGCAAAACGAGCATCGCTGGAGGTGGATATTCCGCTCCGTCATCTACGAGCCCTACCTGGCCATGTTCGGCCAGGTGCCCAGTGATGTGGACGGTGAGCCTGCCGTGGCCCGACACGGGGGACACTGGGAGGAGGCGGCAGCTTCCAGAACCAGCCTCCAGGGCTCCCTGTTCTGCCCCTCGGGGCAGAACAGTCTTGAAACATTTGCATTGGAACCTGGCATTTAAACGTTCAGCATTAGCCCGCTGCCCGCTGTGTTTTGGAGGCAGGCTCACGGTGGCTCAGGTGGCCTGAGTTTGCCCACACCCGGGTTATGCTGGGAATGTGGGGGGCACGTGCAAACTGGTGTGTGTTTCGAATGAGCTGTCTTAAGCATCCTCATGATCCTGACAATCGCCTGGGCTTGCTATGTCCCGTCCTGCCACGGAAAAACGATTCTAATATGTACCCTGCCCTGTTGGTCGCATTTGTCAGCTCCCTGGCGTCTTCCCGATCACCCTCGTGGCCTCGCACAGTCCTTCCGGCTTCCTCTGCTGCGGCCTCGTCCAAGATCTGAGAAGGGGCTCCTTGTCCGTGCAGTGACGGAAAGCCTCTTGTTATCGCTGGTCCCCGTTAGCCCTCGCTCTCCGTTTTACATAAGCGAGCGTGCTTTGTCGTCACGACAGCCCTCCACGTTTTCCGTCCTGTGGGAGGCAGCTGACGGTAACCCAAAGAGCAGGTGGCCGGCGGGGTTCCACCCCAGCCAGCCATGAGTGTGCGTGCCCCGGGAAGCCACTCGACCTCTCTGCCTCTCGGTTCCCTGCCGGTTCCCTGCCGTAAGCCCGGTGCGGCACCGTCTTCCCTGTGGGACGCGGGCCCCAGAGTCACTGCCCCTCGCTCAGCCCCTCAGACACTCAGACCGGGACCCCGAGCCCAGAGCGCCTCGCAGGGGGCCAGCCGCTTACACCCACCGCCCCCTTGGGGGTCTGCCAGCACGCCCCAGCCAAAGCTCCCCATCCCCCACTCCAGGCTCAGACCTCCTCCAGGCCCGCAGTCCAGGGTCCGTCACCACTGTCCACACATCTCCCAGATTGGAAGCTTCAGTGTCACATCCTCGAATCCAGTTCAGCGGTGCTAGTTCTATTGATTTTGTCTCCTGAATGTCTTTGGAGTCAACCACGTTTAATCCTCCCTCCCGCCACCACCCTGCGCCATCCCCATCGCCTGCGTGTGTGGCTGTCAGTGGCGAACGCCTCACGCTCCCTCTGGCTCCTGGCCACCCGTGCTGCAGCCAGAGCATCCTTGAATAAACCGCTTAAAGCAGTTTAATGGCGACGCGTAGTTTCCAGGATGAAGATGAAAGAAATCCACGAGTCTGGTCACTGCCCATTGCATCCTCCCAGCTCCACAGGTGTTTCTGCCCCCGACCACAGGGCCCTCACACATGCTGTGCCCTGCCTGGGCTCTCTGGGCGCCCAGCTGTCCCCGTTTACATAGCTGGCTCCTGCTCTCAGTTCGGGGGCTCTTCCTTCAGTTTGGGGAGCTGCTGCTGGGTGAGCCACCCCAGTTATGCCCACGGAGCACTCGGCATGTCCTTCTCAGCACTCCTCACGGGCCAAAAGTTTAGACTTGCGTGGTCGGTCCTCCGCCTCTCCGAAGAGGCTGCAGCTGCCAAAGGGCCAAGTTCACGTCTACCTTGCTCTTCCTGTCCTCCCCGACCCCAGTGAAGTCTCAGGCTCATCCTAGCTGCTCAGGAAAGAGGTGCGAGTAGATGAACACGTGACTCTGAGGCTTACACCTCGTTTGGATCAAGCCCCTTAGAACAGTGCCCGGCACATCGCCCGATCATCTTGTGTCACCCTGGGGTGCCCAAGCACTGCCCCTTCCGGGGGCGCCTCACTTTGCCTTTTGGTTTCTCCACCTCAGGTACCACGTATGACTTTTCACACTGCACCTTCACCGGGAACGAGTCGAAGCCGCTGTGCGTGGAGCTGGACGAGCACAGCTTGCCGCGGTTCCCCGAGTGGATCACCATCCCCCTGGTGTGCGTCTACATGCTCTCCACCAACATCCTGCTGGTCAACCTGCTGGTCGCCATGTTTGGGTACGTGCTCAGTCACCGGGTGTCCGCGCCCCGTGGGGCTGGAGGGGCTGGGGGCGGAGCAGCAGAGGCCTCCCCTTGGGGAGCTCATGCTAGAGCCTCAGGGGCCTGCCTGGTGGTCTGGAGGGGGCGGGGCCTTAAAGGGACTGTGTTAAAAATACCATGTGGCCCTACTGGCTGTGCTGTAAGCTTGTTTGACACCAAAGACCAGCCCCTGTCACGCCTTCTTGGCCGTTCGGACTCCATGTTCAGCATCTGTCGAGTGGTCTCCCCTGAGCGCGTGGCGTTGGCATGGTGGCGACTGCGATGCAGGTGGACTTGTCCCCAAGGCTCTCCTTTCCTTTCCTGTGAGGTGCACTGGTCTGGATTCTAGGGCTTAAAGGACTCAGCCTGTACTTAGTGTAAATACAAGTGAAAAGAGGCAGGAGAGTGACTGTCCTTTGGGGCTTGTGGCTAATGAGTTCGAGGGAGAATGTGATGGTGACTCTAACGTATTTTTGTTGCCTTTGGTGATTCTCCTGGTGCATTTAGAACACCACGGTTGTCATTTCCCCTTCATCTTTCTTAGGAGGGTTTCAAAGAGCCCGGTGTGGTAGTATCTTAGTTTTATGTTATTGCTTTAAGGTAGGTGGTGATTTTAAGTACGCGAATCCTGGCACGGACAGACAATTTAGCAAGAAAATACAAATTTTAAAATTATTTGTTAAACTTTAGGCGGAAGAGAAACCCTTAGTTTAGGCCGAATAGGGGCGCATGCCTCTGGGGACATTACTCATCAGAGGGGCCGAGCAGCGAGTGGCCATCTGGTTCTTCTGTGCACGGAGAAGTCCTCCCCTAGTCCCGCTTCTAAGCTTCTACGCTGGACCACAGCGATGCTTCAGACATGTCACCGCCCTGCTTACAGTTGTGGGAGCTTTTCAGTTATCCCCGTGGCGTTGGGGTAATTTCAGGCTCCTCGGCTCCCTCCTCCTCTCCTCCCCTTCCTCCTCCCCCAGGCCATCTTCGTCCCGGCCTTTGAACACACCTCCAGGCTTCGCCCTCGCTGTTTGTCCAGGACAGGCACCCGTGCATCTGTCCCTCCACGGGGTGCTCCATCATGCCTGATGACTTCACGAATGCCAGTTAGTCCCTCTGTCGGGGTTTCCTGTTCCATCTCCACTTCCTCCTGCCCTGTCCCTGCCCGCCCCTTGAGATGCCAGCCATCATCCTTTGCCCGATGGTCCCCGATGCCCTCCCCTCTTGGCATGGAGTCTCCCTGGGTCCCCGGCACAGCACAGCCTTCTCCACGCCAGGTACTCGTGGGCTCGTTCGTGAGCGAAGAGGACAGGTTGCTTCCCGTTATTCAGTTACTGTTGGGAGCTCAGCTGCCAGGTCTCTTGTTTCCTGAGAAGCATCAGTGGTGACTGACAGGCCTGCGAGGGGTCCGTCATGTAGAGTGTCACCTTCGTTCTGTGCCACGTGGACTTTAAGAAGGAATGTGCAAGCCCCTCTCCGGCACTGGTCCTAACTGAGGGCCAGGGAGGACTCAGGAATCGTAAGCCTGGGCTGCTTGCAGGAAGCTGGGCAGTGTCACCCCGCCAGAGAGGCCCAGGGAATGGGTGATTCTGTATCCGTGTGAAGGCAGGGAAGGGAGAACCAGCTCCCAAATGCAAAGCAAGGAAACAGGATGGTTCGGGGTCTTATTTTACATGACAACATTTCCTGCCGACCCTCATACTGAGTCCTCGGCGGTCCCTCTGCAAACTAACCACTGATGTAATTTCCGCAGAAAGTAGACAAATGGGCCGGCAGCTCCCGACCCCTGACCGCCAGGCTGCACATAAATGTTCAGTAAATGTCGGTCGGGCAGAATGCGGGGTGCTCGGAGCCCTCCACCGCAGGGCTTTGTGCTGTGAGCTGTCCACAGAAGCCATCCTCAAGGACCATGGCGACACATCTGTAACGCGTTATCTGCATGACAGTCATCAAATGGTAGAACTTGGAGCCCATCCCGTCATGTTCAGGTCAAGGGTATGGAAGTCCCACGGCTCAGTGTGGCCCTGGCCACATTGCTGTCCCGCTTGCCTGGGTCCATTTGAGGCTCGAACGCGGGTCTCCTCCCCATGAGGCCCGAGCCGCAGCACTGCACCCCGCTGTCACCCCATTCGCTGCTGAAGTGTGACAGCTCAGGGACGTGCCT
Organism: Pteropus vampyrus; assembly: GCF_000151845.1. Classification (NCBI taxonomy): domain Eukaryota; kingdom Metazoa; phylum Chordata; class Mammalia; order Chiroptera; family Pteropodidae; genus Pteropus; species Pteropus vampyrus. The sequence goes on along the minus strand of NW_011888985.1, from coordinate 1,329,945 downwards.
TCCCCAGGCCTCCCGGACTCATCGTGGTTAAACCAGTGGCCTTGACTTCTGGGACCCTGACTGTTGCTAGAGAGGCCTACTGTGGCCCTTGGGCTACATCATCAGAGTTTCTGATGGCCGTGATAGCCGTTCTGGGCACACTCTACAAGCGATGGCCCTGGACCGTGACCCGTCTGGCTCCACATCACATTTTCATGTAGAACCTTAACCGTACACACGCGACCTTCTGAACTGTCACAGAAATGCACACGTGGGAATTTAGAAGCAGTGCCGGAGTGCTCTCTAGGTGGTGTTTGACGGGGGAAGGAAGTGACCGTGAACATCTGGGATCATTCTACATTAAAGTCATCGATCACAGGAAATGAGTGGCTCGTCTTCATGCAGGGCTGTGGTGCGTAAAGGCACCACGTCCTGAGGGTCAACCCAGCCCGTGGGTCTGTTCTGGAAAAGGCTTCATCAACCACTCCCTGACCTGGCACAATTCCTAACAGCAAAATGTCTCTTCAGTCTTAGGAATAGTATATTCATTATACATAAGCAGAAAAGTAGAAAAAAGTAGATAATCACTTGATGTACACTAAAGGTTCGGGTACTACTTCAGCAGTCTAAGGGAGGCTTATTAAAATGGGGTGAAAAGCAGAAAAAAAGAGCAGACAATTGTAATCACAGTAGCTAATGTTTATTGACACTTTGCCATGTGAGGCACGCCCGGGTGCTTTACAAGTGCTACCTCATTTAATTATAAATTATTTTCGTGTAGGTGCAAATCATTTTTATCATCAGTTGTTTACAGATGAGGCCTTGGAGGGAGAGGTGGGCATGTAAACATACTAACATAATAACATAATACAATGTAATACACTCAGCACGAAAGGCTATTCACCAAGGACTGTGGTTATGTGGTTCTGTGGAGGAGGGGGTCATTAATTTTGACTGAACTGACATAGGGGGTGGGGCTACGACCAGCAGAGGACCCTGGGCCTGGAGCCCAGAGCCTGGCCAGGGAGAGAGAGGCAGGGGAGATGAAGCTAGCTGGGGGACACTCGGCAACCACCACAGAGGGTGGGAGGGGAGGCAGGGGCTGGGTTACGGAGCGTGTTTTATGCCATGGTACAGGGTTTGGGCATTTTCCGAAGATGAAGGGCGCTGTCGTGGATCTTCACACGGGCCTGTATCCTGGGAGGGCAGCCTACGAATCGCATTAGCACTTCAAAAATCAGTGCGATGGCATCTGTCTCTTACTCTCGGCTTTGAACCTCCCCTCGCCGGGATCTGGGACGTGCGGAACGTGTCACGTGCCGTCTCTGGCTCTGGTGCTGTGAGGGCGCAGAAAGTCGGGGTCACCAGGGGTCCCAGGCAGCACTGGCCGGGTGTTGCTGATGTGTCGGGGGAGGAATAACAAACAGGAAAGGTGTGAAATCCGAGAAAAGCTTAGAGGTGTTTACTTGATTGAAATCTAGCTGGCAGGTGTCTTATATTTCTGTTTATTCTGAAATTCTGCGATTGTTCTAGCTTCTACTTTTTTCTTTGTGAATTTTTTGCAGACTTTTCATTCTGATCTGTTGCTCGATCTTTCTGTTTTGGTTTTTACCACCAAATGGCTTTAATTACTACGTAAAAAAAATCATTTAACATCTGTCGAACAAGTCCCCCTCGCGTTCTCATTCAAACTTTCCACGCTTTTCTTGTGTATTTACTAATATGGGGGCGCCTAAGCCTCATCTTCTGAAATCTTGTTTTCTTTCCCCTTCAAAAAATAAAATCTTGCTAATTTTATCAGGATGGTGTTAACTTTGTCGAATCATGTAGGGGAAGCTGGTGTTTTAAAAAAGATGATATCTTTACCATCCAGAAAAAAAATATGATTTTCCATTTATTCAAATATATGTAGTTTTTCGGAGAAGTTTTATGGTTTTATTCATATGGATCTGGCAGATTTTTTGTTACTTTTTTCCTATCCATTTATCGTGAGTGAGTTTTTTTCCTAATGTATTTTTTTCAGTAACCACTCTTCGATGTGTAGGAAGGCTATCGAAATTTTGCTTCTTTATTTCAGAGCAAATCTCCTTACTGAATTCTTTCTTTTCTTCTCTTTTTTTTTTTATCTTGTCATGAAAGTTTCCTCCTATTTCTTATTTCTTAAGCCGTTTTCTTCTCAATTTTCCTCCTCCCCATCCTCCTCCTCCTCCTCAGAAATGGATGTTGAATATTGCCAGAAGACCACCTAGCTACGACTGAAATAATATTTTTTCCTTTTGAACTGTGATGGATTATGAAAATGACAAACGATATAAATGTTCCTAATATTTAGTCATCCTCTGTTTTTTAATGTACTGCTGCATTTCATTTGTGTACAAGGCTATCTGAATCCTAAACTTTTGTTATCGGTAACATTTTCGGCATCGGTGAATTCCTGAAAACTCGTGTCTCTGTCGGGCGCCTGCCTCCTCCTCCTTCTCCCCAGCTCGGAGGATGGAAGGTGCTCACGGGGCCGTGGGAGACCGAGCTCAGTTAGCATCGCAAATCTCCCGCCCACCAAGGAGCGAGGGCACAGAGCACTGCAGAATGCGTCTTGGGGAGATGCTGGGTGGTCGCTGGTTGGCAGGGAGACTGAGCCATCTGGGTGGGAGTGGGTGATGACCCGGATGGGAGAGAGGACCTCCGAGCTTCCCGGATGTCGGGTGTGCTGAGGGGGTGTCTTTACCCCCACCGGAACTCGGCCTCTCCTCTCCAGAAATGGAAAACAATCCCTAAAGAACATAGAGATGGTTTTGGCGAGGCAGTTGGAAGCAGCGCTTGATTTTCGGCCTTGCCTCGAGAACCCTCATGTCTCTTTGGCTGAGTCTGGAACTGACTCAGAGAGAGAAGGAACAGTCTGGAAGCGCTGCCGTGTGGGAAGTTGGCCCGCAGTGTGTCAACAAACCTCAGCAGGTCAGTCTTGGAAGCACGTTATTTATGCAAAGTGGCTTTCGGGTATTACTGTCCCATAATCGGCTTGCTCGCCCGCACCCCCTGGGACGCAGAGAAGAGTTTTGACTGTTTGTCCAGAACAGAACGCTGCTCGCTGGATCCACCTGTGCCCAGAGGTGCGGAGGAAACGGAGGTTCCAGCACGAGGCTCCTTGTAGTCAACTGGCTTGTCCCGAGGAGCAAGGAAAATAGCAACGTGAGGCCGAGTTCTTCAAAATAGCGAGACACATGAATGTGAAGCCGTATTTTATGGGCGCCGGCCTAACTACATTCTAGACCAGGGAACTGGTGATTTTCTCTGTGAGGTCAGCTAGGGTCTCCCCTTCGGCCAGATGCACCTAAAGAAGCACCCATCCCTGCCTCTCTGCTTTTAAAAACCATTTTCAGCTTATGGTCCCCACAAAACAGGTTGGGGTTTGGAGATGGCCTCCAGGAGGCAGTTGACCAATCCCTGTTCTGGAGGGTCCAGACGATCTGGGATGTTCTCACTGCCTCCGAGGGCCAGTCAGGATGCAAATCTCTTCCCTCTTGGGCCCTTCTCAGCTGCTCCCGAGGGAGGTGGAGAGGCCTGCCTGCCAGAGGGACAACCTCCTGCTCTAGGCATCCTAAGTGTCCCTCCCTTCAGTAGGAGTTATTAATTCATTTGGGATAAAACCCCACTGGACAACATTTAATGCATTAAAATGGATGCACTTTGTGTGTGTGTGTGTTTGAATTTTGGGTGTGGAAGGGACAGTTGGTATGATCTACTTTTAACTAGATAGGTAAGACTTTAAGATGCTCCTAGGGTCAGTAATTTGAATGGTGATACTCGTTCTGGCACGAAGTAGTAAACCGCGTTTCTGGCAAGTTCTTGCCTGGACTTCCGTAATCTGGGTGTGCCCGTCATCCTCTCCGACGGCAGTGGCAGACGCCTGCAGTGCCCTTGGCAGATGTGGGACCAGCCAGGGACCTCCGAGGATGGATAATGATGAATGACGTCAGCCTCAAAGCAACCAGACCTACATTTGGAAGACATGCAGGTGAGCTGCTGGATTCGGTTTGCTGCACGCTCACACCTCACCGTCCTATCTGTTGTTCACTTAAAAAATGGACCGCCGAGAGCTGACACGGGACTAAGTCAAGCGAGCGTTTTGCAGGCCCAGTATAAGAGCTCACGTGTAGATGCTCAGTAAACATTCATTCCCGTCCCTTTGAAGACCATGCCCCATTGAAGAGGCCCTTGCTGCAAAAGCTGCCCCGCACAGACCCCAGGACCCAGCGTAGACCTCAGAGGCATCCGACCCATCAGTGAACGCCAAGATAAGCGAAGCCCAGCTTGCAAGCAAAGTCACACCCGTGAGCGCTGTAGGTTAATGATCTGCTTGTGTGTGTGATCTTCTCTGAGTTTAAGATGTTTACGTTTTAGACTGTCATGCGTCAAGGGGCAAGAGTGAGGTCTCTAGCTTCTCCGCCTCATCACCTCTTTCGGGTTGGGCCTCTGAAGTGTTACCGGAATTTAGAGAATTCAATGCATCTCCACTCCAGATTTGCTTGGGGAGATTTCAAAGGGTTCGGGGCTGCTGCTTTGGCTCTAGGAGGGGTGATTGGCTATTAGCAATTAAAGTAGCTTGGGTTGTTGAACTTTACAAACAGTGAAATGCTTCATAGCTATATTTTACTAAGTATTCCAACCAAATACTTTTGAAATAGAGCACAGCTCAAACCTTTTTTTTTTTTTTTTTTTTGAAATGCTTCATAGCTATATTTTACTAAGTATTCCAACCAAATACTTTTGAAATAGAGCACAGCTCAAACCTTTTTTTTTTTTTTTTTCGAGATAGAAGGTAGCTCAAAACATTTCATGGTCTGCTTTGTGAGGTGGCATCGTGTATGGGAAAGCACATAGAGGCTTGGCTGCAGCGCAGGGTCCGAAGGGGCCTTATCACTCAGATGATTTACTGTGCCTCAGTTTCCCAATCTGTTAATCGTAGATGATAACAGGACTTACATCCTACAGAACTGTCCACAGATTAAACCAATTAATACAAGTAGGCGGCTTAGAACAGTGTTTGGCATATAAGTGTTATCTATCTTAACATTCTTGGTTTAACTCATGATTGATAAATCAGCGGTATAATCAGACATTTTCATGATAAATAGACTTTTTTTTTTCTAATTATGTAAGTAATTCATGTTCCTTGCACCCATGATGAGATGCCAGAGATGACTGCCATTAACGGCCGTTTATATAGTGAGATTGCGTCGTCAGTACCAGTTTGAGCCTAATTGTTTTCACTTAACATATATGATAAGTGTTTTCCCAAAGTATAAAACGCAGCCGTAAACATAGTTTTTAATGGCTGCATAATGCAGTCGTGTTGACTAACCACCATGTGTGGAATGTGTTTTAGTGTCAAACATCTTAGTTGTCTCATTCTGCTGGGGTGGAGACTGGGGACAGCTATTACGTATAGTGCTGTGTCAAATGGTTGTGTGTGTACATCCGCTTGACATCTTGTCTATTTTCAGTGTCTCCTTAGTCTTGGGTGAAATTTCCAGAAGTAAAGCCACTGAGTCAGAAAGAAGAACATTTTGAAAATTATTTCTGTTATTTTTAAATTATAGTTGACATTCAATATTATATTAGTTTCAGGCACACAGCATAGTGGTTTGGCATTTATATAACTTATGAAGTGATCACCCTGATAAATCTAGGACCCACCTGACACCATACATAGTTATTACAATATTATTAACTATATTTCCTGATGTGCTGTATTTCACATCCCCACAACTGTTTTGTAACTACCCATTTCTCCTTCTTAATCCCTTCCCTGTTTTTGCCCTACCCACCCCCAATCTAGCCAACGATCACTTTGTTCTCGGTATCTATGAGTCTGTTTCTATTTTGTTTGTTTATTTTGCTTTTTAGATTTTATATATAGATGAGATCATATGGTATTCGTCTTTCTCTGTCTGACTTATTTCACTCAGCATAATTCTTTCTAACACTTTTCCGCGCCATCACAAATGGTAAGATTTCATTCTTTTTTACGGCCGAGTAATATTCTGTCGTATATACGTACCACCTCTTCTTTATCCAGTTGTATATCGATGGGCATTTAGGTTGATTCCATATCTTGGCTATTACAGATAATGCTGCAAGAACATAGAGATACATATATCTTTTAGAATTAATGTTTTAGATTTTTTTTTCAGAGAAATACCCAGAAGTGGAATTTTATTTTATTTTTTTGAGGAACTTCCATACTGTTTTCCATAGTGGCTGCACCATTCAGCAATCCCACTAACTGTGTACAAGGGTTCCCTTTGCTCCACATCCTTGCCCACACTTGTTGTTTGTTGATTAATTGATGGAAACCATTTTGACAGGTAGAGGTGAAATCTCATTCTCTGATGATTAGTGATGTTGAGCGTCTTTTCATATGTCTATTGGCCATCTGTATGTCCTCTTTGGAAAAATGTCGATTCAGTTCCTCTGTCCATTTTTTGACTGGCTTGCTAATTTTTTTGGTGTTAGGTTATATGAGTTCCTTATATGTTTGGGGTATTAACCCCTTATTGGAGGTATCATTGGTGAATATCTTCTCCCATCTAGTAGGTTTCCTTTTTGTTTTGTTGATGGTTTCCTTTGCTGTGCAAAAACTTTTTAGATCGATGTAGTCCCATTTTTTTTTCTTTTGTTTCCCTTGCCCAGGGAGATATGTCCAAAAAGATATTACAGAGAATAATGTCAAAGAGTGTACTGCCCGTGTTTTCTGCTAGGAATTTTATGGTTTGGGGTCTTATGTTTAAATCTTTACTCTCTTTTGAGTTTATGCTTATATATGGCATAAGAAAGTGGTCCGGTTTCATTTTTTTTGCATGTATCTGTCCAGTTTTCCCAACACTGTTTATTGAAGAGACTGTCTTTACCCCAGTCCACGTTCTTGTCCCTTTTGTCATAGATTAATTGACTACATAAGCGTGGGTTTATTTCTTGGCTCTCTGTTCCATTGATCTATGTGTCTCTTTTTATGCTACTCCATGCTGTTTTGATGACTATATCCTTGTCGTATATTTTGATAGTACCATTGATACCTCCAACTTTGTTCTTCTTTCTCAAGATTGCTGTGGCTATTCGGGGTCTATTGTAGTTTCATATAAATTTTAGGATTATTTGTTCTAGTTCTGAGAAATTCCATTGGCATTTTGATAGGGATTGCATTGAATCTACAGATTGCTTTGGGTGGTATGGACATTTCAATGCTATTAATTCTTCCTGCCCATGAGCACAGTATATGCTTCCGTTTATTTGTATCTTCTTCAGTTTCTCTCTTCAATGTCTTATAATTTTTCAAGCATAGGTCTTTTATCTCCTTGGTTGAATTTATTCCTAGGTTATTTATTTATTTTTTTGATGCGATTGTTAATGGGAGAGGGATGAACATTTTTAAGGCCATCGATGAGTATTAACAAACCGCTTTCCCCGATGGTTTACAGTTAAACTCTCACAGCATGAAGGCAAAATATCACCACGGGAGTATCTAACATAATAATAGACTAATGAAAAAAGAGAGTCCTCGAAAGGGCTTGAAATAAAAATCGTTTTTAAGTTCATTGGACATTTTTTGTGTGTGTGATCAAAAAAAAACCACACAACACAACAAAAGCCAGACCCAATTCTGGCCCCGACTGAATAGGGAGCCCCTGGCAGCAACATGCATGCTTCTCTCCTGCCTGGACTTAAACCATTACAGTGATGGCTTCGAACCAGCATCACTGTGGTTGGCAGTCGAGCGACAGGCGCGCGGAAGCCGAGGCTTGACCTTGTCTCCCCTCCCGCCAGCTACACCGTGGGCACGGTCCAGGAGAACAATGACCAGGTGTGGAAGTTCCAGCGCTACTTCCTGGTGCAGGAATACTGCAGCCGCCTCAACATCCCGTTCCCCTTCGTGGTCTTCGCTTACTTCTACATGGTGGTCAAGAAGTGCTTCAAGTGCTGCTGTAAAGAGCAACCCGCGGAGCCCTCCGCCTGCTGTGAGTGCCAAACCCTCTGGGGCTCGGGGTCGCAGGCACTGATGAGTTTCCGGGGAGCGTGCGGGGTCCACACCTGTCTGTCCGTAAAGCTCAGGCAGCCGGCCAGCCAGAGACTTACTTGAGAAAAAGAGTGGAGAGCAGGTTGAGAGCACCTCGCCCCCTGCCGGGAGAGCCCTATATGTGGAAAGTAACTTTTGGACAGACACAATGATCCTGTAAATAGTATGTCGAACAAGCTTGATTTATGGGATGGTATCAAAACGTGACTTGGTTTTTGCTGCCTGTTGCTGCTGTGAACTTTATTCCCTGGGAAATATCAGCCTTGACTCCAGCAGGGCTCATGACTTTTCTGTTCGCCCTCAAGGAATTAGAAAGTTCACAATTACTCGGGTGCGGTGGGGTGGGGTGCAGCTTCTGGGCCAACTTCTCCATCAGGCCCAGCTCCAGGGCCCGTGTACTTCAGGGTCCACGAAAGCCTTTTAAAAATCAGAAGAAAAAGAATGAACTTTTAGTCCACAGAAAATATGTTGGTAGTTATTTGTCTTTATACCAACCCAGCCATTAGATACTTTTAGTAATTTTTTTTTTTTTTTAATCTGGGGTGGGGACCCATGAGGGCAAAAGTACCTGAGGGCCTGGGCGGCTGACGTGGCCTGGTTTGCCCAGAACTGCCCCGTCTTAGTACTGAGAATTCTGCATCTGGGGAGTGCAGAGGGGCTGGGGTGCATGAATGCAACACATCCGTGTCAAGCACCTACCATGTGGCAGCTAGGCGCCCGGCGCCATGCTGGAAAAACAGACGTTATCCTTGCCCTTGACCTTAATTGAGACGTGTGGGAAGTGCTAATTTTAGAGAACGAGCAAGGCTCCATGATAGCCACACTACGGACACTTTCAACCCCAGACTAGAGTAAGTCAGGGAAGACTTCCTGGAAGAAGGGGCTATCTAAGCTGAGACCCCAGGGATGAGATGAAATCAGCCAGGCAAAGGGGCAGATGCTGGCGGAGGGCCTCGGAGCGAGGCGTGCCCAGGGAGAAGAGGGCGTAATGGAGGTGAAATGAGCGGAGCCAGGGGGACACGGGGCTGACGCACAGCTGACGAAGGACCCTGCGCTACGTCCTCCAGCCAGGTTCTCGCTCCTCACAGTCAACGTAGAGAGTGGGGAGCAGGGGAGGAAGTATGTGCCCCGCACTGGAACACTAATGGTAAAAAATAAAAATAGTCTCTGTTAAATGGAAAAAATGGATATCGAGGGCAATTGGGAAGGGGGCGATCTAAGGCGGAACTAGTGCGAATAATTAGAGGAACACGGTTAGGCTGTTCTCGTCTCCGTATCGGTTTTTGCCAGGATGAGTTAGAAATTTTCTGCTCCATCTGTGCCTTGGTCACAGGTGTCGTGCCGTTCAGTGGCCGCTGGGCATGTGCGTGTGCCTTGTCCTCTGGTCTTGACTTTGTTGTACCTGGAGGTGGCCCCGACGTCCGTCGGCGGATTCACGTGGCGTGTTGGGTGGCTCATTACCAAATATTTTGATGATTCGGAGAGTAAAAATACGAATTTTGCTAACCTAGATATGATCATTGGTGGCAATTAAGAACAATTTAACTTGCCAAGAACCATCAATTTTTTGTGGTGTTCTTTGCATAGGAACGGAGGCAAGATACCAATGGGTACGACCCTCAGCGTTGATCACAAAGCACTGCTGTGCTGTTCCTGGAGCTTCGGTCCCCTAAAGTCTGGCTTTCAGAATGTAAACCCGTGTCACAGTCTAAAAGGTCCTATAGTCTGCTCTTTTAATAGCATTATTTCAAGACATTAAGTGTCACTTTTGGGATGTCATTAGCTATCACACGTTGTAATTGCCTTTCTTGATGAAGAAAGTGTTTTGACAATTCCAGTAAGCTGCTGCCTTTCTCCCCATCATTTTGCCTTTGAAGACAAAGTGAGTAATTTCTAACTAAAAGGATGAAATGTCTTTATGTCAGAGATGGAATTAGAAGTTGAGACCTAGAATTTGATTGTACTCAAAGACCATGCCCAAAGGTCAGAGGCACGTGATGATGTATCTCAGAACTATCTTTGGTTGTCTGGAAGCCGTGTCATGGATGAGTGTCTACAGGACGTGGGGGAAGGCTTAGGGAACAATCCATGCCTTCAGATTTGGAGGCAAGTGTAAAGTAAATTTAGGAAATGAATTGTCAACTAGAGCCTCTGGGAATAAGTTTTATATTTTTTTTCCTTGCATGGGTGGACTCCGTATAAATTAAAAACAATGTCTAACAATTAGTGATATCTAGGAAAAATATGAGTAGTCATGTGAGGTAGTGAATTCCTCAATCCTAGTTGGATTCCGATCGGGGGGGCGGTGTATGGGGGCGCTATGTGAGATGAAGGTCCCCTCTCTAAAGATGCCCTGAGCTCGGTCCAGGGTCAACAGAACCAGGAAACTCAGCGTGTAAGTAAGAACAGCTCAGACCTCTGGACTTAGATGGAGTCAAGAAGGCAGGACGGAATGCATCCCATCTTCCCAAAACTTACTGAATGAATGAGTACAATATAAACATAAAAATGAAAACAGATCCCTCAATTTGGTCAGCAAATGGACAGGAGCTTCAGCTGGAGGAAGCAAACAGGTCAGAGGGGCCCCTGGGAGAGTGATGGTCTTAGGACAAGTGGGGACACAGTGTGCGCCCTCTACTTCCTTCCTCCACAAACAGTCCTTACTCTCAGGAAGGAGCCAAGAAGTAAGGGGAGTGGGGGACCACGGAGGGACAGGGTCCTTGTCCACCTGATCGGCAGTGATGACGAGGGAGGGAGCTGAGAGCCCAGTGTCCTCACTGGACACCCGGAGGTGGCCGGGCTCCTTGGAGACCTCTGATTCCAAACACCGCAACGCTCTTGTGCTTGCCACGGCCTCTCATGGTAATTCGTTTCCTAAATTTACCTCTCATTTGCCTCCAGTGATGGAGAAGCCATGGAATTTAAGCTCAAAATTGTTCTTCTTTGGAGGAAAATGCAAGATTTTTCAAACAACTTTCGGAAAAGGTAGAATCCAAACTTTCATTTTTGGTACTTTT
>NW_011888985.1:1315766-1318162 GCF_000151845.1 Pteropus vampyrus | reverse complement strand
CCTTCCTCCACAAACAGTCCTTACTCTCAGGAAGGAGCCAAGAAGTAAGGGGAGTGGGGGACCACGGAGGGACAGGGTCCTTGTCCACCTGATCGGCAGTGATGACGAGGGAGGGAGCTGAGAGCCCAGTGTCCTCACTGGACACCCGGAGGTGGCCGGGCTCCTTGGAGAACTCTGATTCCAAACACCGCAACGCTCTTGTGCTTGTCACGGCCTCTCATGGTAATTCGTTTCCTAAATTTACCTCTCATTTGCCTCCAGTGTTGGAGAAGCCATGGAATTTAAGCTCAAAATTGTTCTTCTTTGGAGGAAAATGCAAGATTTTTCAAACAACTTTTGGAAAAGGTAGAATCCAAACTTTCATTTTTGGTACTTTTTTGGTGACATCTTCAATTATTAAAAAAAAGTATTATATTTTTATAAAACTTAATATTTTTCATTATTGAAAAAATAATCAATATTCATTAATAGAACATTTGAAAAATATAGAAAAACACAAATAAGAAAGAGCAAGGGCACATGTAACCCACCATCCAGAGATAAATATTATTAACATACTAGTGTTTATTCTGTTATTCTTGTGTGGGTATATAATAATTTGACTGCTCTGTGCATTCATAATTGACAGCATATTTCAAGATATTATAATCTAATTTGTTCATTTAACTAATAATACATCATGGCCATTTTCCACATCCATAAATATAAATCGGTATGACAGTTTTTAACTGGAATAGTCCATTGTGTCAATGGACCGTAATTCATTGAACCAATCCCATGTTGGTAAAACATGGTTTTGACTCTTTTGTTATGATATAAGACTGTGATAAACAATTTTATGCATTCGTTTTTGAGCACGTCGGTGATTTTTTTTTTCCTTTGAGTTATTTCTAGAAGAGAAATCTCTACGTGTAAGTTTTTTGCTATTGTCTGCCCCCACTGCTCGTCCCCCGCCCCCTAGGACTGTAGCAATTTAGATTTCCCGGGAGAGAGAAAGCCTGCTTGTCCGCATCGTCGCCAGCACAGGGCGTGGTCGTCGTTATAGACCTACTGATTTTCTGGATTGGTGGTGAAAATGCCTGGACATCATTTCCACCAGCATTTCCTTGACTGGTGAGAAGCTGGTCAGTTTTTCTGTGGTCACTTGTCATTCTCGGTCTTCGGCCACCTGTGTGCGGGAGACCTCGCCTTTCTTTGCTGTTTTTTATGTACTCTTATTGGGCTTCCACACGCTTTAGTTTGAGGATGATACCTCAGAAATTATGTTGCTAGGAAAAATACAAAAGACTTTCAGTTAGGATGTATTTTCTAAAGTGAGTAATCACCATTTTAAAAAAAAAAATCTGAAAAAAAAATCGAAGAACAAGGAAGAGAAAAAAAGGAATTCTGAATTTGTTGTGTAGGATTTGCTTCAACCCTGCCCCGTCTTTGACTCCCAGTTGATTCTGCTTAAATCCAGGGAGCTTATATAATTCTCTCTAAACTCTAACGTGTCGATGGACAAATTTAAAAGTAAAAACTAGAGGCATTTACTCCAAGCGGACACCTGCGTCAGGTGTGGAGGATGGCCGTCCATCGCACCGGTGCCTGAGACCAGGTGACACTTTGTTCTGTTCTTTTGTTTGTTGCATCTGGAAGTTAAGGTGCTGGAGGAAACCGAGCTGAGGGTCTTGCTGGAACATGCTGCGGGCTCGTCGGGCAGCAAGCCCTGGCGTAGGCGAGGGGAAGAGACTGGACACAAGCATGTCCCTGGGGGTCTGCACCCAGCCGTCAGGGGGGCGGCACTGACGTCAGGGCTTGCTTGCCTCTTCTCCAAACTTCCTACCCCCATTTTAGGTTTAGGGTAGTCAATCCGTCAGTAATTATTCAACACAGTGATCGGCTTAGCATTTTTAGGTCATCGAAATGGAAGAAGAGCATGTAGGATATGTGGGAACCAAATTCATCAGTGAAATAATGATGGTGCTAAGTCACGAAACACACAGACGGGCTTTGGGTCGATCTCTGCTTGCAGTAAAGATCGCATCCTGTTTCGTGTAGGCAGCTGAGTTCCTCGCTGTTACTGAGAGAGTCACTAATGTCGCATCGCCCAGCGGCTGCCACTAGCAGGTAACATTAGTCAGATCGGCTCGTGCAGGACAAATCAGATTCTCCTGGTTCCGGAATCCCAAAATGCCCAACAGGTGTCGATTCAGGGGTAAAGGGCAAAGGAAACAATTCAAATGTTTTTTCTTTGTCTTTATTCAAGGTTTGAAAAATGAAGACAACGAGACTCTGGCGTGGGAGGGTGTCATGAAAGAGAATTACCTCGTCAAGATCAACACGAACGCCAGCGACGCCTCGGAGGAGTATGCCGACTCTTCATTTCTGCTCCTCGGGGCTCCTCGGGGCGCCCC
>NW_011888985.1:1313594-1315716 GCF_000151845.1 Pteropus vampyrus | reverse complement strand
CCAGTTGATTCTGCTTAAATCCAGGGAGCTTATATAATTCTCTCTAAACTCTAACGTGTCGATGGACAAATTTAAAAGTAAAAACTAGAGGCATTTACTCCAAGCGGACACCTGCGTCAGGTGTGGAGGATGGCCGTCCATCGCACCGGTGCCTGAGACCAGGTGACACTTTGTTCTGTTCTTTTGTTTGTTGCATCTGGAAGTTAAGGTGCTGGAGGAAACCGAGCTGAGGGTCTTGCTGGAACATGCTGCGGGCTCGTCGGGCAGCAAGCCCTGGCGTAGGCGAGGGGAAGAGACTGGACACAAGCATGTCCCTGGGGGTCTGCACCCAGCCGTCAGGGGGGCGGCACTGACGTCAGGGCTTGCTTGCCTCTTCTCCAAACTTCCTACCCCCATTTTAGGTTTAGGGTAGTCAATCCGTCAGTAATTATTCAACACAGTGATCGGCTTAGCATTTTTAGGTCATCGAAATGGAAGAAGAGCATGTAGGATATGTGGGAACCAAATTCATCAGTGAAATAATGATGGTGCTAAGTCACGAAACACACAGACGGGCTTTGGGTCGATCTCTGCTTGCAGTAAAGATCGCATCCTGTTTCGTGCAGGCAGCTGAGTTCCTCGCTGTTACTGAGAGAGTCACTAATGTCGCATCGCCCAGCGGCTGCCACTAGCAGGTAACATTAGTCAGATCGGCTCGTGCAGGACAAATCAGATTCTCCTGGTTCCGGAATCCCAAAATGCCCAACAGGTGTCGATTCAGGGGTAAAGGGCAAAGGAAACAATTCAAATGTTTTTTCTTTGTCTTTATTCAAGGTTTGAAAAATGAAGACAACGAGACTCTGGCGTGGGAGGGTGTCATGAAAGAGAATTACCTCGTCAAGATCAACACGAACGCCAGCGACGCCTCGGAGGAGTATGCCGACTCTTCATTTCTGCTCCTCGGGGCTCCTCGGGGCGCCCCGGGGCGCCCTCTGTATACGTGAGCCCGCAGAGCGTAGGCAGCATATTTGAGCCTGCTCTGTCAGGAGGTTACGCGAGAGCAATAGCACCAAAAGATATTGCCCAGGCGATCGAAGGCGACAAACGCGTAAATGCGTGTCTGCCTTTCAGGAAGGGGCAAAATCACCTCCCTGCCATCCCGATTGTCCTTCATGGCCCTGGGAAAGAAAGACGCTCTTGGCGCCTGCAGGGCAGGGCCTGGGAACCAGGTGACAAGAGTGAGGTCCCTCTGCCACGACCACAGAGGTAGATTCTGGGAAGACCACAGGTCACGCGCAGCAGGCAGCACCTTGAGGTGCCACGCACGTACCTCCACGATGAAGTCGAGCGATAGGATGACAGGAAAACTCTGTGGTTGATCTGTTGCCAACTGCCCCTGAGATGTCCTGAATGTCACTCACGGGTCACGTGGAGTTGTCATGAACATCCCATAGCTCTAGATAAATCCATAGGCGGTCCACCAGTAACATGTTACGCAGGGCCTCAGGGGCACGCCCTTGTACCGTGTGTGCGGGTGGGCACGGTCAAAGGTCAGATGTCGCAGACACTGAGAGCCCCAAACGCACGTCAAAATCCACTCTGACAAAAACAGTAAATGTAAGCACAATGGATCTTTCTGTCAGGTCCCACACGGCTCCCGGGGCTGTGGGACACTGTGCTTTTTCTTTGAGTGCCGAAACAAATGCCCCGAGCCTCCTGCGTTTCTAGACTCTGAGATCTGGGTTTCAGAAATGAGGGACGAACCTTACAGGTCGTCTGTCACCACCCCATCAGCATAGGTAGATTTATTTGCTGTACTTCCAACTGGGATGAGAACAGAATTCTGCTTCATTTGGGTATTAGGAAGAAAGTAAAAAAAAAAAAAAAAGAAAATCGTAAACGCAGCTGACATCGATTTAGTTACAAATGAAAATGATCTGCATTTTGCTCTTTAAAAGGCTATAAAATGGAGCCTAATAACCCTTTCTCAATTTCTCTTTCTCTCTCTCGTTCTTTCTCTTTCTTTTTTTAAACTTCCTTGAAGAATGAGGCACCGGTTTAGACAGCTGGATACAAAGGTACGGTTCTGTTTATAGTTTCAGGAGTATTATTTTTATCTCTATTATCTTCGTGCTTCCAGCTA
>NW_011888985.1:1310186-1312804 GCF_000151845.1 Pteropus vampyrus | reverse complement strand
GGATCTTTCTGTCAGGTCCCACACGGCTCCCGGGGCTGTGGGACACTGTGCTTTTTCTTTGAGTGCCGAAACAAATGCCCCGAGCCTCCTGCGTTTCTAGACTCTGAGATCTGGGTTTCAGAAATGAGGGACGAACCTTACAGGTCGTCTGTCACCACCCCATCAGCATAGGTAGATTTATTTGCTGTACTTCCAACTGGGATGAGAACAGAATTCTGCTTCATTTGGGTATTAGGAAGAAAGTAAAAAAAAAAAAAAAAGAAAATCGTAAACGCAGCTGACATCGATTTAGTTACAAATGAAAATGATCTGCATTTTGCTCTTTAAAAGGCTATAAAATGGAGCCTAATAACCCTTTCTCAATTTCTCTTTCTCTCTCTCGTTCTTTCTCTTTCTTTTTTTAAACTTCCTTGAAGAATGAGGCACCGGTTTAGACAGCTGGATACAAAGGTATGGTTCTGTTTATAGTTTCAGGAGTATTATTTTTATCTCTATTATCTTCGTGCTTCCAGCTAGAGGTCAGTGATTATGGTCCAAAAAGACAAGAAGTTCATTATTTAAAAAAAAAAGAAAAAACAGGTGTAACTGTTCGCATTCAGCTTTCTGCGCTCGCTGCTTACGGGCTGCGTGCTGGGCGGGGACCGCGGCTCGGCCGCTCCAGCCCACATGGCATGGTCCTGAAGTCCTCTCTGTAGAGTCAGGTGTAAGATGCCGGCCACCACGGGGAGTACCACCGAGGCTCGGAGAGTGGCTTGGGAGCCTGGGAGCCTTTCTGCTAGCCTTCGATGCCACTCGAATTTGTCGCCCATTGAAAGTGAAGGACGTCGCAAATGCACAAGCTCACAGAGGAACGCTGGGCTTGGGGAGAGGGTGCCCGCGCCCGCCCTGAGCTGGAGAGCTGGAAGCCGTGGTTAGGATCAGCCGAGGTGGCAGTCGGCTCACAAACACGAGATCGCGTCAGGCCCTGACGAGAAGATGGTAGCTGGCACTTTATCGTGGTACCTTGGAGATGCCATCGAGGGTGGTGACATTCACGTCGCCTCCCAGTGCCTCACTGTGTGGCAGCCTGACAATATGCGCCTCCAGCACCCAGCACCTCGCCCGTGAGAGGGTCTCGGTGGACACGGGCCGAAGGTGCCCCAGCAGACCTCCCACACGAGAATGCACCCGGGTCACAGTTTCTTGGTGACTAATTTGTGTTATGGACCATCAGCACTTTTAAAAACTGAGGTTGTGTCCCCGCGGGCCCCAGCTCCTGAGCTCTGGGCCCGTGCAGGACGGTGGGTCCATGCCCGGTGCCTTCCTGGCCCCCCCAGTTAGTCTCCTCCTCCTGAGTCTCCCCGCTTCCCTCCCCTGGAACTGCCAGCTGTGTATATTGGTGTCAGCTCCTCAGGATGATGGTGCGTTCTGTGCCGACAGTCGAATGTTCTCGCCACAGTTCACTGTGGTTAGCTACTGCCGCGTAACAAACGACCCCACACTTCAGTGGCTTCAAACAACCGTTTTATTTGCTCTTGCTTTCGTGGGCCAGGAATTTGGGAAAGGCCCAGCTGGGCAGTTCTGCTTTACATTTTCTCAGCTGGCCTTTCTGGGCTGGATTCAGCCGGTGGTGAGGCCAGGGTCTAGTACCTCGGTGCTCTTCCTTGGGACCCCTCTGATCCTTGTGGCTTGGGCTTGTAACCCACCTTTTGATGTGGGAGTGGCACATGGGTACAGGGAGAAAGGAGCAGGTGGCGGTCACCTTTGGAGACGCACTGCCACGCAGGAGTCTGTCTTCTTGTGGCTACTCTTATTCCAATGTTGCGTGCGTACCGATTTCTAATTGAGTCACCAGACAGATGCCTATTTCATTAGAGTTGTGCACTGTACACAGATGGCCGTGCTAGGATGTATGTCATGGTTATGACGTGAAGAGAGGGAAGAGTAAAGTGCTGGATATTTTTAAAGATCGGAGGAGATTTATAGACTATTAAGAGAATATAGGAAAGGAGCATTAAGGGACCGTATTCTAAGATTATAATGCACAATATTTGATGCACATAAAACCTCATGATATATTCATTTTTCTGCATCGTACATTTGTGTTTAAATATATTGTCCGCTGCGTCTATACCTAGGCCACAAAGCACATAATATTTATTGAGCACCTGCCACGTGCCGGGCACTGGGCTCAGTGCCATCAAAGCAGACATGGCCCCTCAATCTTACGAACGGACACTTCGTTAAATGGTTGGGGTTGGAGTGTTTTCAGGCTGAGTTGTGTGGGATTACAGAGCAATCACGATTTTCTAAGCATCGCAGACTACCTGACTTGGGCTCTAGGGACTTGCCTGGGCGTCGTGTTTGTAGAGAAAACGGGCTCTTTCCGTTTGTTTCATTGTTTTACTTGTGGGTTCACTTCGCTGGTTTTGGGGGGCATTTTTGGAAAGTAGGCCAAGGAGTTGGGCTGAAGCTTCCTCAAGCCATGCCTGCTGCTGACCCTCCTCGGGAAAGGATGGCCGCAACTGAGACGGGAGAGCGAAGGGCAGGGCAGGAGCCTCGGTCCCCCTGGACACCTGCCAGGCCCAGGTCAGGGGTCATCGGACAAACTGACCTCCAAACAGCGAGGGTCTGAGGGT
>NW_011888985.1:1297572-1309722 GCF_000151845.1 Pteropus vampyrus | reverse complement strand
TTTTGTAGGGTTGAGGGGAAATTGGGCGGGTCCCACGGGAGACTGAACTTCATAGCACAGAGCGAAGGCCGTCACCCGTGGGATCCTGCTACCTCCTGCTTCCCGCCTGATGCCCTGCCTCCTCTCCCCTGTTTATGCCTCCCCCATCCTGTGTGCCTCATCTTCTGAGCAGCAGAGAAGTCTCCTTCCCATCCCACAAGTCTCCTTCCCATCCACAGAGGACTTAAGGGATCGTCATTTGTTTCTTGAGCAAACCCCTGGAGTTTATGCCCTAAACAGCGACATTAGCAAACATCCTAGATCAACAGAGGCTCCCGAAAGCCCCTCCAGTGAATAGATAATGTAACAGGAAACGAAGTCATTCACAATTGACCTTAAGTCTGTAAGTAGGGATCTGACTATGCCTTCCTCCTTCAGGCAGCCACTGGCCCTTCTGGTTTCTTTCTGTTCTTTAAAAAAAGAAATTTAAATGAAGAGGTCGTTACTGGAAATAAGCCCAAGTTAAACACAGGTTTTTCCTTGAGTAAGAGATATAGCAAGTTAGAGCCAATTTATAGAAATTGCATTACGTCTACAGCTTTTATCAAGTGTGTCAATATGGCGTATAATTTAAAATGAGCTTCATGCATCACAAGTAAACTTGTGAAATAAGCGTATATCAGAAATAATTTTACTATGCCTTTTATAATTTTTATTGGTTTTTCGTGAGGGGAGACATTTTATTTGCAAAAACTTGATTTATTAGTATTTTACTTCTATCAAAGCAAGACTTTATTGGTATCTTATAATTTCATTAGTATTAGTTACATATAACATTGTAATTTATAAATATCATTCCTCTGTGTTCTTAAAATCTATTATTTCTAGCGGTTTGCATTTGAGTGAAGCTAATACTAGTTGGCGCTAATACTAATGGGTGCGATTTCAGAAAGTGAGCTATGGACAGAGTTTGAAATGTCACGTCGCTCCTCCTGCTGTGTTCCGGCCACGCACCAGACTCACTGTGTTATGTGTGTGTGTGAATGTGTGTGTATATATCTGTTTAATGGAAAAGCTGTCGAGTGATCATTTAAAATTCAGAGTTGGAAAATCGATCTTAAGACCAGTTCTGTCTTTTTCCCTTTCCAAGCTTAATGATCTCAAGGGTCTCCTGAAAGAGATTGCTAATAAAATCAAATAAAACTCGTGGACTCTAATGGAGAAAAATCTAATTATAACAAGGTAAGTCATTTTAATGTTTGTTTGTTTATTTTTTGCTCTGTAAATTTATATATTCTAAGACTAATTCAAAATTACGATCTTTTTCTCAGTTATTTTATTTTCACATATGATCAGATTTGAAAATAATGCGTCATATGAAAAATTCAAGCAGCGCAGGGCGGTAGGAAGGAACGGGGGATGGGTCCCCCCTCTGTGTTACTTTCCCCACCAACTCGGCTCCCAGGCCAGAGGCTGGCACAGCCAGCAGTGGGCACACGTATTTTTTTTGCAACCTATGCGGCTATTTTGACGTTAATTGAATTGAGGTCCCACTATTCTGAGCCTCGGCATTTTTTTTTCTTACTTAAGCTTCTGTCGTGGGTGTCGTTACAGATCGGCGCCTAAACCGTGTCCTTCATTCTCATGAGACATCACTATGTTTATTGCTGTGGGATATGGAAATGTATGTTTGTTTGCTTTGCTATCGAGAAATGTACGTTGATCACATTTTACTATCAAAGATGTTTTAGTGAAGCATTCAAGGTCTTTAGCAATAGCTCACTTGCATAATAAAAATTAATTCAATTAACTGGCAAAGTTGAACCCCAGGCTTTGCTCCATGATCTTACTATTTACTTTAATTATGTTTTCCCATGACCTGTTCAAATTCTGAAAACAAGTGTTCAAAATATTGTTAGGGACATGAAGAGCTAGGGAAAAAGAGCCGTGGACATTCCATTTGACTAGAATTTTTTGAGAAAGTTATTTGCAAAGAATGAAAACACATGACTCCCTTCCTTCCTTCCTTCCTTCCTTCCTTCCTTCCTTCCTTCCTTCCTTCTTCCCTCTCTCCCTCTCTCCTTCTCTTCCTTAAATATTTATCGAGTGCCTATTAAGTGCTGAGGGAACCATGCTGGGACCTGTGCTGAGGCTCAGGCACTGATTGTTGAATACTCACACTGCAGAATTTCTATTTATGGAGCGATTGTGTTATAGGGTAATTGTGATCATCAAGTTCCTTTCAATATTTCTGGTCACTCAATACTTTTCCTTTGGGTTCCAACAATTATAGATTATATTAAAAAGCTCTCTATTATGGAGAACTTTGTTAGAAGAAGATTAACACATATTTTATATAATCGGAAAGGCAGGTATAGCTTCCCGAGTTGCTCAAGAAAATAAATGTTGCATAATCAGAGAGAATGTGTTTCCACTCTTTCATAATGGTGTTAAATGAAAACAATATTTTACCTTCCAATAAATTCAATTTGCATTTCGGAACATTTGCCATTTCGTTTAATTTATGAACTGAGATATTTTAAAAATCAGGAAGAGATCAAACATTTTAAATGATTTTTTTTTTAAAACCATAGAGGTGTAATCGGAAAAGTTTCACGAGAGTAGCACACCCACCTCCCCCAGTCCGAATCTCCTCATGTCCCGTGCTTTTCCAAGCATGTCGACTGTGAGTAAAATGAGCAAAAGCACCGGCTTCCTATCAATTTGCCCTTTGCTTAAACTTAAACTTACGCAGAGTTCCTTAATCAGTGAAGGAAAATGAGTCAGGAGAAGGACATTGCTTCCTTTCCGTGTGACCCTCCACGAAAGAAAAAGGATGAGAAGAGCCGCCCCGTAAATCCTTGACCACGCATGTCTCTAGAGACGAGGAATTTGGCATATGCGATCTCTTGGTATACTTTTTTCTTCTGGATGTAAGGTCCGTTTTCTTTTCTGGAGGTTGTCTGTCTGGCTTATCTTGAAGAAGGTCACCGAAAAGGCAATGTTATAGGCAACCAGCTCCATGCTGCTCAGACATCGTTTTCCTGCTGCCTCCTTGACAGGTCTTTCTCCAGAGGGGCGAAGGTGACCGTCCCTTGATGCAGGGACCAGGGAGGAGAATGCCCCCCAGGCAGAGGGAAGTGACAGCAGTGGGGGTGGACACTCGGGGGCGGCTCTTTGTCCTTTCCCCATGTGGCTCTTCATCACTGAATCAGCCTTCGATACCGTGATTTGGGTTGAAATAAACAGATAATTGTATGTACATTTTTTCTGCCTCCCACAGTGAGGTGAAAGAAGACAGACCCAGGGTGACAGTAAAGCCATTTATTTTCTTACACCTTTACACTTAGGGCCCAAGGGCCACGTGGGAGGTGCGGTCACCGGATGTTTAATCCCGACATCATAACCCACCGATTCTTGTATTCGCTGCTTTTAAAATCTAGTTCAGTTGAAAGATTTGGAATTCCTTTGGGACTCATCATGAAACTTCATTTAGATAAATTATTGCAGTTTCTTAGGTTTATTATCAACTGATCCTTTTCTTTATGCAGAAACTACCCGGCAAATAAAGCGCCCCAAGACTTTCTGAGTCTTAACCGGTCCCCGATTATCCAGCTGTGGTTGGTTATTCTGTTCTCACTGGCACATCGGTCAGGACTTACATCTTTAAGAGAAAACAAAACAAAACAAAACAAAACAAAACAAAACAAAAAATGGTTACCAAAAGAAAACCTCTCGGCTTTTGGTAGTGAATTCGGACCCTGTGCCCGCGCATTACCAGTAGGTCGTGAAGCAGGCGGGAGCCGGAGGAGGATGCGAGAAATCCACGCTTCACACAGTTCTTCTTTCGCTTTGTTTCCACAGGTCACATCGGACGGACGAACGGAAGAGCCCCAGGGAGTGCCGACGAGCGGCCGGGTGACTGAGGCCTGCTCAGGCCCCTGGCTGCCCAGCGGACGGTCTTAACCGCCCCACTGTGCTCTAATCTGACAATAAAGCATGTGATCGATTTCGCCCGCCAAGGGGAGGTCAAGGCAGAGCGTTCCCTCCACGGGCTCCCCGCCGACGGCCGCCCTGCTGCCCTCCGGGTCTCCGCCACCAGGACTTGCCGTCGGTAGTTTCAGAGTGTGTTCCCGCGGTCTCCTCCGTCCTTGCCTTTTCCTGCGTTCGACGCCTGCCTGTTGAGGAGAACCTCTCTCCCGGGAATGGAGGCCACGGTTTCCGTCTTCACCTGTGTCGTCTCTTTGTATCATGTGACTAATTAGTTGGCGCGTTGATCAAAGTCTCTCGAATCAGGTCTGATTTTAAAACACGCTGTTGCAAGAGGACCTTGCTCTTTTCGGGAGAGACCGTTTCCCCATGTCATTATGCTTTTTATCAATTCAAGGAGGTGACGAAGCCGCATCTTCCCCTCTCGCATGCACCAGGAGCTCCGGCTGAAGGAAGTGGCCCCGTTCCTAATAGGGTGAAGGGCACCCCAAAATGGAACCTCGAGACACACCACTGCTTTGTTTTTAATGGGTGCTCCTCTTCCTCCTCCTATTTATTATTTTCCTGTTAAAAAAGAATTCATAGATGTTATAGAAAGTTTAGGCCATGGAAAAGATGGAAAGAATGTAAATAGTCCCACTACCTAAAGGTAGTCACATTGCAGGATGTTTTTCCAAGTCCATTTTTTCCTACGCATGTCTCTTTCTCTTTTAAAAATGTCACATAATGTCATCATACCATACGTACAATTTTATATAAGCTCTGCACTTAATATTTTATCAAAGACGGCTTCTTTATATTCATGGCCTTCTTAAACATTATATTAATGGCATAATGTTCAGCCTCTTCCAATGAGTTCCATCACATTGGTCATCGAAGGCTGTTCCCCGTTGGTCAGTGGGATGAGTGTCTGTGTGCGTGAATCTTTCAGCATTTGGGGAAGTTTGGGGAAGTTTCCCAGGGCTCAGGCCCCACGACTATGTATTGATGATCGAACCACTTACCAGGCTTTTTCCTAAATGTATAGCAAATAGGAATTATTAACTCGAGTATAAGATAGGAGCTACGTGAACCTAGAACTCTTAACAAAATAGTATATTTAATCCCTAGTTTAGGAAGAAGCCAATAGACTTATCTAAATATATGGGTGACGATGGCCTCGGTGTCAAACTGGAGAGCGTGTCTTTTCTAAGAGTCCTAGTCCCCGTTTTCCCTGGAAGGGACGTTATCTTCATCCCAAAGAGATGGTCCAGAAGTCCCTAAGATAGCTGAAATGTCCACAATTCGTTTTTTTTATCTTCAGCTTTGAGTAGAGTATAAACTCAGTGGCTGAAGAAGAAAATCTTCGAAGGAAACTATTAAAAGATTGTCTAATTAGAAAAATGACAGAAGCATGAACCAGAACGAGAAAAAGCTGCTTCCGTTTTGTCCGGGCAGTTGCTACAATGCCCGCTCATGCCATTCATGCTGTCCGCAGGCGCACACATGAGCGAGAGGCACCTTTCTACTTAAACCCCGTTAATGGCCTACGTGGGAATCTTATTCACAAGGGTCGGTCAGCTCAGGGTTCTGGATACTGAGAGTAGATGGGATAAAATGTATGTGACAAAAGTTGTCAACAAATGGCATTTTCAGCATTTCCCTGTTGGGGAGAGAAAGTCACTGTCATTTCACTGTGGCAACCAGAATGTCTGCCCTTCCTGAAGCCACCAAGCAGAGGCACGTGTCATTGCCATACCAACCGGAAAAACACAGAGCATGGCACCGTGCGTGAGATCCGCAGAGAGAAACAGCGGTCTCATCCTCTGACTCAGTTCAAGCAGGGAATTTGCATAAAATCAGGAAGTTGAATTGAAAACCTCCCAGAAGACAGAATCTAGCATAACTATTGGCTAATCCCCTCAGATGCGTTTGTCGCATACCACCGACCATATTTGTGTTAGGTTAAGAAGTAGGCGTATGTGCACATCAGTATCAGCAGCAAAAGAAATTATTGATACTAAAAACAGAGGACTCGAACAGCGCTCAGAATTCACTTGTATTAGAGAGGGAACTTGTCCGGGAGATGTTTTTGTGTGGTCAGGCGCTATGCGACTTTTGCATATGTGAAGTCATTATTTTAGGTGCAGCTCATGAAGATAGCACAGGTATTGAACGTACCGCTAATGGAAGGTGCTACGTCTTTGTGTGTGGTTCTCAAAGTGTCCTGTGGACCTGTCCATCACTGCTGGGACTCCTGTAACCTGGTTTAAATCAATGTGTTAATGCATTAAATAAAGGAGGAATTGTCGTTTTTGTCCTTATTTTGAGAGGGGAGAAAGGAAAATTCCTTAGTTCGGTCAGATGTGTCGCTGTAGAGATTGGTTCCCAGAGTGCGCTGCTGTCTCTAAGCAGAGGACTAGAACATTCCGAGTGAATGCAAGCAGAAGGCTGTCCCGAGTCTGGTTCTCACCAGCATGGCCAGGTTCGCCATGGCCCACCTTGCGGTCCCCCGCATTGGGCACCCGTCTGTAGCTCCCCGGTCTCCAGCTTTGTTGACCCAGAACCAGCCCCTTATGACACCACCCCGCAGGCATGGCCGGCTATTTCTGAGGACGCAGAGGTGACCTCTGGGATCAGAAATGGGGGCTCAGAACCTGTCTTGGTGCCAATAAACTGTCTGTCATCCACACCTGCATGGGACGGGAAGGTGAAGCCTCAGGCCCAGCCGGGTGCGTGATTTCCTTGTTGATGGCAGAGTCCTTGTCCTCCTGCCACATTTGTTTCAGGGAGGGTTGGGGAAGTCGCCCCCATGAGGACTTAGCCCTGTAGTTGTCATGGAGACAGCCCCTGCCCACAGCCTCTGTCTGGGAAATGGCTAGGCCTTTAGCCGAGCTGATACTGGAAGCAAACTCCCAACTACCCTCCCCGACCCCCGACTCCTGACCCCCAGCCCAAGTGCACGTGGATGGGAATCCACGTGAAGATGGGAATCATTAGGGGCGAAGCAACTTCGGTGGCTGTCCCGTGTGCCGATGGGACCCGAGCGGACGTCTCTATACCACGGTCGGTTTGGGATCGAGCTGGGGCTTCGGGGGCTGCACGGTCACATTCATAACATCGATTTTTAAAGCGGTTTTTCTTCCCCTACAGACGTCTCGTTCGACAAGGAGACATTTTCCTTGTTCCGTGTGCCACGCGCTGTGATTGCATGCCCACTCGGGCAGTAGGAACGGCTCGAAAAAACGAGAGGAAAGGAGGCCTCTGCCCTCCACCGTCTTCCAATCTTGTAGAGGAGGCGAGGCTGGTTTAAGAAACCGAATTAACCCCCAAAGCAGTGTGCCACACGCAGGGCAGAGGCCAGGGCAGTGGACGCAGACTAAGGGGACAGCCGTGTGGGGTGGGGGTGTTTGAGAAGTACGTGTTTGTGTAGTAGACGGAGGAAAAGGCTTGCCCCAGATTCCTCTCGAGGACGTCCTTCCCCTGTTTGCACGGCAGAAACGCCCTGAGGAGCCCCTCGGGGTAGCGAGTGAGGCCCAGGTGGCTACAGACGGTCCCTGATTGCGCACGGGCTCGGGGCGGCATCTGAGGTCGCTGGGTGACCACCGAGGAGGATTTGTCGAGACGGGGACACCAACCAAAGAAGAAGCGAGGGGGGCGTGTTCGGGGAGAGCATTGTGTTCGAGGCCCCCTCCTTGTGACGATGCAAATCTCCAGAACAGAAACACACAAACCACAAAGCAATCATGGCAGCGGATCACGCGTGACCTGGAGCACGGGCGCGTCACGCCTGTGAGCCCTGACAGCCTCCCGCCGTGCCGTATCACAGCAATGCCTGTCAAACACGCTGCTGTCAAAGCCGTCGCCTCACTGACTCGTGACACTGCTCTGAGAGTTATCTTCCCAACACTCGGGGGTGAAGCATGTCAGGGGTGTACCATCCCCGCTCACGAATCTTCAGTGGCTCCCTGAACCCCCTAGTCTGGAGTGTGTGACGTTGGCAGCCTGGCCCTTACTCATTCTGCAGGTGCATGGCGTGGCCCTTCTGTCTGGTTCCCAAACTCCAGACACACCTGGCACAGACTCCATGCCAAGTGCCCGTGTGGCCCTCCTGGCCAGAGCCAAATACCGTGTCCCCCATCCCAGCGCGTTACTCGCCCCTGACCGCCCAGCACCCTATGTCACGAGACAACCACACTGCTGTGTCCCCCCGTCCCCCTGGATTTCTTCCCTCTCCTTTGTTTTAAGCCCCAGCGGACTTTCTAATTGGCGTAGTGCTGGGGTTCAGAACTGTGAGACACAGTTGCCTGGCTCTGACCCCCAGCTTCACTGTTTGCGGGCTGTGTGACTTCGGGAAGGTCATTTAAACTCTCTGTGCCTCGATTTGCTCATTTGTAAAGTGGCCCCCTCCCCCAGAGGCTTGAGAGGATCGAATGGGATAACGAGAGGTTCCAAGGTCCCGGCGGGCACTTCGCGACCGCTCTGTGGATGTTGGCTCTCGCTCGTCTCCACTCTCAGCTGCTCCTGGGTCCAAAGTCTCTTTCGTCTTTCTTGCTGGTGAACTCTGTCAGGGCCCAGCTCGAGAATCACCTCCTCCAGGAAGCCTGCCTCGATCCTCCACTCCCAGAGCAGCTCAGTCCTACGAGAACTCCCCGACTCTACCTCACGGCACGTGTGGGCAACAGGAGCACCTGAGGGTCACTTGGGTGCTAGACGAGGACTTCTGGAGGCCACAGGCTCTGGGCAGGCCCCACTGAGCTGCCCAATGCTGAAGGCTCGGTAGCTTAGACCCTGTCCCCGCTGGGGCACCCCGTGGGGAGCTTGTGGCCGTCGAGGCCCATCGTGGTCTATTTCTGTCCCCTCCTCTCTCCGTGAAGAGACTCTGTCTCCCACTCCTAACCGAGCACCATCTGGTTCTCTGCCCACACCTCTGGGTGAAGTCACCGGTCCTTCCCCCTGGGAATTTGGAACCCGAATTGCAAACTTCACTGCAGCCCTTGCAGCCCGTCTACCGGGCTGTCGTGGCCATCGGATAGGGGTCTGTGCCCCCCTGCACCCCTCTTAGGACAAAGACCCGGCCTTTCCCATCGTTTTAATTCATGCGCTCAGACACGTGAACTTGCTGGGTCTGGACGTGATGCTAAGCCCATCCTCGGGGGGCCTGACTGTCTACGGGGAGAGCCAAGTTCAAGATGGTTGCAGTTCTGAGTCGCTATGGGCTCCGGTGGGAACTTCACTGCAGAACTCCAGGGAGCAGGCAGAGGGGGTCCCAGCTGAGCCCTGGAGGAGGGGCAGGAAGGCACCCCAGAACCAGCCCGAGTGATAGAGAGGACTAATTGCAGGGAGCTGGGTTGGGTGCTGGAGGGGAAGGGAACACACATGGGCGGGGAGGCGAGCACACAGGCTTGATCCTGCTCCCCTGGGTGCAAGGGGCGCTGAACACCTGCATCTGTGCCTGGCAAGGAGCCCGCACTCACACATCGTTAGCTGTTGGATCTGTCGGTCACTTAGTAACTTTGTTAAGCGTTTCACATGGATTATCCTGTGACATTCGCCCTCATATGGCAGGAAAGATTGTGCCAGGAAAACTGAAATCGAGCCGAAAGCCCCTAGGAAGTCCTCCTTATACAGGTAAAGAGGACGGGGTTTCCGGCCGGGCCGCGGGGAGCCCATGCAGTGGGGGGCATCAAGGCACGTGTTGGGAGCTATAAAAACAATACTTTTTCTCCCACCTTCTAAGTTCTTCTAGCCGGGCTAAGAATCAAATTGACAGAGAGAAGTTAACGGGGGAAATCAAATTTAATAGCCACACATGGAGAATTCACACAGGCATGAAAATTCCGAAAACACTGGAGTAAAATTGGGTACGTATGTGCCATTCTGGACAGAGAAGGGGAAGGCAGTGGTGGGATCTCAGAGGAAGCAGGAAATGACAGGCAGCTGAGGAAGAGAGGATCGTAAACTCCTGCCTCAAACCCAGAAACAGTGGGGCCCAAGGGGGCCTCGAATGCAGGCCGCTCGCCGCCTTCCGGCCCGCCATGCTCAATTCCAGGCGGGCTAACGAGAGCGCGCCCCGTTTCCCTCCCGGAGCTGGTCTTTCCCTCTGACTCTCTTGGGCGGGAAGGGGGAAGGGTCAAGATTCTTTCTGAGTCTTTTGTTTCTTAATGACCGGCTTAAAATCGATATCCCAAAGGGCACAGTCCGGGCGGTGGCACAGCTTCAGTCCGCTTCATGCATCTTCGACGGCGCCTTTCCACCTGCAGCCCCGACGTGCATTCTTCACACGATCGAGGGCTTGCTTTTATTTTATTTTATTTTTTATTTTATTTATTTTTTAACTTTAAAAGAAAGCAAAAGAGACATAGCTCCCAGATTAAGAGCGTTAGTAGTTTCGTCTTTTGTTTTTGTTGGTTTGCTTAGTGCTGAGGTCGGGGAACAGCGTTTGCTGTTCCCCCTCATGCGGTGGAAAGGGAAGTGCCCTGTGCTGGTTTTGCTGCTGTTAAGTCTCTGCAAAAGGACCATCGATGTTGCCAGTGATGCTGGGAAGCCTGAGTCTCCAGGACCAGCTCATGCCGGCTGCCGGCTCCGGGCTCCCGGCCGGTGAGAAGGGAGGCGACTGCTCCGTCTCCTCCGCCCCCCACTCTGCCCCCAGGCTGCTCCTGGCAAGTGGCTCTGATGTCTAGTCAATTTTTCTCAGAGATGAGTGACGAATAAAGGACAGAGCTTCCGCCTCCCCTGTCCTCCGGCCGAGTCTCCCAGTCCTGGGTCCTCGGCAACACCACTGCAAAGCTCCCCATGCCACCCCCTCCCCCGCCCCCGCTCCCTCGCTTCACCCTAATGCGCAGCATGCGGATTATTTCAGAAATGGGTTTCCTTTCAAGCCTGCTGTCAGTTTCTTTCAAGTGGCTCAGGCGACGTGTGGATCCTTCAGTCAGCCACCGTGCCTTCAGTGACCCGGAACTGAAGATGCCGGGGGCTCCCTGGCTCCGGGGCAGGGACACGAGGTGGGCGAGGGGGCTTCTGCACACCCCTTTGTCTTTCTCCGACAGCCCACCTCCCCAGGGAGGCCCAGGCATCCCTGCCCCCACCCCACCCCCCATCTAAGCCCCAGGCTTTGACCCCACTGTCCTTGGAGTGTCTAGGGTGGGGCAGGGAACGCATTCCACACGAGGGTTGTTATCCAGCCAGGAGGGCGAGTTCCTGTCCACTCCTGGGAGCTCTCTGCGTCCCAGCCCCCCAATCCCAGGTTTAGGTCCCAGGTTTATGAGCTTTCCTCTTCGGATCCTTCTGGAACGAAGTGGCGCACATTCTCTCTCTGTTAAACAGAGAGGAGGAGTTCCTGCTCAGACCTGGAGTGCCTTTGACCTGGAGGAAGCTTTCGAGCTGGGAGGAGGGAAGCCAGAGTCACTTTCATCAAGCCTCCGCTGCCACCACTGTACCCAGCGGGCCGGGGGATTAATTCCCCGTATGTCACCTTCTCAAAGAACACAGAGCCGCCACGGGTGAGACGGATCCCTAAATGCCCCTCATTAGAGAAAGGACACGTGGAACTAAATCATCGCCCAGCCTGTCCCCTCTGAAACACTTGTGTTTCGCGACTCCCTGAATAAAGGAAGGTGATCTCGCCTTTGGTCAGAGCATTGGTGGACCTTCTCTTCCCGGTCATTTGGGTCGCTTTGAGTCGATTTCTGGGAATGTGACAGGGATGAAAGGACAAATATGAATTATGAGTGGTGATGATTTTCTTCCGCCTTGCCGGCTGCCCCGCCTCCGGAGGAGGAGAGACTGTGGCTCGGTTCGCAGGGCCACCTCTTGTGGTGGGATGACGAGGGAAAGACAGGGCAGGCACGTGGAAAGGACGTAGGAGGCCTGGCTGGCTGGATTTGAGAGAATTCTTGGAGAGTGGAGACTGCGGATCCTGCCCTGCGTGCGTGTGTCCATGTGTGTGCGCGTGTGTGCACGTGTGTGTGCACATGTGTATGTGTGTGCGCACGCGTGTCCATGTGCGCGCGTGTGCGCACATGTGCGTGCAGTGTGTGTGTGCACGTGTGTATGTGTGTGTGCATGTGTGTGTGCACGTGTGCACGCGTGTGTGCACGTGTGTATGTGTGCGTGCACGTGTGTGCATGTGTGCACGTGTGTACGCGCGTGTGCATGTGTGTGCATGTGTGCATGTGTGTGCGCGTGCGTGAATGTGTGTGC
>NW_011888985.1:1294529-1297502 GCF_000151845.1 Pteropus vampyrus | reverse complement strand
CCCTAATGCGCAGCACGCGGATTATTCCAGAAATGGGTTTCCTTTCAAGCCTGCTGTCAGTTTCTTTCAGGTGGCTCAGGCGACGTGTGGATCCTTCAGTCAGCCACCGTGCCTTCAGTGACCCGGAACTGAAGATGCCGGGGGCTCCCTGGCTCCGGGGCAGGGACACGAGGCGGGCGAGGGGGCTTCTGCCCACCCCTTTGTCTTTCTCCGACAGCCCAGCTCCCCAGGGAGGCCCAGGCATCCCTGCCCCCACTCCACCCCCCATCTAAGCCCCAGGCTTTGACCCCACTGTCCTTGGAGTGTCTGGGGTGGGGCAGGGAACGCATTCCACACGAGGGTTGTTATCCAGCCAGGAGGGCGAGTTCCTGTCCACTCCTGGGAACTCTCTGCGTCCCGGCCCCCCAATCCCAGGTTTAGGTCCCAGGTTTATGAGCTTTCCTCTTCGGATCCTTCTGGAACGAAGTGACACACGTTCTCTCTCTGTTAAACAGAGAGGAGGCGTTCTTGCTCAGACCTGGAGTGCCTTTGACCTGGAGGAAGCTTTCGAGCTGGGAGGAGGGAAGCCAGAGTCACTTTCATCAAGCCTCCGCCGCCACCACTGTACCCAGCGGGCCGGGGGATTAATTCCCCATATGTCACCTTCTCAAAGAACACAGAGCCCCCACAGGCGAGACGGATCCCTAAATGCCCCTCGTTGGAGAAAGGACACGTGGAACTAAATCATCGCCCAGCCTGTCCCCTCTGAAACACTTGTGTTTCGCGACTCCCTGAATAAAGGAAGGTGATCTCGCCTTTGGTCAGAGCGTTGGTGGACCTTCTCTTCCCGGTCATTTGGGTCGCTTTGAGTCGATTTCTGGGAATGTGACAGGGATGAAAGGACAAATATGAATTATGAGTGGTGACGATTTTCTTCCGCCTTGCCGGCTGCCCCGCCTCCAGAGGAGGAGAGACTGTGGCTCGGTTCGCAGGGCCACCTCTCGTGGTGGGATGACGAGGGAAAGACAGGGCAGGCACGTGGAAAGGACGCAGGAGGCCTGGCTGGCTGGATTTGAGAGAATTCTTGGAGAGTGGAGACTGCGGATCCTGCCCTGCGTGCGTGTGTCCATGTGTGTGCGTGTGTGTGCACGTGTATGCGCATGTGTGCACATGTGTGTGCACGCACGTGTGTGTCCATGTGTGTGCGCGTGTGCGCACATGTGCGTGCACGTGTGTGTGCGTGCACGTGTGTATGTGTGCGTGCACGTGTGTGCATGTGTGCACGTGTGTGCGCATGTGTGCGTGCGCGTGTGTATGCGTGTGCACATGTGCGCGCGCGTGTGTGCACGTGTGTATGCACGTGTGTGCGCGTGTGTATGCGCGCGTGCGCGCGTATGCATGTGCACATGTGTGTGCGCGTGTGTGCACGTGTGCACGTGTGAATGCGTGTGTGCACACAAACCGTCTGAGACCCTCCTATTTTCCTGTGCCACCCACTCTCTGCTCTCCGCAGTGGCCATTGCAGACAGTCACTACCCTAGAGACCTCTGGCTCCCCTTTGCCTCCTTGACTCTTGCACACGGCCTCGCTCCCCGTGGGCGCTCGCTCCGCCTCCCCCTTCCAGACCCCCCCCAGCTCCCTGCGCCCGGACCCCGCTTTCCCGCTCTCTCCCCACTGCAGCCAAGGCGCTGCCCTTTGTCTTCTGCAAGCCGGTCCCGCCCTGCCGCGCCATTCCCGCATCCCGGGAAGCTTATAGTGCGGATCACGCAGCATCGCTCTTCTTTACCCTCTTCCGGTCTTCTCAGCGGACACTTCCTGCGGGAGGCGTTTCCACTCGCTCGTGCCTTTCCGGTCCGGCGCTCCAAATACAAAACCTCCGCCGGTCTCTCCATCCCCCGGGCTCGTCTCCTCCCAGCGCCGTCCGAGGTCCGAAGTCGCTCGCTCGCTCGCTGCTTAGCCTCCCCCAGGCCGCTCAGCCCGCACTCCCCATCCTGCGGTCACCAAGGAGACGGCTTCGCATCCCGTGGCGGTTGTCAGTCCTCAGCCAGCTCCACGCTGGATGGCTTCCTTCTTCCTCTCTTCTCCCGGCGTCGAGGAAACCGCGGTCTGGTTTTCTTCATGCCTCTGACGGCGTCTTCGCAACCCGTCCTGCTCCACGAATGTGGCTTTCTTAGAGCTCCATCCCAGGCCCTCCCCTCGTGGCTCCCTGGGTCCTGTCGCGGCTTCCCTTACCAGGTGAGGTCGGGTCCCAGCCCTGTAGCTCCCGCCCGCTTCCCCACCTGAGCTCCTCACCTGCTTGTCCGGCGGCCTAGCGAGCACCTCTACCCACGCTCGCTGATGCTTCTGCCCGTCATGCCGCCAGAAATCCTGGCGTCGCCCTCGATGCCCCGTTTCCCCTCACTTCATATCCCGTCAGAGGTGGCCCCTAAATATCTCCTAAGTCTAAGCACCCTCTTCTCCTCCACTGCGACCACCCTCGGTTTGTCTTCTGCGACAGCCACGGTTTGCTTTGCCTGGATCAGCGTAGATCCTGTCTGCCTTGTCACCGCCTCTAAACTGCTCCACCTCGGGGCCAAGGCGGGTGATGTCTTCCGAATGGAAACCTGGTCATGGGACAGTCTTGCGTAACCGCCCCCCCCACCCCCGAGTGGCTTCCTGTCGCTCTCGGCATAATGACCACGGCTGCTAACAGACGGCAGGGCTCGGCCTGCTCTGCTCCGACTTGGCCCCGTGGCCCCCTCCCACCCCCACGCCCACCCTCCTTGAGCTCAGATCCCCTCTGTTCCTCACAGGGCACCGTTGAGAGGGAAAAGGGGTGAAACAGGACTGTTTGGGGAAAGCCGTGTGATCCCCCCACGCCGGGGTGACTCACTGCGACCTGCCCCGGGGCCTTTGCTCATCCGTCTCATCGTCCCAGGATGCTCCGGCCAGTTCCAGCCCAGCCTCCAGCTCTCCTTTCCTTCTCAGGAAAGCCGTTCTTGACTCCCTACCTGC
>NW_011888985.1:1289783-1293244 GCF_000151845.1 Pteropus vampyrus | reverse complement strand
TCCGTCTCATCGTCCCAGGATGCTCCGGCCAGTTCCAGCCCAGCCTCCAGCTCTCCTTTCCTTCTCAGGAAAGCCGTTCTTGACTCCCTACCTGCCATGCCGCTGCGGCACGCCTTCGCAGCACCGCCCACGACGCAGCCCCTGTGGTGTCACCGAGCCCGCCCCTGAGGGTCCTCGCCACTGCAGTCATGTGGCTGATGAGTAAGCGCCCCGGAGTCAGGATCTGCGTCAGGGTGTGGCCCCTCGGGTGTGTCTCCAGCAGGCAGCTCGGACCGACATGTCACAGCTAAACAGTGTGACTGAGTGGACACGGCAGGTCACCGTCAGGAGACTCTTATCCATCGGAGCCTCACGTTTCCGCACGTCCGCCTCGTTTCTGTCGATTCGAGGGTTTTCATACGCGAACAGTCTTGGAAGATAGAGATGATGCCTTCCCAGCAAAGGACAGCGTGCCAGTGACCCGCCGCAGTGAAGACAATGCCTCCCTCTGGGGGACCGGCCGGGCGCCTCCCACCTGTCCTCTGAGGTGGACGCCTGCTTCTGTGACATAACGGACTGTGTGTGCAGGTGTGACCTGGCTCTTCCCAGATCGCCCCGTGCGGACTGGGGCTCGGGTACCCAGTGGCGAAGATGCTGCCATCTGGCTGTGACTGTGAGTGACGAGCTGTCCTTCACCTCTGGCACAGGACTGTGGGTCTTCTGCCAGCATCCGTGATCGTCGTGTCTTGGCGAGAACCTCAGACCTGTCACGGTTCTGGATGTTAATCAGAGTACTTGTATTTCATTCATCCTGCGTATTTTTTGGATGTCGGTGTCAAGAACGGAAGCGTGTGACGGCCTCCGGCACCAGGCCCCGTTATTCCTGCCACACGAACTGCATCCCTGTGGTCGATCGCTGCTGGGAGGTGATCGGGGGCACGTGACGGTCTTGTCGACCGTCTCTCCTATGTCCTCTCTTGTCTGTTCTCTTTTATTCCTTCGAATTTTGTGATTTTCCCTGCTCCGAGATCAAAATCCACGTTCTGTTCCCTCTCCAGTGGTCAAACTAATCTCTTCTGCAGTGTTAACTGAATTTTATAGGGGGCTCTTAACGAGGAAAAGCATTCAAGATTTAGTAACGTATAGTAGAAAAGCTGTGGATCAGAAACGAGGAGACGTCAGTTTTAGATCTGTCCGGGCGTAACGAGTCGCCGGAACCTGGGCAGCTCGTGAAACTCCAGTTCCCTCACTCTTCATTCATTCATTCATTCATTCATTCATTCACTCAACAGTCACTCTTCGAGTTGTTTGAACTAAGCGACGTTGTTTATGCAGTGGCCTTCGATGGGACCCAGGCCCTGATGAGGGTGAGGGGAGAACTAGAGGTGCCAACACAGCATGAACGGCGTGACGGCAGAGGAACGCCTGGAGTGCCACGCAGGGCTTTGGGGGCGGGCACGAGGGCGAGAGCGGCAGAGTCAGCTGCTCCCGCAGCCAGGGCCTGAGCTGAGTCTGGTGGGGCAAGGGATTGGCCACAAAGGGGTTTTAACCAAAAGGAGAAAGTCCCGACAGTTCCTGGTGACCCTTTCCCAAGCTCTGCCTCTGCAGGAAATTTCCCCCAAAGCTTTAGCAGAGAGTCCTTATCGCTTCCGGGGCCACAGCGAGTGTACCTGGCAGGAAGCCGGAGAGCGACACAGGGAGGGGCCCAGGGATCTACCTCCGCCCACAGTGCAGACTTCCTGTCTGCCAAGAGGGGATCACGTTAGGGTCCCCGGCAGGGTGGAGGTGGGAAGGCGAGTGCTCGGCACAGCCCTTGGCACGTGGCAAACATCCAAGTTACTGTGTTGAAACCGAGGGAATGATTTGGAAGTTATTTAGGCACTTTGTGTTTCGCCTCTTTGAGTACATGACCTTCTGCCCAGTTGGCCCAGGACGCCCATCTGCCTGGGGTGGGAGGAGGGAGGGGGGCTAGGAACATCTCAGGCTCTTGTAGGGAGGCACAGGTCACTCTCAGTGTGTAACGTGCATGATCGGGTTGGGCAGCGGGAGGTTAGCCTTGAAAGGCAGGATAGTATCTCGAGTTAGGAGGACAAATTCTTTCTTTCCCCATCTCGAATCTTCTCCCATTGACACTCTCATCACAGCCTCCAGAAGAAGACCAGGGCAGTTCAGGACATCTGGTGAGAAGATGCAAGGCTGTCATCGTTATTTACGTCTATGTGCGTCAATAAAAAGAGTTTAAAAGCCTCAGTGGCAGGGGGTTGGCTTCCCCACCCGGAAGCCTGAAGGAAGACGGCTATGCCGCCCCCAAACATCCCCCCTGCTCCTGTTCTTCAAAGAAGCATGTGCTGGAAAATGACCGTTTTGAAAATATCCATATCTTACCAGGTAGAAAAAAATATTTACTATCTCTTACTAATTTCAGAGAGGTACAAAGCAATCCCAAGAATTTGGAAGCATTCCAGAAGCTTTTAGATGAATCTTTGGAGCCCATAGGGGCTGAGCTCACGAACAGGTCCACCGACCTACATCTTTAAAAGGAAAGTGTATCGTTTTAAAATTAGCCGGATTCCAGCCTCATCGAAATAGTATCGTGCTTCCGAGGAGATGGCACAGGGCTAGACGTGATTATTGGAAGTGTACAAGTCTGCCAATCATCCCTCCATGGGCGTTAAGGCATTCTTTCGTGTTCTTTGCTTATTTGTTGGTTGTGCAAATGGAAACGGACTCAGGTCTGAGCACCCGGAGTTGAGTGGCAAAGACCCGACGAGGCATCTCATCTTATTCCTCTGTATTCCTCCTAAGGGGATGACATGTGGCCGTGGTGTGCATTCAGAAGATAAGGAGACGATCAGCATTAAATATATGAGGCATTTCCTCCTAGCCTGGAAATTTGAAATGTCATTTCTTTTCTTTCCAAAATAATATTTGACATATTTCGAAAAGCCAAAAATCACCACCAGGCTTAAACTGAAAAATAACAGTGTTGCCCCATCCAACCTTAACTAAGAACAGAGGCAAACGCTTAGAAGTCTTTGCCCGTTTGTTCTGCCTTTTTTTTTTTTTTTTAATTTTCGTATTTCTGAATCATAGGCTTGTAATGCAATTTTTTGAGTTGTGGAAGATGAGGACTCAGTGCTTTTATGCCCTACACCCACCTCCACCCCCATGCAGTAAACACTTCTCAGAACATTCCCCCAGCTCTCTCTCTCTCTCTTTTTTTTACATTTTAAAACATTTTATTAAATTTATTGGGGTGAAATTATGTAATCACAACAATGTAAATGTCGCTCACAGAAACACCACGTTTCCTTTTGTGATTGCCAGGAGTGCTCCGTGTCGAATATTTGGGATTCTCCCTTCGGGGTACATGGTAGGACTTCTTTCCTGCTCCCTGTGAATTTAGGGGGAGTCATGTAACAAGATCTGGCCCACAAACTCCAGAGCACTTCGCCGCTGGCGTGAAATTCTCCGGAGCTCTC
>NW_011888985.1:1279360-1289078 GCF_000151845.1 Pteropus vampyrus | reverse complement strand
TGAATTTTTGGTCACGTGAAGATGAAGCTGATTCAAACCGACCCTTCTATTCATTTAGCTAATCCCTTCGTTTTGGTGAAGCACATCCTCTTATCATGGCTTGGTCAGGAAATAGAAGTGACTCTATATTTTAGGCATAAAGGGTTTTATACAATAAAGAAATTGTTAAGTCATTACTTTGTGACTTTTATCAAAATTAATTCCCAATGCATCGAATAAGTCAAGTGTAAAAGGGAATCATAATACATAGGTAAATATTTATATGATTTTAAACTGGAGGAAGATCTTCTAAAGATGGCACTAGCAGAGACCAAAGACAAGTTGAGCGGGTTGAAAACAAAAATCAAATCTTTTATAGGACACAAAACACCGAAAACAAAGTTGAAAGAATAAAAACGAATAGGAAGCCGTAACTGAAACTCAGGGCTGCTGATCGAAGCTTCTCCTCGTTAACTAGGGCTTCTCACCCTTGGCACCGCTGGCATTTTGAGTGGGATAATTCTTTGTGTTGGGGACTGTCCTGTGCACTGTGAGGTGTTCAGAAGCATCCCCGGCCTCCACCCACTAGATGCTCAGTAGCGCCGTCTCCCCTGGCTGCTGACAACTGAAAATGTCTCCGGACATTGCCACATGTCCTTGAGGGCAAGCTCACCCTCGGCTGAGGACCAGTGGGTGTCACACTGGAGTGTGCATCAGAATCACCTGGAGGACTCAAAAAACCCAGGCGGCTGGATCTTCTCCCCAGGGTTTCTGATGTGGTAGGTCTGGGATGGGTTTGACAGTTTGCATTTTCAGTAAGTTCCCGGCTGCAGCTGCTGGTCTGGGCGTCACACTTTGAGAACCTCTGATCTGTACGACTTTGCTTGCAAATAAACATGTCATCCCCCTGGAAAAAAAAGTAACAATACTATTGACATTTCCAGGACATGGAAGGGTTGTGACTGCAGGCAGTCAAGGTACATCTTAACAGGAGAGTTTAGGAGTTTAGAAAGCCTGTTATCACAAAAAATTGGATGATAGCCACAAAATTTGTGGTTTATTCATCAGATAAAGATTTGGGTTACATTTGCTCTAAACTTAGTGATTTTCCCACAAAATATTACTCTAGAGATAACCAAATGAAAGAAAACAAATTCAAGAGAGGTGATAAAGATGATAACAATAAATCTTAGTCTATGATATTCATGCCCACCCATCTTTATTCAGCCTTCCTCAATTGCTTCTTAAGCTTCCTGTGATGAATTTTACATAAATTTCCATGGGCTACATATATATAAAAAGCTATGCGACGCTCTTCACTTAGTGCCACATGATTTTTAATACCTCGACTAAAGAATTTTTGTTGGAATAGCAGAAAGCGGCCGGTGTTAATGCTGTACAATTCCCGCAGATAGCAGAAAGAATGATGGACGAAATCATTACAGCCTGGATATCAGTGGATGGCTTATATTTAATCTTAGGGTTTATTAGACATGACGGAACTCTGCAGAGGCATTTTTAGATCATCACTTTTTAGTGCTAATCAGCGCCTGCTCTGCATGCCCGTTGCCAATGTTTATTGTAGGCAAGTGAATCTGAGAAATAGCAGGATCTCTGAAGGCACCGGCAGGCTCCAAGCAGATCGATAGTCCTATGCTGGCAACGTTGTTTTATTGCTGTCTCCTTAAATCTTCTCCACTCTTTCGCAATTACTTTTATTATTACCGCTCACTTAATGAGACCCTGGAGTGTGGAGCCAGATGGTGCCGATAGTTAAATCCGGAAGACTCTAATGGAACCAAGTTCAAACCGGGTTAAGAGCAATAGAATTCGAAATTTTCGTGGTCGCCATCTCACGGCATCCCGCCGTTCACCTCTTCTGCACCAGAGACGACGGCAGGTTCCGGACGGAAAGACTTGGATTAAGGTTCAGAGAGACCAAGTGTGCTCGCTCGCTCGCTCATTCATTCATGCATTGATTCATTCCCTTGTTCCTTGGGCAAAGATTTAATTATGTTCCTATCTGGGGGTCGCAGGGTCGCGTAAACGAGGCAGCCACGGTCTCGCCTCACAGAGCTCGCGGTTTCCTAGAAGAGAAAGACAACATCAAACAGAAAAGCAAGGTCACAGCGCGCTGTGACCGGTGCCAGGAGGGAAGAAGCGGAGAGCCGACATCGCGAGAGAGGATCACGGGTTGGGGCGGGCGGCGAGGGAAGCTCTCGAGGGCGCTCTTTACGCTGAGACCCAAATGATGGAAGGAGCCAATTGGAGGAAAGCAAGGGGATTGTCCTTCTTGTTGTTGGAAGGAATAGCGTGTGCCAAAGCCAATGAATGGAAGCCACTTGGTGTCCCCGAGGAACTGTAAGGACACCTGGATAGCTGCAACCCACTGAGGGGAGGAGGGGGCCTGAAATGAGGCCAGAAGCTTCTAGATGCAGAGGTGTCGCGTGGGGCCAATGGGCATTTAGACACTGAGGTTACGCGGAGATTTTAAGATACCTTCATGCCGGTGTGCCGATGCGCGGGACTTGAAGAAAGAACACTTTCTGGGCCCAGGCGGGAAACACCCACGATCTGGATCGCACGTGAGGTGAGAAGCGTGATTCTAAACCTTTGTGCAGAGAGCAGACAGAACAGAGGCAATATTTTCATTAATAAAGTGGCCTGACGTAGTAGCGATCATTTAAAATTTTCATCACGGCATTTCCGGTAAGGCACATCTGCCGTGTTAAGTCCACCTGCCTCTCTCCTCCTCCCACTCAGCGCGGTAGCGATTCCCGGCCTCTGGCGAGCATCCTCTCTGACACTGCATCCTTCGGTCGATGGCTGCAATCCCCTCCCCACGGGTTTCCTTTCTGCTCTTTCTTCCCGGCCCGGGGCTCTTTCTTTCCTGCTGAACGCTTCTGCATCTGTCAAAGCCCAGTTCAAGACACCACCGCCTGGGGACCGAGGTCAGGAGGAGCGCGTGAACTGCCAATGTCCCCGTCATCTCCGTGAAATCTTAAAGCAATTACATGTCCCTTGTTGGCACTTATGTTTGCCGCGTTTAAGCAGGTGAGCTGGATGATTAGTCCATTCAGAGATCCCTGGACCTGTGGCCTTATTCACAGCAGACGCTAAAAATTACTTATCGAATCGAATTCTTGTTAGCAGTTACCATTTATTGAGCAATTCATTTTCCAAGCGCTCTTTCAAGGCTTTGTGATTTAATCTTTATGTGATGATTAATTTTACGTGTCAGCCTGGCCGTGGTGTCCTGATATTTGGTCAAATATTATTCTGGATGTTTCTCGGAAGAGATTTTAAAGATGAGACTAACATTTGAATCAATAGACTTTGAATAAAGCATGTTACTCCCTACAACATGGATGGGCTTCATCCAATCAGTCAAAGACCTTCGTAGGCAACTTAGTAGGTCTTAGTAGGCCAGAGCAGGAGGGGATTCTGCCAGCAGACTGCATCTCTTCCCTGGGTCTCCAGCCTGCAGGGCCATTCTCTGAAGATTTTGGACTTGCCAGAGCTCTGGCACTGCGCTGGCCAATTCCTTAAAATAAATCTCTACCTATCTGTATATATATCTATCAGAGTATAAATTTATATATAAATACCTATAATATATATCTATCACATCTATAAGCATATAAATGTATGAAACATAAACATATAAACCTAATATATGTTATAATATATAACATATTTAAACACGATACGTATGCAAACATCCTGTTGGTTCTGTCTCTCTGGGGAACCCTGACATCGTACCATTTACATCGTACCATTTACGCCCCCTTTACAGGTGGGGGGTTGAGGTTCAGAGAGGCCGAGTGCCGTGACCGAGGGCGCACTCCCAGAGACGATGGCGCCAAGAATGGCCAGGTCTTTCTGAGCCACAGCACAGTACAGCTTCCGACGCATGAATTCGAAGAATGAGAACAGAATGACCTGCATGTAACACAAACTGTATTTACCGTAAAGTATCTCTGTGTTTTGATGATTCGCGAACTACCTCGGGATTTTATGGTCCGTGAGAATCATCATATGCAAATGCCCTATTATCCAGGCGAAATGCGAAACTACCCTTAGCAGAGAAGGTTGGGAGACAGGACGGCGTGTCACAGTGTTTTATTGTATACGCCCCTGCTAGGTGTATGGAAGCCTCCTCTAGATTAAATTATCTCCTTTGCAGTTATAATTTCCAGAAAGATCTTGACATAGCCACACGCTTTTCATAAACAGTCGATTGCAAGATCTTCAGGAACACGAGCGGGAACTAACAGACAGCAAAAATTAATCATTTTGTTGAAAAGAAAATTAAAATGGAGAGAATTCAGCTGTACGTGAGGATAAACTTAAGACCGAGGAAAAACAAACCGTGCTCAGGAGTCCCCGAGTCTCTCGATATCTTTGCCGTGGGCTAAAGTCCCATGTTGAGGTCAAAACTTCAAACGTGGCCTCAAACTGGCACGGGTCCACAGGAAAGGGCCCCAGTAAACATTTGCCGTGGGATCAATCGTTTCTGGTAAAGCTGCAGACTGCGCCAGAGAGAGCAAAGCAGGTCGCATTGGCTGAAGACCTGCCTCAGGAGGACCTGTCACCCCCGAGCGCACAGGTGCAGTCTCCCTGGCTCTGAACTACACTCACTCTTCCCAGAATGGAGCAGGTAGTGCTGAGGATGGTGCTAGTGTTTGTCCTTGGAACACACCGCTGGCCCTGCACAGGTAAGGGACTCAACGACAAGGCCCCCGCCCTCAACCCACATCGCCGTCCCTGCTCGTGAACCCGGGCTCACTGTGCCCCGTGTGCTTGTGTGTCCAGCTTTCCCGGTGTATGACTACGACCTGTCCTCCCTGCGGGAAGCGCTCAACGCCTCTGTGGCCAAGGTGAACTCTCAGGCCCTGAGCCCGTACCTATTCCGGGCGTTCAGAAGCTCCCTCAGAAGAGTAAGTAGACATGCTCCCTTCGCCATGAATCCGCCCTGCCTTCCGGCTTGCTTTCCCTTTGGTTTGTTTGTTGGGTGCACTTTTTAATTTATTTTTCCAGTGTAAACCGATGACAGCTAGTCGTCTCCTTTATAGATTTTTTTTTTTTTTTTTTTTTGAGCAGAGAAAGGATTTCATTTCCATTCTTGTCGTAAGGCCCTCCAAGCTCCTTTGGAGGCCTGATTCTTCTGCCATATTCTTCCCTCTGGCCCCATTTCCCGTTGCCAGATGTTTCTCCTCGCGCATCC
Organism: Pteropus vampyrus; assembly: GCF_000151845.1. Lineage (NCBI taxonomy): Eukaryota > Metazoa > Chordata > Mammalia > Chiroptera > Pteropodidae > Pteropus > Pteropus vampyrus. The sequence goes on along the minus strand of NW_011888985.1, from coordinate 1,283,872 downwards.
TGCATTTACAGCCAAAGTCCCCGTGGTTCCTCTTGAGATGCTTTATTAAGAACTACTCGTTTATTAGAAATGAGGCTTTTTTCAGTTTGGCAGTTCTGCTTCTAATATTTCTAGGAAATAAATTCTGGCTTTTGAGCTAAAGAAATCCACCCTCCTTTGTCAATTTAGCAATAGTCTGTTTCCTGTTCACTTTGGGAAACGGAAAGATGGATTTTCTTGAGCTTCCAGTGACTCCATCTGTGACAGGCGAAGAAAGAGACACAGAACTCTCCTTCAAAGGAAATGGGAAGTGTAGACAGCTAGTCGCCTCCCCGTCCAGATCTCCAGGCGTTTTTACCGCCTAATGGCTCCAGCAGTGAGGGGCAAAAACGCCCTCAAAATGCCCTCAAGCTAGTTCAGGTCAAGACGGGAGGTAGGGATGTTCTATTAAGTGACAGGTCCTACAGATGGAAAATCTGTGTGGCCGGCCACGTGGGACGGGAGCAGGGGCCTGGCCAGGAGCCCCTGTCCGAGGCCCGGGGGTCAGTGCTTTCTCTGTCTGCCAGCTCACGTCGCCCGTCCCGGCTGCGTGCCACCTTAGCTAGCACTTACCTCGCTCCCTCTCTCACTGCGAAGAACACCTGGCTCGTGTCTCCAAATACAGCACGTTCATCACGACCCTTTGCTGCAGAAAACGGCTCAGCGTCCAATTTCCAGAGTCCTAGGAAATTAATTGAATTTTATGATTGGGTCATACATAGGTCCTGAGGATGGTGGGCTTTCGTTAGGTGCCCAGCCCATAACCAGGCCATTGTGGTTCGGAGTGGGGCCTGGGCATTGTGATGTGGCGGCAATGTGACATGCCAGCGGTCGGCTGCCAAGCCGAGGTGTGACTTTTTTTCTCGCAGATATGGGGCCAGAATAGAGAACGCCATTCCTTGAGTCCTGCCGTATTGGTTTCTGTCTTTTGCATTTCACGAAATCCACTTGCGGTGTGGATAAATCAGTGTCCTCTTGCAGAGCTGGCAGATGAATAGTTCAAATTTACAATTGTAATTTAGCTGGTGCTCACCAAGGAAGAAATTGAGTAGTTAATTAAATGAATAAGAACAAGAGGATAGGTCCTGGGAGAGCCCATTACCGACACCTTGGCAGTCTGGCCCGGGAGGTGAGCTGGTGCGAGGCATCACCACCCAGGCCACGTTCCAGCTCGTGTGCCGCCTTGGCACCGCAGACCGGAGCCCGGATACGCGTGCACCTGCAAATAAACACACTTAGGTAGGCGTGTGCGTGAGCCTTAATGAGCGTGTCCATACAAGAGAGCTCTCCGCCTGGCGTGTGCTGCTGGTCTAGCGGGAAGCCTGCCTCGTCTCGCTCCTCTCCGGCCTTTTCCGATCTCAGGCGACATTCACCAGGCTCCTACTATGCACACTTCGTTTCCTCGCCCTTCAGAAGGAAAACTCCTTTGATCTCTCCCCGTGACATGTCTTTTCTCTTAGGAGCGGGTCGCACTTGTTCTACGGTACATAGTAGTCATGTATTTTACAAACGCTCTAAAAATGGCCCCAAATACACAGTTCCCTCCACACGAGTAGCTGCGGGAGACACACTCAGAGGCAGCAGAGTCCTCAGGAGAGAGATGAAGGCAGAGATCTCTGGCTCTTGGAAGAAGAAATGCAAATCGGCATGAAAAATGTTCCATCCCCCGATAGCCAAACAAATCAGAATTAAAATAACATGGCGAAATGGAAAAGTAACGTGAAAAAGAACTCACACTTGCACGAGAGAGCGTAATTAGGGAAATTTATCTCTGGGAAGCGATTCGGAAATGCGCGTTAAGCATATTTATAAGCACGTTAAATAAAGACATAACTTTCGATGGCATAGTTTCACTTCTAGGAATACGTCCAAAGGAGTCACGTGGTTTAGTCATGTTTATAGACGTGCGGGAGTTCGGGGGCAGAGTTCAGTGGCCTTAGGGCGAAGGGTCGGCCCTGCTACTTTATTCCTGAGCTTGCTGAGTCAGCCCGCCGGCTCCAACCCCACTGCACAGCAGACTCACCCGGGAGCTTGAAATGCTCCCTACGTCGGGAGCGGCGGTGCCTGGTTACACATCTGTCTCCCGGGGCAGGGCTCGTATTCCTACCTGTTTGTCCTCCGGGTCCTTCTACTCTGTGGCCCACTGGGTCTTACCTGTGAACCGGGATCAAATTCTCTTGCTATTGGTTTTAATTTACTTACCTCTCGGGCGCCACGTGTGAAAAAGGATGAGGAAAAATGACTTCGGCAACGACGGTTTCCTCGCTCCGCTGTAGCCGTCAGGGTCACTCCGACTGTTCCCTCAGGGGACACCAGCGGACAAAGGAAAGGTGGACATAGGCCTCGTGCCGAGGACAGGAAGAGAAGCGGACGGACCAGGCTGTGCTTTCGTAGAGCTCAGGTTCCACCGGGCAGAGAGGGGGAGAGAAGGGCGAGGGGGCAGGGAGAAGGGAGAAAGGTGCCTGGTTACGCACACGAATGACGCGACTTCAGAGACCGGGAGACACTGCGCAGGACACAGATCACGTCGGCGGACGAATGGGCTGGGGCTGGGACAGCCGTCCGATGGGGCGGAAGTGTCCTTACGTGAGCTAAGACTCTCCCAGTGACAAGAACGTCCAGTGAGGAGAAGACCACTGGGAGGCCCCTGATGGACCACGAGAGAGAGTCTGGCTAGAACCAAGTGAGCAGGGCTGAGGGCAGAGAAATGGGCCTGAGCTGGGAGAGTGGGCAGCCCCTGGCGGGGGCCGGGACGGCTTCAAACAAAGGAAGGCCTTGAAGGTCTTTGCATGTGTGGAAGATCTCTGGAGTTGCCGTGTGGGGTGGGCTGCGAGGGAAGAATCCGTGATAGCGCCCTCAGGAAGCCAGCAGTGATGAAAGGCAGCTGAGCCTCACGTGGGAGCAGGGAGCAGGGGGTGGGTGGGCTCGGGGACATTTGGGGGCAAAGTCACGGAGGCTTTGGGGCTCTTTGTGTCTATGCCCACTTCTGTCCATTTTTCCTTTCATATTCTTTGCATTTCTTGCTTTTTGGCTTTCTAAATTATTCTTTATTTGCTATAGTTGATCTGATCTTTACTTTTTATCCAATAATAAGAGATTAACTTGAAAAACCTAAATCACGTGTTAGTTAGGCTTCACCAGATAGAACCAATAGAGTGTATATTCTATCATCTATCTATCTATCTATCTATCTATCTATCTATCTATCTATCTATCTATCTATCTATCCATCTATCTATTTATCTATCTATTATCTATCTTCCATCTACTTATCTATCTGAGAGTGTTTGTTTGATTGACTGACTTGGCAGGCCAGTAGGCTGGAGACCCAGGGAAGTGTTTTAGTTCAAATCTCAAAGGTCATCTACTGGTAGAATTCCTCTTTGCTTGAGGGAGGTCAGTTTTTGTTCTATTCAGGCTTTCAACTGATTGGACGAGGCCCACCCAAATTATGGCGGGTAATCTGCCTTACTCTAGCTCCACTAATTTAAACGTTAATCTCATCCAAAAACACTTTCACAGAAATATCCACAATCATGTTTGACCAAATATCTGGGCACTGTAGCCCAGTCATGATGACACATAAAATTAAGCATTACGACCATCAAAAAAGAACTGTTATGGGTCTTTCATTGCTTATATGTTTTTATTTCTCTTTGAAATAAAGAACCGAAACCTGCTCACTATGAAAAGTCAGAAAGTACAACAAAAAAGAAACGCTAAAAGTAACATCCATTATCCATTCCTCTGAGATACTCACCATGAATATGTCAGAGGATACCTTTCGGTCTCTTCATCTGTAGGTATAAAATCTATCTTTTAAGGAAAACAGGACTGTACTGAACACCAATTGTAAAGTACTACGATTCGTTTCAGCAGCCATGCTGGGTTTGGGATTTTCTCCAGCTGATTCCTTTTTGCTGAGCAGTTGCTTCGTTCTACCTTTTTTCAAACAACACAAGAGCAGAAATTCACTGGCCGAATGTGAGTCCAAATGAAAAAGCGAAGCTATTAGGCTTTTGAAATCTATTTTAGAAAAAGTGCTTGAAAGTGCTTAAAGATGCAAAAATAGTTTGCAGAATCATCTTATAGTTCAATAAAATGATCTGTACTCAAAAACTCAGTTTCAGTTTTTTAAACTCAGCTTTGGGGTCGCTGTTCACTTTCATCGAATCGCTCTAAGGGAAATTCCTGAAGCGTGATCAAAGCTGAAGAGCTGAAAACGCTCTCCTGCTTGTGGGAGAACTTCTTATTTTTTATGAGGTTCAGATTTAATATTCAGTCTTCTAAAATTATACACGCACGTGGGAGTAACTGATGGCGAGGTTGTCTTTGTCCTACTTGTTTTCAGAAAACTCCACTTGTCCTGTGTCCTCACTCCTCATTTTGTCTTAGAAAGAGACATGACAACCCCCTTCTTGAGCATGGAGTTTGCCACTTATTTCCTAAACACATGCCCATTATTCCCACCCATAAGTGGTCTGCGCTTCTCAC
>NW_011888985.1:1276511-1278230 GCF_000151845.1 Pteropus vampyrus | reverse complement strand
TCATAAATCCTGAATGCTTGCTTCTATGGGAATAACAGTGAGGTTCCTGCAAGTCTCCGGGCACGATATTTTCATCAAGTGGTCAAAATATAACCATGTTTTATGTGTGTTTCTGTTTAAAGACATCTTATTTATTAGCATTGAACTCACAGCCAGCAGCACTGCAATTCATGCTTGACAAAGCTTATGTGACACATAGATTTTCTCCATAAGACACGTCATAGCCTTTTGCACGTAGAAACACTAGATAGCACTTCGGCAGTCACTACGCTCGGGGGCCATTTTAAACAGAAAATCACAGCACAAAAAGCAAAAAGCATGGCACACACGGGACCCTGAAAATGACCCTTGACCACATACAGCGTGCAAGCCGAAACCAGAAGGCAGAGTGTCACCTTATTTGAACTCGGTTGGGAACCTGTGCATCGAGTGACAAGTTTTTTGCCATTCTGTGTGTGTCCATGAATGACCGCAAAGAGACCTCGAGAATTGAAATTCGGGGTTACAAATAAATTTTAGCTAGTAGGCAGCATGGAACCTGCGAAAAATGAGGATCAATTGTAAACGTAAGTCATTAGATGCGACGCTTCCCTTGGAGGCAGGACAAGAACATTCTGGTTCCATCTTCTCCCTGAAGCTTTGTGTGCCTTTGGTAAAAAGCACCTTTTCCTCTGGGCTTCGGCATGAGGGAGGGCATGGAACCAGGCGACTGGTTGCTTTATTGGTGGATGATTCAATAACGTTTTCTCATCACACAGCATCGTGAACTTCAGAAACACATCGATGACAAACTGATGCTTTGTTTTCCTGAAGGTCAATGTCCTGGATGAGGACAGCTTGAGCATGGACCTAGAATTCAGCATTCGAGAGACGACGTGCAGGAGCAGTTCTGGAGAGGACCCTGCTACCTGTGACTTCCAGAGGGGCTATTACATGGTAAGCGTGCTGGGAAAAGCCACCATGCCAGAAACCTACGCGAGGAAGCGCCTCGTCTACTTCCATGACCTGTTTCCAAGTCACACCGAGAGCTGGGCCACTGGCTGGGGTGTGGCCACACTGGAGGCACCGACCGTGTCCGCCCTGTGTTGCCTGGGTGGGGACAGTGTGGCCCAGTGGTTGCAGACTCGAGCTCTGGGGTCCTGAGTGACCGACCGTGTCCGCCCTGTGTTGCCTGGTGGGGACAGTGTGGCCCAGTGGTTGCAGACTCGAGCTCCGGGGTCCTGAGTGATCCCGGCAAATTATTTAACCCCTGTTGCTTCAGTTTCTTGCTCTTTAAAATGGGAATGATGATGGCTCCAGGCAAAATGAATACAAAGAGGCTGACACCAAAGAAAAGTCCCAGAGACATTTCAAATTCTACTTTCAATAGTTTAAAACATCAGCTGTGAGATTCGCATTATTTTGTGGTCGAGTGCTGTGTAATATCTGTCTCCCCCACTAGCTCCGGCTCACTGGGGTCGGGAATGTGGTATATTCAGTTTTCTATCCCCAGTGACCAGAACACGGTCCGATGCTCGGTCAGCACCCACCCACGGGCAGCACCGTCAGCCCAGCATTTGCTTCCCGAGGTGTTTGCGTTCCGATGTGTGAGTTCTGGGGTTTTGTCACACTATCTTACACTATCGGCTTGATTACGTCAGGGTTGCTTCCCAGTGATGTAAATCCTGAAAAGAAATCCTTTGTTTTGTTATTTGTTTCATGAAACTTTCCTCTGTGACT
>NW_011888985.1:1272544-1276321 GCF_000151845.1 Pteropus vampyrus | reverse complement strand
GCACCATTTTGTCAGGCCCCACAGGACCGCCTGATTTCTCGAGCGGGTCCTAACCTTTCTGTGGGCTGCTGGAGATGTGACTCATTGTTTTGCATTTTCCAGCCAGCAGCTGTTTGCAGAAGCACCGTGCGGATGTCTGCCCAGCGGGTGCAGGACGTGTGGGTTTACTGCCGCTGGTCCTCCAGCTCCGAGTCTAACAGCAGTGAAGAGGTATGACCAGGGGCTTGATACCCTCCAGGACAGCCCCCCTTGGGGTCTGTGTGTCTGTGACAAGCAGACTGGTGTGACAGAGTAGCCAGAACCTCACCCGGCCGTGGGCGAGCGTAGCGATGCTTCCTCACTTTGAATCCTCTAAGATCTTCCTTTCGACATTCCTTACTTCCTCCTGCGTGTTCTTCCTCTCCCTCTCTCTCTCCCTCCCTCCCTCTCTCTCCCTCCTCTTCTCCCCTCTAGTTCTCTCTCGATCCCTCACCTCCCCACACCCAGATTAGGAAAACAGCTTAAGGTACCAATTAGCAAACCTTCAAAGTTTTAGATCTAGGCATGTAGCTCGATGCCACTGTGGTTTGCTGGAAAACTAAGAGGGGCATTTTTGGATCCATGTTCAAAACTCTTTGCCTTCAACTTCATGATCTGTAGCTTCTTCATCTGTTAAATGCCAGGACCAAGGCCACCTGCTAGGCTGTTGAGAGAACTGAGTTGGTGAATATGACAGACCTGCGCTAGCATCCTCAGATAACAGATGGGCAGTGAATGGCAGGACACGTCTTGTCTCTTTCAATGAAAATGATATTACATATTTATTTGTCTGTCTGTTCGTTGTTTGTCTGCTTTTCTTACTAGAAGGTCTGGCTCATGAGGGCGGGGATTATTTTTCTGTTGGTCTAGAACGGCGTTTGATTCGGGCTAGGTGTTTGATGAGCGCTTGTTGAATGAATATAAAAGACCAAGGAGGGGATGGTCAGGAGTCCAATAGAAGGAGGAGGAGGCCTCTTGACTCTAGGGATCGAAATGTAATCGTTAAGTTATTCATTTATTCATAGCTGGGTAATATTCTCGACAGGTATTTTAAAAACGTTTTTTACCATTATACAGCCAAATCTGTCCAATGACACCTTTCCCTACCCATATTTTTATTTCATTTTTCAAGATTTAAGTCTGTAGTGAAAATTACATTAAAAGAGCATACAATTTCAACTTCGAGAATTACACATAAAAGTTACTATCCTATATTATTAACATATCCACATTTTAAATATTTTATGTGGAAGCCCATTTTATTTTTTAAATTTATTTTTCAGTTACAGTTGACATACAATATTATATGAGTTTCAGGTGGAAACATAGTGACTAGACATTTGCATAACTCATGAAGTGATCACCCCATAAGTCTAGTATTCTGGAAGCCCACTTTAGAATCGGGAAGTAATAAATCTAGAGTCCCCTGTTACAGGGGACAGGGTTATCAGTGCAGGGGGAACTTTGCACAGGCTGCTAGGACCTTCTTCACACGAAGTGAAGAACATAACCAATTGCTTGATCTCGTCCACACTGGCAACTTTTGAGGATCAACCCCCAAGTGATTTCCGGGGTGCTCTCCCCAGGATCCAATTTTCTTGGTCCCAAGGCATATATGAAGGGCCTCCTTTTCTAGACGCCATTAAAATATCTCGAAGGTCAGATGTGGTTCACAGCTAACACATTCGCATGCCCATTACTCAGCTAGCCCAGATAGGACAAGGACCTAGCGTGTCATTTCAGAAGCATTTTGTTGGTACTGATTTTGTGGTTTCTATGGGAAAAGCTTGGGAGGCAGTGAGGAGCAAGGCAAACATAGTCCTGGGCCTGTGGCATTTATAGATGAGCCTGAGTGATGTCTGCTAAGCCAGGGCAAGCATTTGGGAGCACGTAAGAGAGGACAGGATATTGTGTGGGGGGCAGGGGTGCTTTCCTGGAACACCAATGTTCAAACTGAGAACTAGAGGGTGGTGGACGTCAGGACAGAGGGGACGAGGGGAGGTGGGGGGGAGGAATTCCAAGCACGAGGGAGTTCCCTAAAGTGTGAGAAGCTGGCGGTTGAAATGAACAGAAACCCATTATGACTGGAATGAGCAAATTACAGAGAGAGGCGTAGGGGTGAGCCTGGAGAGGATGACGGACAGCTCAAGATAAGCTTCATGGGTCATGTCGAGCACCACTGGTTGATCCTAATGGCAAAAGGGCTTTGAAGGGTTCTAATTAGGTCAGTAGCAGAATAGGTGAAGGGTAGATGGGAACTAGGCAGGAGCGGATGGGGACGCTAGTAGGACAGGGGCAAGACAGTGCTGACTGGGGCCAGGAGTCAGGAGTGAACGTTGAAAGAAATGGATTCTGGTTCATTCTATGACCTTTAACGCAATTGGAATTAATTTAATAAAGGGTTCACTCAATGAACTCCTCTGCCACGTCCGATTTGGGAAGTTGATTCTGGGCAACCCATAAATCTGTTGCAACTTTCTCATTGCGATGTGAAGGCCACTCGCTGTTCTTCCGATCCCAAATTTTTGAAGAAGACTCTGACATGAAGTTAAGTTAGCCCCTGAAGCAAACAAGATTTTAGCATAAACTCTCAGGTCACTTTTTCTCAGTGATCAGGAGTTCATAAAGAATGGTGCGCAAATTAATGTGAATAATTTCTGAAATTACAGAATTCTGCAATTCATAAGAATGAGAAGAAAGCAGAAGGAGATTTAAAGTAAATCCTGGAAACCCGAAAACAGATTTCTTACAAGAAACAGAAAACAAATTAGAAAATAGCCGTTAACCATTTTCAGTGAAATAAATGGTGACTCTACAAACATGAAAGACAGTAGATGGGTGAATTCCAACGCAGAACAAATACACTATTGTTGGAAGTCAACAATAGAAGAAATAAAACTGAAAAAAAAAAAAATCCCCGAGTCATGAAAATAAAGATCATTTGAAAAACGTGCAAAATATAGAAGAATTTCCAGGAAAAGGTATACAATGTAAAGAGAGATGTAAGTCATGCAGAATAAGACAAAAAAGTCAAATGACGGTGAGTAGGGATTTAGATTAAATGGAAAACATCCGGTAAAGATATAATGAGAGAAATCGTCTTGAACATAAGAAACTTGGATTTTCCACTACGTAATTTTAAAAGGCATAAAAGCTATAAAGAAATTTGAGAAAATAAATTTCTGAATTGGCTAATAGTCTCCTCTCCTTAACCAAATAGATATTTGAATTATGGGTAGTGAGTATTTTTTTTTTTCATTTTGAAGGAGGAATGTGTAGAGGAGAAAAGGTTTCTATAGAGTGCACGAACTCTCAGTCAACCACGTGACACTGCAGTCACCACCAAGAGCGCCATCCTAACACCCGTAGGTTGATGATTGAACTTGACTTTAGATGAATCCTTCTGAATTGGAGTGGGTAGGGTTTCAGTCAAGAGACCCCAAAACAGTTCAAAAGGGAGAACCTGAGGAAGAATAACTGAACAGAAATTCTGCGCTCAGGGGAGGAGAGGTGCCAAGTATTTCATTTATTTACTGCCTTCCATTTTAAGAGATGGAAATTTGACCACAGGTAGCCCATGCCCAAATGGGACAATGCCCTGCATCGCATTCCCAGAAAGGCAGAGAAGCGTTGGCTGATGGACAACTCAGTTTAGGACCCTTCGGCACTGTCTGGGCCCCATTCATTTTCTTCTTCTCCTTGTCCCTGTCCCTCTCCTCCTCCCTCCCCCTCCCCCTCCTTCTCTACCTCCCTCTCTTA
>NW_011888985.1:1269957-1272494 GCF_000151845.1 Pteropus vampyrus | reverse complement strand
CTGCAGTCACCACCAAGAGCGCCATCCTAACACCCGTAGGTTGATGATTGAACTTGACTTTAGATGAATCCTTCTGAATTGGAGTGGGTAGGGTTTCAGTCAAGAGACCCCAAAACAGTTCAAAAGGGAGAACCTGAGGAAGAATAACTGAACAGAAATTCTGCGCTCAGGGGAGGAGAGGTGCCAAGTATTTCATTTATTTACTGCCTTCCATTTTAAGAGATGGAAATTTGACCACAGGTAGCCCATGCCCAAATGGGACAATGCCCTGCATCGCATTCCCAGAAAGGCAGAGAAGCGTTGGCTGATGGACAACTCAGTTTAGGACCCTTCGGCACTGTCTGGGCCCCATTCATTTTCTTCTTCTCCTTGTCCCTGTCCCTCTCCTCCTCCCTCCCCCTCCCCCTCCTTCTCTACCTCCCTCTCTTATTGCAGGTGACTTTTCTTTCTGTTTGCAGCAGGAAGCAAGATTAAGGGCGACACCAGGCTCATATTCTCTAAACTTAGGAGGAAGAGGGAGGGTTTCTCTCTAGTTCCGGCTGGAGATATGTCTCGGCATTACTCCCATGGGCCTGACCTAGACACGTGTCCCTATTATTTTTTAAATAACACTTTTATTGAGACATAATTCCATACCATAAAAGTCACCCTTTTAATGTGTGCGGTTCAGGGGTTTTAGTGTATTCATCATGTTGTACAATGGTCATCACGATATGAATCCAGAACTTTTCATCATCTCTGAAAGAAACTTCATATCCATTCGCAGTCATTCTCTGCTCCCCATCCTTCCGGCTCCTGGCAACCACTCATCTACTTTCTGTGTCTGTAAATTTGCCTCTTCCGGACGTTTCATATAACTAGAATCATACAACCTATGTTCTTCTGTGGCTGGCTTATTTCACCCAGCATCATCGGAGGTCCATGAAGCGTGTGTCAATACTTCGTTCCTTCATATTATTGAATAGTATTCCAACATATAGATGCTCTACGTTTGATTTATCCATTTATTAGTCAATCGACTTTTCGGTTATTTCCCTTTTTAACTATTGTAAATAATGAGCATTCAAGTGCAAGTTTTTGTGTGCACATATATTTTTATGTAATCTTTCACCTCACTGAACACATATGAAGACTTCATAGAAAATTCCAAATTCTGACCTAAACACAGTCTGTTTGCAAGTCCATATAACAAGCTTCCGTCATTCTGGTCCACAGTATCTGGGGGTAATTCTGAGTCTAGTGGAAAGCGTTTTAGTTAATTTAAACTTCATGTAAATTGCTTTTCCCCATGTGCTCTTAGACATACATGCTCGATATCATATACAGTTATTTAATATCATATATTGCCTTATTTTATTAAAAATGAATTACATGATACATCAGCGTCCTCTAGGGTCCTTTGCCTTTTTTACCGTGTCTTTCCTTTTTCTCTCTTTCATGTACCGATACGTACTGGTGCCTAAATTAACGTAGATGGTTTTTGGAGATATACTGGGATCTTCCAGATGGAGAAACAGTTATCTACTCGGTAAGTTGAGATCTGTTCTTTTTAATGTTTTTCTCTCGAGACAACGTCCTATGAAACTTTCTGTTAGTGAGTCATTTAAAACTATATCTATACACAACCTTTGAACAATTACAGTAATTACATAAAATAAACATTTCCTTTTATTCCTGTTTTTTTTTTTCTTAACGTTAGATGATAGCGATACAACTTCCCATTTAGGTGTCCCTTTATATCTGCACAGAGCTTTTCCATATATGATTTCATTTGATGGCCCGACGTCTCTGTCAAACAGGCAAGGGAGATGCTGGTTTTGACCTTAAGAGGGTTTCTAAGCTTAAACGCGCTTGCTCCCTCCTGGATGCACAGCCTGAGGTACAGGGTCGAGGTATGCACTACCCTGTAGCTGGCAGTTCTGGATGAAACGTCATCTGACTGGCTGAGACTGAGTTCGGTAATTCTCCAGCCATGTGGCCAGAGCTCTGTGAGCCTTGGATGGGGGAGGAGGGCTCTCTTTTCTTTCCTTCTGTCACCTCTTTTGAAGTGGGATTGGTTAATGTTCTGTGTGAGGCTCAAGAGCCATTTTTTTTTGTTGTTCCCAAGGCTTTTTCCTATTGGTGCTGACGATGGCAAAACCCTGGTGACCTCCCACTGCCTCCCTTGCTTACGAGGCATATATAGGGCATCAGTAATAGAATCACAGAACATTCTGGAAGTGGGCGGAGGGGCCTTGCCTTATGACTGACTGTGTTGCAGGTCTCGTTCCTGACACACCCGGAAATGAGCAGTTTCATGAACGATCCCTTGGTAAGTGGTCCTGCTTTCTTCAGGACAGAAACAGGCTCTGCTTCATGAAGCCATTTCTTAGGAGATAAATCCCTGAAATACAAACTATTTTAAGTGAAAACAGAAAGATAGTACAATACTGCATAAACCCACTTTGCAAATTATTTAAAAAGGTAATCTTGAGGTGTTAAAATGCACTTAAGAGTTGCCAGGAATCAAAGGGTCACCTCCGGCTCTGGACGTCGGC
>NW_011888985.1:1263695-1269907 GCF_000151845.1 Pteropus vampyrus | reverse complement strand
TTCTTCAGGACAGAAACAGGCTCTGCTTCATGAAGCCATTTCTTAGGAGATAAATCCCTGAAATACAAACTATTTTAAGTGAAAACAGGAAAATAGTACAATAGTGCATAAACCCGCTTTGCAAATTATTTAAAAAGGTAATCTTGAGGTGTTAAAATGCACTTAAGAGTTGCCAGGAATCAAAGGGTCACCTCCGGCTCTGGACGTCGGCACTGACCTCTTCCCCTGCTCCGCTTGGGTGTTTTCTGCGTAGCCCACACCCTTTCGATCTCTTCTTTGCCCTCCATCCTCTACTGGACTTTGTGGTGAGCAGAGGAATTGAACAGTTAATTAGCTTCTCCCTTTTACAGTTCAGTTTCCTCATTTAATCTTTGTGATAGCTCTGTCAACCAGGTGTGTCACCTGCTCATAGAGAAGAAATGACTACTAACGCGTGGCGTTAATTGTATAGACAAAATGCTCACTCTGCCCTACCTGCTTGACTCGGTTTCTCCTTCAGCCTTCGCCATCATCCTATGAGGCGCCACCAGCTTCCTCCCCATCCTGCAGAAGAGCAAACTGAGGCTCCGTGGGGTTCTGTAACTTGTCAGAGGCCACATGGCCAGCATAGGACTTTGATCCAGTTAGTGAGTGGCAGAGATAGGACTTTGATATAGATCTGTCAGACACTAAAGCCTCGGTTTTTTCCATGCTGCTTTCCAGAAGAATTGTGAAATTCACCTTATGTTCAGAGATCTCTAGTACCATGAATAACACAGATTAAAATGCCATCGAGTTCAGCGTCTGGTCCTCATTAGAGATCCTCCAGTTCATTTGAAGTGCTAGGGCTTACGATCTGAGGCTTGATTAAAAAGTAATGCCCAAGTTTTCAACCTTTTCTAAATTGTCACTCGGGAGAATATACAGTTATTCCAACGATGTGAACACTGTTGAACATTTTTTGAACATTTCTTTTGGAGTTGCCTCCAGAATCTATAGCCCATTCTTTTGAATCTCTGTAGTGTTGGAAAATATTTGCCATTAAATTTGATTTTGGAAATACCCAAAAGATATTTAGAAAGAGATCTGATTAATCAAATCGATAAGTAACTTGGGTACATTAGTTATTTATCGCTGTGTCAAATTACCTCAGCTTAAATCAACAAAAGTTTATTATCTCACAGTTTTTGAGAGTTAGGAACCCAGAAGCGGCTTCGCTGGGTGTTTCTGGCTCAGGGTCTCTAATAAGGTTTGCGACAAGATGTTGACCGAGGCCGCGATCTCAATCGAAGGCCTGCCTGGCGTGGAAGAATTCACTTCCGAGGTTACACGTTTGTTGACAGGTGTCAGTTCTTCATGGGCTGTTGGACTGAGGACTTCCGTTTCTCATCATATGGGCCATCCCACAGGGCTGTCTGAATGTCCTTGAAAGGTGACAGCTGGCTTTCCACAGATAAAATTACCACACACACACACACACACAGAGAGAGAGAGAGAGAGAGAGAGAGAGAGAGAGAGAGAGAGAGAGAGAGAGAGAGAGTAAGCACAGAGCACCCAAGACAAAAGGCATAGTCTTTTATTACCAATTTTGGAAGTGATATTCCACCGCTTCCGCATTATTTTATTAATCACACAGACCAACTCTGGTTCAGTGTGGGAGGGAAATACCCAAGAGTTTGAATATTTGGAGGCCATCTTGGAGGCAGGCTACCACATTGGAAAAATACCACATAAAATAATGTGACTGATCCTTTTTGTATGTCTCAGGAGCTAATTCCAGAGCCAAATTCTAAATAAACACTTTTGGCCTCGAAAGCATCACTGATGCCGATGTGCAGCTATCTCAGAGACTGCTTTGAACATGACATCTTAATTCAATTTAACAAATCTCTGTGACAAGCACTGGGAAGACCCACAGAGGACTGAAAGATGCATGCGACCGTCCCCGTGCTTGAGGGCTTGCGGTGGTGGCCGAGACGGATCGCACGTGGTAACAGAGTAGAGAGAAGTAAGCGTTGGGTGTGGCTGTAACACCACGCAGGGGAGAGTGTGGCAGAGCTTGACACGGGAGACGAAGTTGCCACGTCCTCGGGTGTTCTTGCGGCAGTACACGTTCTGGTTGTGCCTGTCACAATCCTTCACATTGATTTGTAGCCACATGGTCCATGTCGTCTTAGATCTTGACGTGATTGACAGAACCTACACATCCTTTTCTATTTTTAGAGATCATGAGAAGGGTCTTTCCTCCCGGAAACGGAAGGCACTCAAACCAGTGGTACAGAGCGAGACTAAACACGGGCTTTGAGTAACGGCCTCGAGGTAAGGGGACACGGGACAAAAACATGTGTATTTACGTGGAGTGACCGCCTCCAGACTGCTGGCCCACACCTCCGAACGTCCGTGCCTCTCCACCCCCCACGGCTCTCTCCTCCCAGATCCTGCTTCCCAGCTGTCTCTTCGCTCTCGCGCCCTCAATCTTCCTCCCGTGGCTTTCGTATTTGTCGCCATCGACATGGTCAAGGCTCCCTGCTTCGGGAGCAAACAGATGACAGATAACAAATGGAACAGCCCTCCCCTTGGGGCCGCCTCCCCTCCCAGCAGCTGCCCCTACCACCCGACCTCTGCTCAGCCTCTGGAGGCCGCTGTGGTCGAGGTTCCTGATACACCTCCTCACCCGCCTTCCCTTTTCTGTCTTTGTGCAAACTGGGTTTGAATCCTTCAGGTCTGTGACATCTGATCTGCCTTCCTTTTCTTAATCAATAATTTAAATCCTGGCGACCGTTTATGTCATCTCTTAGCCGCATTCTTTCCTTCCTCTGTAGAGAACTCTGTCATCTCTTCCATTTGCCTGGCTTTGTCACTGACGTGAAATTATTTCCAAACGTACATCTCTTGCCATGCTCCACCTGGGATCCAGGCCCTGATGTCAGCTGCCCACTAGGCGCAGTTGCTGTGGCCACCCCTGGGAGCGACCACAACGCCACCAGCCTCCTCTTCAGCTCTTTCTAATTTGAAGGTATCACCCTTCACCTAACTTCTCACACGCTCAAAATGCTGGAGCATCACTGCTTCTCCTTTCCACCTGTCTCCTTCCGACATCGCCAGGTGTTCGGTCTCCCTGGTTTGGCCCACGCTTTTCCTCTGGCAATGGCCCAACCCTCCATGACCATCGCCGCGAGCTGTCGCTTGACCTCTTGCCTCTGGTCGTGGTCTCACACCATCCACCTCGCAAGCTGTCCTCAGGTGTATCTGGAAATACAGAGGAGACTCTGGTCCTTCTTCTCGCTGGCCCCGCATGCTCGCTTCACTTCTGGGGTAGAGCCGGGGTGTACCAAAGGCAGACCTTGAGCCAAGAGGAAGAGCAGCGTCTCG
Source organism: Pteropus vampyrus (assembly GCF_000151845.1). Classification (NCBI taxonomy): domain Eukaryota; kingdom Metazoa; phylum Chordata; class Mammalia; order Chiroptera; family Pteropodidae; genus Pteropus; species Pteropus vampyrus. The sequence goes on along the minus strand of NW_011888985.1, from coordinate 1,266,556 downwards.
GCCCCAGGGCTGTGGGGAGGTGGAGACTCAGCCCTGGTTTTCCAGACCCCCACTGAGAGTCACTGAGTCTCTCATGGGTATAGAAATTCTTAGTTATTAGGGATTGGAGCAAACGTAGCAATGTAGTTTTGAAGGCTCCTAAGTGGTAAAGGGACATCAGAAAGGACACACTTAAAAAGAATCTTCGGAGGTATCACTTCAGCACACGTTCCTTTCACACACACACACACACACACACACACACACACGTACGTTAATAAGAGAGCTTGAGCTTTCGTGGGTTTTGCAGCTGCCATAGCACTGTATGCTTTAAGGAAAAAGTCTGGACTCCCTAGTGTGGCCCACGAAAACCTTGGTGACCTGGCCCTGCCCGGGTCCCTAGCTTCCTTCTCGAAGGTCTGCTGTTTTACTGGCTAATTCCTCCTCCCCATCCAGGTCTCCCTCAGCTCAGTGGCGCCTCCCAAGTCGGAAGTGCGTCCCTTTGCGGGCCTCCCTAAGTCCTAATCACAGGGCGCTACCCTCGCCGGTCTCCTCTCTGCCCCACCTGTCCCCACCAGACGGCCTGGACTCGGGGCTCGGGGAACTTCCCACACCATCAGCTCCCAGTTCCCTGCACAGAGCCTGGCACACAGCAAGCACACAGGAAGTTGTTTTTTTTTTTTTTTTTGAGTGAATGATAAAATCCTTCACTTTGGATTTTTGAGATCTTTGTATCCACCCCTCCCCCAAACCAGCTAAACATAGTGTAATTAATTTTTAACTGCTGGAATTTAAAAGAAATCAACTGACTTTTTTACTAAAATAGAAGGAAAATTTGTCAGTGAGGTCATACTGGATGAAAGATGCAAATGGTAGGCTTTCTTTTGAATCTATGCGCACCCTAAAAATAAAAACCAGCTTCGTACCGAGATCAAGAAACGACTCATTATGAAAAAACGGACTCATCATATTCCTTTTTCATAAACTTAAATTATTTCTTTTTTTTTTTTTTTTTTTTTTGGTTTACAGAGCATCCTTAAGGGTAAAAAACAGACTTCTCAATGGATTGGATGTATTTTGTTTGTGAATTGTAAGCCTATATGGGGCATGAACACATATATGTATCACAATATGTATTTGTGGTCTGGTGTCTATAAAAACCGATCACATCAAAAATGTCTCTTTAAAGGCAGCCTAGACAGAAGGGTGAAGGCTGCCACCTGGCCTGGCCACTGACTGTGACTTCGGTCCTGCCTGTGTCCCCACCCTCCCGTGACCTTCAGCAGGGCAAGTGTCCGCACTATGCTCCCAAGTTTCCTATAAGGACAGCAGGGGCTGGCAAGGCCAGCGCAGGGGTCCGGCGGGGAGGCGGGGCTGCGGGGCTGGGGTAGGCAGGCCTGGCTGCCGGCTGCTCTGCCACTTACGAGCGGGGACAGTGATCCAGCCCCTTAACCTCTCGGGCTCTGTTTCTTCAAAGGTTTATTATTATTATTATTATTAATTATTATTATTAATTTTACTTGTTTTTGTCTCTACTGGACCACGCACTCCTGGGGGATGCTTTACCTTGTTATTCCTATTAATCATTTTAGTTTAACGAGAAGAATATGATTAATGATGTCTACTTTAAATTATTGATAATATCTTTTGTTTCACAATGCGAAAAATAGTGTCTAGAACGTAATAAGGTTCAGTCAGGTTGGAAGGAAGGCAGGCACGAAGTCAGGGTGGCTTCATCCTGGGAGTGACATGTTCCCCGTGGCGAGCTTCCTGGAGGAGGAGACTTTGGCTCGTGTACCCCGGAATCCTCAGAGCCTGGCTCCGTTTCTGGAACAAAACAGGAGCTGAGTAAGTGATTTTGTAGTTTAATACGCGCTGTTCCAGGATTCCTTCAGGTTGCTAGGAGGTCATTTTGCACAGCGAGGTGGCTAGTGAAAGTGACTATTTAAACAAAGAGCTCTGGAGTGGTTTCCTTATTTGCTATTCTAAGGTAGGAAGCATGGCACGTCAGGTCCCAGCTCTCACGTCGCAAAGACTCTGTTTGAGGGTCTCGCGCTTTCTTGACTTTTACGGCTGGAATAGTCCAGACATTTTAGTTTCGTAGTGGCCGGAAGACCACAAGCCACGCCGAGTGCCCCCAAAGCACAGCAGCGTGAGTGATGCGTTCTCCTTCAGGTTGGTTGTCAGTTAGTACAGACTTCTCGGACTCTTCCGCCCGAGAGCCAGGAAGGAAGCGATTCTCAGCGAGGCCCGTCGTCAATCGCTGCATGGTGAAGAGAACCGGAGTCGTGATTTTAACGATTTGTTCGACGCATGTTCACCGAATGCCCGGTTCGTGCCTGTCCCCTGCACCGGTGAAGATCAGAACTCCCAAGGGGCCTGGGTCTGTGCGGACCCTGCACGCACTTTGATAACGTAAATCTTGCAACGGTCCCGATGATGCTGTGGCATTGTTATCTCTGTTTCGAAGATGGGGAAGCTGGGGCATTGCTCTCAGGGGCGGTGTGGGCGCTGGGATGGAGCTCTGTGATGTTCGTCTGTCTCCGAGGCCCTCCTTTCCTTGCTGGTGAGGCTCTACCCCATGACAATACCTCCGTGTCTGGAAAATGGCACGAGAGGGCAAAGCGAGGGTAATTTGTTGAAGGTGTTATGTGTCGGGTGAAGCTCGATGTGTATAGTTGCCATCTAGAAGGCAAAGCTTTTCCTCGGCCGGAAGTGTTAACGACATACGTACCTATCATCGCCTTCGTGGGAAGGGCGACTTCAAAACACTGGGCCTCTTAACGAGCTTGCTGATTTCCATGCCAGGTGTCAGACCCGTTCCTGACTTCTTGTCACGATCCCCCATGATCACCCACCTAGTGGGGGAGCCAGACCCCCCC
>NW_011888985.1:1261701-1263645 GCF_000151845.1 Pteropus vampyrus | reverse complement strand
TCTCAGGGGCGGTGTGGGCGCTGGGATGGAGCTCTGTGATGTTCGTCTGTCTCCGAGGCCCTCCTTTCCTTGCTGGTGAGGCTCTACCCCATGACAATACCTCCGTGTCTGGAAAATGGCACGAGAGGGCAAAGCGAGGGTAATTTGTTGAAGGTGTTATGTGTCGGGTGAAGCTCGATGTGTATAGTTGCCATCTAGAAGGCAAAGCTTTTCCTCGGCCGGAAGTGTTAACGACATACGTACCTATCATCGCCTTCGTGGGAAGGGCGACTTCAAAACACTGGGCCTCTTAACGAGCTTGCTGATTTCCATGCCAGGTGTCAGACCCGTTCCTGACTTCTTGTCACGATCCCCCATGATCACCCACCTAGTGGGGGAGCCAGACCCCCCCCCCCATGAGATAGAGAAGCCCCAGCCGGTGCTCAGGACGGGGGTGGAAACCTGGCTGTGTGAGACTCTGTTCCCCGACCCTGTGCTCTGAGGCTTGCTCACGGCCCATGCCTGCCGACTACGCCACCGAGCGCAGGCCCTTCTCGTCACCGCGCTGTTCTACAGAGTCGCTGCAAAGCCTCGTTAGTGAACACCGACGGCCCATCGCTGCTCCTACCGGAGATACAGGGGGAGGTTCCCGGCGGCCTCTGGTCACAATTTACGTGAGTTTCTGTTTAAAGACACCTCATTTAATATATGTAGTTGATTTATTAATGTCGAAAGCGCTGCCACCAGCACGTAGCTCAGGCCTGAACGAAGCTCGTCTCCACGCATTTTCTCCACGGGGCGCCTCGCGGCCTTTTGTACCTGAAACCCTGGGGACCATTTTAAACAGCGAAACCGCCAACGAAGGGGACGAAAGTACAAAAACGGGGGCACTGAGCGGACTGCAAGAAGGACACCGGTTTGCGGAATGTCGTCACTCTGCCCGACTTCAGCCGGGACACACGCGTGTTAGAAGACGCAGCATTTTCTTCTCTCTGAGCTCGTCCCGGAATGAATGTGCAAGCGCCGGGGGCACCGATTCGGGGTGACGGAGAACTGTTAGTGACTCGGCGACTTTCTGAGAATACCGAGGATCTCCGCACAGCGGGTCCCGACCCCCGGTTTATCCCGAGCTCCTCCCCAATCTCTCTCGTGTCCTGCTGATCGGGACTTTAAAGAAAAGCCGTCTGCACTTGCCGCCTCCAGTCCCTGTCAGCCCTGGCCGTCCCTGCTCTGCATCCGCTCCCATGCCGCCTCCTGGGCACTGTCTCCCCTCTTCCCGCCGAGACACACGGCCGCATGCGACGCCGACGACAGCTCCCTTCTTTCCTGGAAGCCTCTGGCCTCCGAGGCTTTGTGTCCCCAGCCAAGACGTCCCTCTGCCCCTCACGGACCTCTCCTCTCCTCCCGCTCCCTGGCAGCGATGCGCCCCCAGCTCCGGCCGCGTCTCTCGCTCCACTCACCGTCCCCCGTCTCCAGGTGACCCCCGGCACCCCCGGGGCTTTGATGCCCGCCTGTCTGGGGGTGGCACCGACCTCTACTTTCACTGGCTTCTAGGCTAGAGCTCGATTAGGGGCGGGGTGCCACATACCGCCATCGGCTCTTCTGCCGCATGCTCCAAGGACAATTCTTCCCTTCCCAACCTATTCCAACTCACCTTCCCGGGTACCCAGACCCCAAACAAAGCCATCCCGGCCCTCGTCCCCGGCCTCAGCCGACCAGCCGCCGCGTTCTGCTAGCCCTTCCTCTGGGATGTTTCCAGCTCCGCGCCCTCCTCTTCATGGCCCGGCCTCCTCATCCTCTCTAGCCTGCTGAGGTCGGCATCTTCCCGACAGTCTCATCTTGGCCCCCTCGAAGTCACCTCTGCCCTGTCGCCAGAGCACGTTAACACCAGTCCTCACAGGTCAAGGCCCTGCCCACCCGGAGGGAGGAGTCTAGACTCCCCAGCGATGTGAGACAGTTAGAGCG
>NW_011888985.1:1256114-1259916 GCF_000151845.1 Pteropus vampyrus | reverse complement strand
CCGTTGTCCATAAGTTTTAGAACTTTCCTGGATAGTCCCAAAAATGCTTATTTTATTTTGACTTTAAGATCAATTTGTCAAGTTACGAAAAAAAAATTATGTTGGTATTTTAAATCAAATTAGTTATTTAAAATTTGTAGGTTTATTTAGAAAACATCTTTAGACTTTTGAGTTTTGCTCTATAGGATATGACTTTGGGTGGCGAACATACAAAGCAATATACAGATGATGTATTGTAGAATCGTACACTAGAAAGCTATATAATTTTATTAACCAATGGCACCCCAATCAATTTAATAAAATAAAAAAAAATAAGATATACATTTCCATTTACTGAAGACTTCTTTTATGTCCCTTAACAGAGTTTAAGAGGTGTGTGTGTGTGTGTGTGTGTGTGTGTGTGTGTGTGTGTGTGTGTGTGTTTGGCATAGTTCTTTTAAAATTTATTTACTAGTATATACTGGTATATTATTTTTGTTGTCATAAATGAGATCCTTTGTTATTATGTCTTATAATATGAAGCTAATATATATAAAGTTTTTGGCCTGTCTTCCTACTAAATTCTCATATTGTTTTTAATAGGTTTTCAGCTGATATTCTAGCGTAGTCCATGGATATGTATAACTTTTGCAAATAATATTAATTTTGCCTTCTCCTCTTCAGTTTTCGAATGTCACATCTTTCTTTTTCCTATTTTTTTTAAAAAATATATTCCAGCGAGGGTAGATAATAGTACAATGATATGTCTCTCTGTCTCGTTCCTTATTCAACATTCTAAGAAGCATTTTCATGCTTCACCATCAAGTACAATGCTGGCTTCCGGTTTGGCGTAAGGGGCGTTTATATATTCAGTCCCTTTAAGATTGTATCTCTCCTTTTCCTGTTACGAGTTTATCACATAAATATATACGGAGCTTTATCAAACATCTTATGCAATTTGTCTCTTTTGAATTTCAGTTTTGGAATTTGGAATTTGTCTTTCTTCTTCGACAACAAAATATGGCAAATTATGTTACAATGTTGCTTATACTGAATCATTTTTGCTTTCTTGGAACAACACCCCTGGGTTATGATTTACTATTCTTTAAATATGCTGCTGAGTCTAGTGGTCGCTGTTTCATTTAGGATGTTTATACCAACATTCATAAGTGAGAGTGACCTGTTTATTTTTGTGCTGTCTTCATCTGGTTTTGGTATCAATGGTGTGACACCCAACATATGTTTACAATCTCTACATAGCATCTCTCCCTGCCCTCCCAATCCCCTGGTTTAATAAAGGAGCATCCACAGAAGGCAAGTGTGATTTCTTCTGTGGTCAGAATAGGATATCGACCACATGTAAAGTAAATGATATATTTCTGTCATGTGCCAGTCTCTGAGTTTGCTAGCCTTTCCCAAGCCTTTTTGCCAGCACGTTTCTTCCTCCTTCTTCAGGAGAGAGAGAATAGCGATAAACTATGTCCAATCCCTGTTTAGCAATAGTCATTGGTCCAGGGCAGGAGTCGGCTGGGTCATGTATCTGGCCAAGGAACTGTCTGGTTTGGTCTGTAACTTTGTACATCTGGGCGTTTGCGCGTCAGCAGAAAGACAAACTCTCTTAGTGGGGACATGGGCTCGTTGGCTGTGGGCAGCAAGAGGCCTCACAAAAGATGCAAACTGAGGGTACAGTTCCCACACACCCCATATGCTCAGCGGCGTTTGTTCTAAGAACAGACGTGATCCGATTCCTCCAGGCAAGAATTCAAGTGAATAATTTTCTGTTCCAAAAGAGACCTTGTGGCTTTCCTTTGGACAATGCATACCTGTCTTCCCAACTGCCACCTCTTTAGAAATCACCCAAGACAAACATCTGCAACCTCTCCATAAAAATGTCACCATGCCACTTGGAGGCATGCAACCCAACAATTCTGGCCTCTCTCCAGAGGCAGGTGTGACTGGAGCCAAGCTGTAGGGAGTGACTTTTTATGAGAGAATCAGCAGCAACTTGTCAAGCACAGCGATGTAGCATTACTGGGTGCCCCTGGGGACGAGCACACATCTCTGAGCATTTACCTTCCCTGTCCCTTTGCAACTTGGATTAAAAATTGCCCAGAGTTCAAATATTTAATGTTCTTCCTTATTTCCCATTCCTGGTGTGTCTCGGGGTAGTGTGGCTTCTTGCCGACCTGTCCCATGCCTCCCTCATCCAGGGTCACGTGCGAGGAGGGCTGTGCTTGCTGTCAGGTCCTGCTTCAGCCTGAGAATCCACCGGCGTCCTCTGTGCCTTTGGGCAGCTCTCTAGAACAGTCCGCTTTGTGTTATTTTCCTTTCTGGATTGCAGCAGGAGATCGTGAGATCGATTTCATACATATTTCATGATACGTGGTCTGATTTGTTCAGTGATGATGGGATTTTAGTGGCTCGGAGAAGAATCCTTCTACAGAGTGTTCTGCTCTGCAGATGCCGAGCCGCGGTCTTGCGAAGCGAAGCCGAGATCCATCAGCTCTGCATTCCTGGAACGCGGGCTTCCTCCCTGCTCCATTTTCTTCCTATCTTCCTCCGTGGTCCGCCACGCGGTCAGCCTTCTGCAATCCAAGGAAGGCAACACTGAGGATTTGCCATCGCGGTCAAGTGTCCTGTGTGAAGAGCCCTGTTTTATGTGAGCAGTGGATTTGAGGGGTGTGCGGGGTCCATGGTGGGTGAGTGTGAGCGGGGTGAGCAGGAGACCAAAGGGGCTGCAGAGGTAGCAGGCAGCGGTGGGGGCTGGATGGGTGAGTTCAGGGTCTAGAGACCCCAGGGGCCTAGAACACGGTGGCAGCTGGAGCCCCCTGGGCTTCCTGGAGGTGGTTGGCTACACTGGCCCAGAGTGAGAGTCCAACACCCTTGCTGTACTTTACAGTTTCCCTAGCTGTGCCCATGGGCAAGGGGCCTACAAATTATGTTGCATGGTCACGAGCCCAGCCACTGTCGCCATGGTAACAGCTGGGGTTACTGGTCTATGCAGCACATGGAGTCTCTAACTGGGCTCAGGCGGCGAGCTGCGGGGGCTACCAGAGTCATACGCACACAGGTCAGCAATGGTGGTCAAGAGGCATTAGACACATTGGAGAGGTTATGACTTCAACCCCTCCTGGGAACTTTGAGAGACAGAGTCGCAGATTTAACGTGAGACAACCTCCACTCCCACCCCACCTTCCCTGGCCAGAGCCGTCTCAGCCGAAGACCAGCAGGATGGTTCTGCCTCATCCCTGGACTCTTGTGGCTGCTCGTCCCGAATCCACCCACGCACCGGCTCACCCCGGCAAGGGGTGGGCTCCCCAGTGTGGGAACCGGTCCTTCCGGAGACGCCGGTTGGCAGAGGCAGAGAAGCCCTCCACACCTGCTCGCTCTGGTGGGTTTCCCACCCCTGCTTGTTGACGCGGAACAGCAAGAGGTCGATGAGAAGCTGCAGGTCCTGGACCCTCAGATTTCTCGAACCCGCCTGCCTCAGTCTGCGTGTTTGCGCCCCCTCCCCCCAGCTGTCGCCCTTCCCCCCTTCGACTCCACCGTCATCCTCTCTCTTCACATCGCGAGGTCTTCTACACCAGCCCTGGGCGGGGCCCGTTTTGTCCCTTGCCCAGCTCAGTCTGTCCCTGTCCCTCCTGCGTTCTTGTGCCCTTGGGAGGCGGGAGGCGGGAGGCAGGACGTGGTGTGGCGTTCGTCTTAACATCCGTGTCGGCTCCCATGCCCCCTTGCCTTGGTAGGAGATGGCTTTGGCCATCCTCGTTCCATAATCCAAATCATGCAAAGTATCGACCATCTATTTTCTCTTATATCTTCAGTC
>NW_011888985.1:1244376-1255114 GCF_000151845.1 Pteropus vampyrus | reverse complement strand
ATTAAATTAAAATAAAATAAAATAAAATAAAATAAAAAACATAACATAACATAAAATAAAATAAAATAAGCAATAATTAAATCTTTAGAAAGGTAATCAATAGGTCTGAAGTTCTCTCAGGAGACATGAGGCAAAGAGGCCGATAGCCAAACTGTTGGCTGGCTGGATCGCTCTGGCCACCAGATGTCACCATGCGTGCTTCCTACAAAACCATCCCAAGCCCCCTCTGAGGTCCCACCTGCCCTCTGACACATGTGCACTGGGCGAGTCCATGACAGATTCCCTGAGCTGGGTTCTCTGAATTGGCAGCGGGGACACCCTGAGGGTGGAGGGTTGGAGGAGGATTGTTTTACCCCAAAGGACCTTGTTAAACACACATGCTATTATCCATCTCCCTTCTTCCCTGACTGAAGGCCTGGACTCCTCGGCTCACGACAACAGACAGCAGCTGGGGCTCCTTCCTAGTTGTCCTTTGCCCGTGACCCTGGCATTTTTTGCTTTCATGTCCAAGTAGACACTCCCTTGGCTACCACTCAACAGAAAACTGGCATCTCTAAAAGCCAAACAAAACCAGCTTGAAAGAAGAAACAAAATCAGTGAACAGACAAGAGTCCGAGCCTTTCATCCTCTCAGCAAGGCGCCTGCAGGTCACGGCTGTGTGGACGGAGTGGGGGAGTGGGGAGAAGCCGCTGTCTCTGGGCTCCCAGGCTTGGGGCTCCCGGGGCTTGGGGTTCCGAGCCGTGGACACCAGGTGCCAGAATTTGCTCTGTGCGCCTCTGTGGGCTGGTGGCACGGAGAGCAGGCTTCCTGCTCTCTCCAGGTCGCAGTCCCTGGGTCTCGGTCACACTGGGAAACGGTGTCATTTGCTGCTGCTTCAAAGGCAGAGCTGGCGCGGTGGCAGCCAGAGCCGAAGGCTGCCCGCTCTCTCCGCCTTTCCTCCCTCTCCTGTGTCCCCTCTCTGGGCCAGGTCTGCCGGGACATCAGATGGCTCAGAGGGTAGGTGCGGTCACTGCGTCCCATTCCAAGGCATGGATCCGGTTACGGACATTCTGTTCTCAACTCTAAAAGTTAGCTTTTGTGGAAGCAAACCCTGCATTTTCAAAAAGCATTATAAAAGGAAGCATTACGTTAAAAAAAGAGATTAAAGTCACCCCAAATCCCGCCACGTACATTAGTCTCTCGAGTGCCCTTTAGAATGTATCGTGCAAAACTTCCTCTGCCCAGGAATGAGTTGCTGGCCGCCTCTCCTTCCTCTCTGATCGCTCTCAGATAATAAGAGGGTCTCCGGTTAGTTTCAGTCCTAAAACAGAATCACGCCTTTGATTAGAACAATGCCGGGTTACAGAGCATGCGTGCACGTTACACGCTGTTGCACACGTATGGGCATACGTCCTATGACACAGGCAAAGCTCTGAGGTGAGAATCGTCGTCTACTCTCCTGTCCCAGACGCGTTCAGCGCTGTCTGTTGTCACAAGCAGAGAGAGGGGACTGCACAGTTCTTTGGGGTCTGGGTAGATTTGTGCCCTGGAGCCAGACTCACGGTAAGGCTGCTTCCTCCGCTCAGGTTCTTTTAGAAATGCCCTCTGCTCTCTTCTCGTTTGTGTTCCTTTGGCCCTGGGCCCTGAGCAGACTCATTGCAAATGGTCCCTGTGACTCCGTGCTCAGCCCATCTCCCTTCTCCAGGCTTCTCACCCTGCCCCGCAGCCACACTGGATTGACTTAAGAGCACCCCATGCCAGCTGCCCTGGGTTGAACAGCATCCCCTAAAAATTCGCGTCTCCCCAGAACTTTGGAGCGTGACCTTATCTGGAAATAGGGTCTTTGCAGATGTAATTAGTTAAGATGGGGCGGGCCCTAATCCAGTGACTGGCATCCTCCTACGAAAACAATGACGGCGGCAGAGGGAATGAGTCCGTGTCACGTGCAGGCGGAGACTACAAGCCAAGCAAGGCCCCCAGCCGCCGGGAGCAAGGCGCGGACCGGATTCCCCCTCAGAGCCTCCAGAAGGAGCCGACCCCGCTGACATTTCTAGAATGGCGAAGGACAAGTGTCGTTGTTTTAAGCCGCCCATTCGTGGTACTTCATTATGGCAGCCGCGGGAAACGAATGCACAGACTTTTCCTCTATTAACTCACAGGGTCCCAGGACACACCCGGGCATCGTCTGCCTCGATGAACTCTGGAAGGCAGGCTGGTCCCCAAGGGTGGCCCTCACCTGGCCCTGCCCGGTCAGCTCTTCCCTTACCCTCTCCATTCCCTGGTGGACTCGATCTGCAGTCCATTTTCTCCTTCGTTGTGGACGAGACACCAGTTCTCAATGTAACCCAACTTCGTCTTGACCGTTCTGTGGGAAGAGAATGGAACCTTGCAGCCCCAAGTGAGCAGACACCTGGAGCCAACAGCAGCTGGAAGAGGCCAGAAAGAGGTCCCCTCTAGAGCTGTGGGTGCGGCCGTCCCCGCCGACACCCTGGCTGGCACCTTGATTTTGGACTTCTGGCCTCCACAAGGGCGAGAGAATAAATTCTGTGGTTTAAAGTCACCCAGTCGTGGTAATTTGTCATGACGCCCTGGAAACTACCACACTAATTATATTATAAACGTTTCCCCCATGTTATTAGACGCCGTGGTAATTATTTTTAATGATAGCACACCATTCTGTAGTATAAGAAAGCCAATCAACACTCTATTGTAAATGTTTAATATTTGAAAATTGAGCTAACTAAATAATAAGGAATTAGACGCACTCGAACGTACATTTTGAGATCCGGTAATTTCCTTAGGAGGGTTTCCTAGTGGCGGAGCTACTGGGTTGAGGGCCGTACCCTCTGGTCTGCCTGTGCTCTCCCTGCTGGAAGCTTATTGCTCAGAGCCTGTAATTTCCGTAAATATTATTTTCTGCTAGCTGGTACAAGACGTGTAATAACCCTATGACTCATTTCTGTAACAATACTTACAAATGCCATTCTCGTGAGAGTGAGAAGCTCTTCTGAAAACCAGGCCGCCCGGTACTTAGCCTGTCTGGGTTGCCCGTCTGACAGATTTTCGTCCCAATTAGCTCATGCCCCTCAATTTTGGGGCCGGTTGTGTATGAAAGGTGCGTTTCTTTGTGCTTGTTCTTTTATGGGTCTCAACTCTAAAACCAAGTCCTGAACAGCAGCAGCCTGCCATCCTCAAGCACCGAGAACAAACGTGCTTTGGGTCAGTGCCCCCTCTCTCTCCAGTACTTAGCAACCTAAACGCCAGAGCTGCTAGAAGTCCTGTCAGCCCAAGGCATCTCTGGGCATCTTTGTTCTAAAGAAATCAGCATCGAAGAAGTTACTGAAAACTATTTGTATCTAGAGTCGCAGGATCTGGGGTTCAACTTGTATGTGGCCAATATCTAATTATTTTTACCTGGGGAATGTTTGTATCATTTGACCTTGGTGACGTATTCTGGGCAGAGAGAGTAGTGGGCTAAATGAACTCTAGCAGTTTTAACATTCTCTCCTCCTGCAAGTGTTCGAACAGCCCATTCGAAGGGCCTCGGTGGGTTCGTTTCTAAGTGACGGGGCAAACGTGTGTGAACGCCATCAAGCTCTCCTGTGTGCATCACTCGAAGGTGGCATCTGAAGTTAAGACTTTGCCAAAATAGCAGTCACAGAGAAGATCTTGACCCTATTGAACCGATGCGATTGTATCAGGAGCCTACTGCATTTACTCAGTCGAATAAAACATTTGATTGTTATACAAACTACTATCTTGATACACAGGTTATAATTAGAGACGATAACATAAATCATGGAAATATCACCTAGCTAGCTATCATGTCTCATTTGTAAGTTTATAAGAGACCGTGGCCTGCCATAAACTTATAAAAGATGCCTGTGTAATTCTGACCTGGAACCTGAAAATGATTTAAAAAACTTAGTCTAGAAAAAAGCTGATGAGTACAATCAAATAGGAGATTCATTATTAGTTTGGCCAATTCCTATTGAATAATACGCCTTGATTCTAAGAGAGAAACCCAAACATACACACACACACACTAAAAAGTACGAAACAGACGCAAAGTAGCATCTCCGTCCTCGTCCTCTTGGCGTGTTTAAGCCAGCGCTGCTCCTTCAGGAAGAGAGAAGGGCAGGTGCACCAGGAGGAACGGCCGTAGCATAAAACCATCACAAAGAAGATGACGTTTCCACGTAACACCTTTTTGCGGTTCACGAAGAGCCAATGGACACCGGTCTCAAGTTACGCACAGCGTCGCTAGGAGACCCAGGGACAATTTAGTTAAACTGTACGGAATTATTTGTCTTCGGTATCGTGTGGCTATTTTGGCTTCCTTGATTTTTCTGTTGTGATCCATTTTTGTGATTTCGTAAAACTCGTCGAGTCTTTAGAATTAGGTGGAACTTCAGAGAGCAGCTGCAGCAGAGGCAGGGGAGTGTCCCCTCTCTCTGGAAGGCCGGCTCAGGGACACCTCAGCCATCTCTCCCAGGGACTGGTTGACCAGCAGGCTTGTGACCTCACTCTGGCCGGGGCTGAGTGAGAGAGAGTCAGCTGGAGGATGCCTGACACATTTTCTTGCTTTACGGGTATATCTTTCTTCTGCAAAGGTGAAGTCGACACGTTGCAGAGGGCAGAGCTGAGAGAATCTGAGACATGGCACGGAGCCGGTGGGTTTAACTAAGCCTCGACCCTGTCTTATACCTGGGCTTCCAGAACCAATCCATTCCGTATAGGTTAAGACGTTTGGGGCAGGCTGTATGGCAAGGGTCCCAAGTGTGGCATGCTGTCTCATTGGGATCATCTCATCTTATCCTGAAAACCAGAGGCCTTCAGGCCACGGTGAAGGGCTTGTCCGAGATCCTTGGCTACTTACAGAAAGACTGGAAACCGGGCCCAGCTTCCCAACAACCTGCCCGTAGCTCCCCATCCCACAGTCTGCTTAAGGTCGAGAGGGCCTTCTACACGCCTTTCCAAATGCACCATGCTTTGGGGGGATCAGTGGACTTCTCAGGGGCGTGGCTCTTTAATGTTCAGAGAAGATGGATAACATCAGAGGAACAGTGTTTGTCTGGGAGACCAGAGCCTGGTGACCCGACTTACTGAGATCCTTCTTGGTTCTCACTCAGGCACCACGGTGCCTGCCCGGGAGGTAACACTGTTGAGTGTTGCGATCGACGGGTCTGGTTCTCGAAATGCCTCCAACGAGGTGTTCTCCAGTGAGACTTTGCTTCTTGATTAGAACATTTCTGCCCACTGCTGTAGTGACATTCACAAAGGGCTTCGGTTTCCTGAGGACACCTAGCACACAAACGCCTCCTAGCTGTGCCTCTAAAGGAAGAACAGGGGGGGTCTGCTCTCTGCCCCTGTGTCTGGACTTTTTCAGAGAGCGTGGACCTTTTTTGTCTCTCTCTTCTTCATGGCTTCCACGATCTGACTCCTGACTCCACCCCCCTGAGGACACCTTTTTGTGCTACTGTTCTAGGTATTATATTAAGGACAAAGGTACTAGACCACGAATCGGACAGCCTGGCTCTAACTCCTGGAAATGACCTTGAGTAGGCCATTTCAATGACACTCTGCAAAACTTAGTGTCCCCAGGCCCTAGCTCATCTGAAAATAAAGATAACAACGCCCGCGAGCACATGTCCCACCCGAGCTGCCCCTCCAGCCTGTCCCACCTGCACCAGCCGGGCACCCACTCGGCGAAAGGCACAGCACCAGGGAGGAAATATGAATGTACATTGTGACGCGTCATCTAGATGTAAGGTCTTGTCGCCACCATAAAAACGTTCGCCTGGAAACGATATCAAACATTCGATTACTTCTTCAACTCCTGTAGCCTTCCACGTCCATACACCTCGCGTAACTGGCATTAGTGGTAGAAACAAAATGCCATCCTTTTGTGCCCTGCCACCTTCCCCAACTGGAGAAGAACCATGGGGACAGGAAACATTATAAAGGTCATCTGGCTGAAGCATTTTTTTCTACAGTCGTGCGTCACTGGGTTTTCTGAGGGCTGGTTAAACATTATGGATGATTGATGTCCCTGACAAGTCTCGCTTTTGTTTCCTATTTAATCAGTCACACATGAATCAGGGACAACACAAACCTTTACTCTCTGGGAAAGATCTTCGTCAAAACAGATTAAATTGTTTCTGAGTTGTTTAACTCATCATGCAGTTAAAAGCGCCCTTGTGTATATTATGGGTTGAATTCCACCCCCAACCAAAAAAATAAATAAATTAATTAAAAGATAGGTAAGGTCCGAACCCCCAGCACCTCAGGCTGTAGCCTTGCTTGGGTGATAGATGTGACTCTTTAAGCCGCGATGAGCTCATACCAGAGTACGGTGGGTTTTCATGTAATGGCCAAGTGGCGAAGGCACAGATTGGAGCAACACAGCTGCGAGCGAAGGACCAGCAGGGAGTCGGAAGGCGGGAAGAGGCGGGGAGGGTCTCTCAGGTGTCAGCGTGAGCGTGGCCCTGCCGACACGTTGGTTTCAGACTTCCAGCCTCCGGATCTGTGAGAGGGTACCTCTCCGTTGTCTCATGTGCCCCCGTTTGTGCAGCTTTGTTATGGCAACTCTAGAAAACGAATGGAGTGTATAAGAATGTTGGGAAGAGGAGGTTTTCCAAGTGATGCTGGATTAGTTGTCTGTTTCTGTGGAACAAATCACCTCAACTTTGCAGCTTACACGTATTTTTTATCTCAGTTTCCATGGGTCGGGAACCGGAGGGTGGCTTAGCTGGGGCCTCTGCCTCACTGTCCCTTACAGGTTGCATCCAGGTGTTGGCCAGGGCCGAGGTCTGATCTGAAGGCTTGACTGGGGCATGAATCACCAGCTGTAGGTGGTGTGAAGGTACCTGGCACCTGGTCTCAGCTGTAGGTGGTGTGAAGGTAACTGAGGAGGCCCATGGGTGGGCCCCGGACACCAGCGGTGCAGGCTCGTCTGTCCCCAGGTACTAAGGAGAGAATGCTCTTCTTGGTCTAACAAGCTAAGTCTTTAGAGATAAAAGGATTGAGTATATTTCTTGATATCAATGGCTGCCTCCATTAAGACTACACGTTCTGTCGTCTTTTTTGGAGCTCATATATTTTTGAAAATGTGATGTTTTCGATGATGCCAAAATAGGTTGGATCGAGGATTGAAGAAATTAAGCTATCTGATCATGCTTTTTGGTAGTATCTTAGGGAAATCAGTGGTGACATCTCTATCTCATCAAATACTGGGATTGATAAGAGCCACATACTGACACTTAGGACAAGTTTATTATGTGACCGACACTGGGTTACATACTTTTATTTACATATTCGATTGCTGTCCAGAGAAAGCCTATTAATGCATATATTTATACACTCTTTTAAATATTTATTGAGCATCTACTATATGCCAGTTACTGGCTGTGCTCGGCACTGGGAATGCGGCACATAACAAAACAACTGTCCAGATGGGCTTTAAAGGGCATAAATAACCTTATCTCCTGTGTTCAGTGTTCTGAACGGTTTCGCTTGGAAACACAAGTGTTGGCTACACATCAAAATTCCTGCTTTGTTACTAATGGATTAGGAACTATAGTTTGATCCCGAGTCCAAAATTATCGTCTTACTTGTCCATCACGTTGTAGTGGAGACCGGCCGACCGTTTCCGGCCAGGCCTAGCAGGAGAGGAGGGCCCTGAGGTGTGTGGGCAGGAGCGGTCAGCGTTGGCGAGAGACGGGGGCGGGGGACGGTGCTTGCTCACAGTCTCTTCTCTCATGCCCTCCAGGGAGCGGGTGCGGTAGGAATGGCCGAGGTGGGTGCTGTTACAGAGTCGGCATGCATTTCGTGGGAGGAAGAAGTTCTTGAGAGACTTTTCATACTCAAAGGACTTTTCCGCCTCGTGGTTTTCCATGCCTGTGAGCCTTCTGTTTGCTCTGGCCAGACTTACCCATCATTCTCTGGATGGTTCTGTCCTGATCCTGGATCCAGAATGCTTCAGCAAACCGCAGTTTAGATGACTTTTGTGTCCCTGTAAATGCTCCGGTGCAGAAATGCAGTCGAATCCGTCAGCCGGTCTCCGATCACTGAGCCAACTCTGGGCTCTGCGTTTACTTCCTTGTTCCTTCTCGCCCCACACGAGGGTGACTAAGTGGCTCTAACCAATCAGCTGTTTTCTGTTTTTTTTTTTTTCCTTGTCCTTTATTCTTTATTCTATAAAAGCTTCCTGCCTTCTGCCCCATTTTGCAGTTTTCCGAATGAAGACTGTCCACATTACGAAATGTTAACTAAAGTTTGTAGCATCTAAGTTGTCTCCTTTCATCCTTCAATACGAACTGGAGTTTTCTGAGACAGCGCGAGAGGACATGCAGTATTTTAAAGGGGAGCAAAATATGTCATCCCAACATATGCCTCTTTAGCATAAGGATTATTTTAAACTGATTATTTTGAGAAACAGCAGACACAGACAGAGAGCTCTGAAAATGAAGTGGAAGCTGCCCTTTAAAAGGGACATTTCCATGTGACGAAGGAAATCCCCACTGGTGAGGGCGTCTCTCCGTGTGTACTGGGAAGAGAAGGGTGGCTCTAAATCGCAGGAAACTCCTCTCAGTGGGGCAGGCAGGGGCTGGAATCCATATGACAACCTCACCCCCGTTCAGCATGGCTTTCCCAGCGGCCGCCCCGTACTACCCAAGCACCTTCTTTAGCTAAAGATGGATTTAAGCTGGTGGTGTTGGCTACCTAAGGGAGTTACTCATTCTCCCCTGAGCATCTCCCATGCAATCGTGAAGCAGACATGTTAATAAACTCAGTTTGTTTTTCCTCTTGTTAATCTGTCTTTTATTATGGGAATCTCAACTAATAACTCAGAAGCGTAGAAGGAAAATTATTTTTCCTTCTCTAAAATTTCCTAAGTTTATTTGATCAGATTTTTTCTCTCCCTCTCCTTTTTCTTTGGGTCGGGGGGAGGCTGGAGGAGCTTCCCGAAGGATTCTTTGGGAAGTATTAACCTAGTGTTATACTTCACTAAATAAAATTTAAACCCACTGCTGTTGCCTGTTCTTAGCATTGCAACTTGGGATTCATAATTCGTTTCCCACAACACAATGCAGCGAGTGGAAACAGTACAATTAGGGCTGTAATCTGGGCATATGCAGGTGAGACGAGCTTTCGTGGAACAGTCTGGAAAACAAAGCACCATGGATAGCGCTGTCTCCAGAAGAGCATCTGCTTGGGGTTGCAAGCAGATTAGGGACATACTCGTGGAGTTCAACCCAGGCTTAACTGGGGAGCTCACTTTGCCGGAATTCTCAAAGCAAAGCTTTTTAGCAAGCTTAAAATATGTACTCACTTTTTGAATGACCGACCCTAACGTGCATGTTGTTACTTGTTGCCAACTTGCGCCTTAAATCCTGAGTCTTTCTTTCATGTTGACTTTTTCTTAAGAATTAGGAAAAAAAAAAAAAAAAAAGCCCTGAGTACATGTCTTACAATTATAATCAACTTTAATTACTTGTTGCTATGGAGTTTTGCTTGGTTACAAATTCATCTGCTGCTCCTGTTCAAAAAAAAAATTCAACTGAATAAATTTTAAATCTTATTGGCTTTATTCTATGATTCATGTCAGACAGCATCCCATCTAGCAGACAGAAAGGAACTCTGAAGAGCCGTAGAACATGGAAGACTATTTATTATAGGCAAGAGAGGTGAGACAAGGAAGTTACTAGCAAAGAATGAATTGTTTCAGGCAAGGCCATCTTCCTTCGGGGGACAACAGGTGTCTGTCAAGCCGATGACCATGGTCATTCCAGATTGACTGGTTTAAGATTCTGCTCCTGGGAGAGGTTGAAATCGTGACAAAATTAGGTATTAAGTCTCAGTTTGGGGATGTGGGGCTTAGCAGAAGTGACCCCATTTTGGGCCTGTTGTCTCTTTTTAAACACTCTTACGTCAGCTCAAGATTCAGCAGCTGAACAAATATTCTGACTCTAATGAGAGACAATACACATATTTTTTAATAGTTTCAGTCTTTATTCTAGCTACGCCTACCCTAGAAGTGCAAAACAGAACAAAACAAAACAAAACAAAAAACAAACAAAAAAAAACAAAAAAAATCCAACAACAACAAAAAACAAAAACAAACGAACAAACAAAAATCAAGGAGAGAGAGAGATTTTATATGCGTTCTAATACAGATCTTCAAGAAGAAAGATTTGGAATGCTTGCTTTTTTTTCAGGATGGAAATTTTGCCGAAACAGCTTGAAAATGAGAAAAGCCATTTGTCAAAAGACTCGTTTTTCAGATTCATTTAAAACCCAAGATGTTGGTTTGGAAGTAGGCTCCCCAGCGGAAATTTTATACCAACTTGTTTTTCCTGAAGAAAACATGCTGAGTATTTGTCAAAATGATTTTGAGATTTTAGTCTACATTTGATGGAGCAAAACAAAAATCAATGCTATACCAGCCAGGCAGATTCAACAAAATCTTTTGTAAAAAGAAGAAATTATATTAAATGAGAGTAAAATCAAACCACCATGATGCACAGGCCTTGTCCCAAACACTCACATCTTGGCTACCCACGGAAGCCAAGCGCTTGCCACTGTAAGTTCTGCAGGCGGCCGTCCTCCTCTGCCATTTAAGAATGGAAGCTTGAGATGAAAGTCGAAGTATTTAGAGACAAAATGGCAAAGTTTTCGAGGCTTAATTTGAAATGGTGGCTTTGTAATCTGTCACCTTGGCCATACTGAACTACGTTTCCCAGAATCCCCTTTCTTG
>NW_011888985.1:1238728-1244326 GCF_000151845.1 Pteropus vampyrus | reverse complement strand
AATCTTTTGTAAAAAGAAGAAATTATATTAAATGAGAGTAAAATCAAACCACCATGATGCACAGGCCTTGTCCCAAACACTCACATCTTGGCTACCCACGGAAGCCAAGCGCTTGCCACTGTAAGTTCTGCAGGCGGCCGTCCTCCTCTGCCATTTAAGAATGGAAGCTTCAGATGAAAGTCGAAGTATTTAGAGACAAAATGGCAAAGTTTTCGAGGCTTAATTTGAAATGGTGGCTTTGTAATCTGTCACCTTGGCCATACTGAACTACGTTTCCCAGAATCCCCTTTCTTGCGTGTTTTGGTTAGGGTGGGCCCCAAAAGACGTTCTTGGAGATTCTGAAGGCAGAAGGGATGCAGCAGCCATTTTGTAAGCCTTGCCCATCGCCACTGCGCAGCTGGCTCACCTGTCACATTGTTGGCACAGGTAAGCCTCACTTGACCAGCCCACCTTCCCCGGGGTCCCCTTTCAGCTGCTCCCACTCCTGGGCCAGGTGTGTGTGTTTAGCCCCATGAGGGACGGTTCCAGCTTCTGCAGGACACCTGCTTCATCAAGGTCATTGGTGGCAAGAGTGACATGAAGTCTAGCAGTCGTAGACTTCACTGCTCTCTGAAGATGTGTCATCCGTCCATCCTTGTGGGGTTCCAGCCTTGAGCGCCTCCATTTCATAATAATCTTCCCTTCTGATTCCTGCCCTGTGGAGTTCGACCTCCAGCGTCAGACATGAACATACCAGCCTTACAGATATATGGGAACAAATATGGATATGCAGCTACTTGCACATGCTTTGGCTTTGCCTGTCTGAACTGTTACACACACCTGCCTACACAAATCAAGATACACGTACTATTGAAAAGATAAATACCATAAACTGTTAACAATGATTGAACCTAGATAGCAAGTATATGAATGTTTATTTTACTCTTCTTTCGACGTTTTTGTATGCTTGAACTTTTCTATATAAATAATTTGGGGGAAGAAAGAATGCGTCTTATTAATGAGTAAAGTTCACAGATTCTCAGTCCAAAGAGCTATGGAGAAATGTCTCAGCCAATACTTTTTTTAAGTGAAATTAAGTAATACACTCATTCGGCGAGTACTGAAATTCCCACCAGGTGCCAGGTACTGTTCCAGGCGCTGAGGATTCTGTGGTGAAGCCTCCAGCGTTCATGCCCTTGCGGAGTTTACACTCTAGTGATTCTTTAAACATCTGCAATTCACTGGACATCTTACATTTTGGCCCTTTATGGCCACCCCCGATATTAATCAATAATGCCAATGGCAGCCACCAAATGCAGATTTCCTCTGCTCTCTGAAGACTTAACTGACCTTCCTTGTTTACCAATTGGACCCAATTACACACTTGGGCTGATGGACGGATAAGATGCCGGGGACTATTTTGGGTTATGGTCTTCCAGTTGTGCACAAACAGTAAAACTGACCTGAGCAAAGGAACCTTCGGAGTTGCCAAGGTCCCTTTTCCTCAGGGGGGCCTCAAAGTTGCACATCTGGGCAGTGGTTTGGTTGAGACTGGGGGAAGGGTGATGCTGGATCACGGAGACCTTGGCATGGAGACAAGCGGATGATGTACAGAGAGATGCCAACGACCTGCCTGGCTTCACGGCTTGGCACCCGCCTCTGTTAAGGAGACCCGGAAGGACACATCTTTCACGTAAGGATTTTAACTCAGACGACGGTATTTTTGGATCGCTCCTTTTGCCCTTTGGTGGATCCGAAATGGGAAAAGCAAACCTGTATTGTTTGGAAGGGAAGAAATAAATGAAAGATTAAAATCCGAATATAATTTTTAAGAAACCAGTTCAGTTTCTGTAAGCTCAAAACCAGAGGAATATTTGCCAGTTGTAGTACGATTGTCGACCAATGAGTCGTCTCCAGTTCAGCAGCGTTGTCTCGAGTATCTAACCTGCTTGGGGGAGGGGACGAGATTAAGACAATAATTCACTAACAGACTGTGCTTAGGGCGAGAAAGACAAAGAAATGAAGTCGTCAACTGAAAATCTGGAGGAAAAAGCTGAGTGCCTGTTTTGGGCGTGTTTTCTCTAAGATCTACTCCTTTCCCACCTTTTCTATATCTGACCCCCGCAGGTGACACTTTCCGGTCTCCTTTACTATAATAGACAGAAAAATGGCCCCCCAAAGATGTCCATGCACTAATCTCCAGAACCTGCAAACATATATTTCTTTTACACAGCAAAAGGGACTTTGCAGGTGTGATTACGCTAGAGATTTTGAGATGGAACTATTATCCTGAGTTTTCCAGGTGGGTCTGAGGTAAGAGGTCAGAGTCAGAGAAAGAGTGGTGATAACGGAAGCAGAGAGTAGAAACGGAAGTCAGAGAAATTTAAAGCTGCTACTTTGCTGCCTCTGAAGGCAGAGGAAGGGGCTACGAGCCAAGGGATGCAAAGCAGGCTTTCGTAGAACTGGAAAAGCAAGGGAACAGATTCTCCCCTAGAACTTCCAGAAGGAGCCAGTCCCGCCGACACTCAGATTCAGCCCAGCAAAACTCATTCTGGACTTCTCCACTTCCGAACGGCAAGATAACAAATTTGCGTCATTGTGCGTTGGATGTTTGTACTGATTTGTTGCAGCAGCAATAATAGGAATCTAATATACTTCACAGCTGGCTCCCAGGTAGACTCGTTGGGAGATTGGAGGGCGCGCGAAGGGAAAACCAGAGCATTGACTTTCCTCTCTCTCCGCCTCTGGTGGTGTCACCCGCAGGGGCTCTGTCTCAGCCTCAGACCCAGCTCAGACCAGACGCACCCGCCTGTGAGCACATGACCCCATCTCTGTGCCGGGCCCACTGTCTTCCCCCTTTGTTCCTCCACCTGGTGGTGGCATCAGCTTCCGGCTGCTATAAATGTCTGGGTTGCCTCGCTGACTCTTGTTGGACTTGTCTACAAAAAATTCTCATGAGTTGTATGAAAAAGCATGTTTGTAGTGATTGTACATATATAGTGATGAACATGTATTTCAGCAAGTTCGTTAGGGTCCCCGGCTCCTATGGGTTGCTGCCATCGCAGGCCATGCCACCATTTTATTAAGGCAATTTTGATCTGTTGTAGAAATGTTTTTGTAATTGACGTGCATTGATTCCAGTTATCTCTTTATTAATGAGAAAAATGCAATAAAAACCTTGCTTTAAGATGTTCATAAAATGATCAGCTATTAGATGGTCTATTGTTCTTTTTATTGCATTAACAAGTATATTGCTATATAACATTTTATAATCTCAGGTAAAGATCATTTCACCTGTCACTTTTTACCTCGTGTTATTCTGTAATAGCCAGTCTCTGAAATGCTCAGAAGTGATTCTCATCTCCCAGTATTTATATGCTACACGTGGATCGGTCCTGGCCCTGTGTGCTCAGTACAAGGTAGCAGAAGCAACAGGAGACTTCTGAGACGAGGTCGTAAAAGGTATTTTAATTTCTACTTTGGTCTTTTGTTCGTCTTTTATATCTTTGCTGATTTTCTTACCTTTTACTGAGTACAGAAGGACTGAAATCTCAAACTATAATTGTGAATGTATCAATTTCTCTTTTCATTTCTATCAATTTTTGTACTTTGAAGCTCTGTTGTTGGACGCATACACATTTAAAATTGCCGTCCTCTTGAGGAACTGAATCTTTATTATGATGAAATGTTCCTCTTTATCCCTTTTAATGTCGCTTGTTCTAAGGTTTGCTTTGCTCCAGCTTTTTTGGGGGGATCAGTATTTGCATGTTATATCTTTTTTTTTCTATTGTCTACTTTTAACCTATCCGTGTCTATTTTTAAAGTGGATTTCTTATAGACAGCATGTACTTGCGTTTTGCAGTTTTACTTACGTGGAATATCCCTGCCCTTTAATTATAGGTACGTGAGTCAGGGTTTGACCAGAGGTGAGGAGCTAATAAGAAATATATATTAACAGGTTTTCTGCAAAGAGTTGGCTTATGCAAATGTGGGAAGTGGCTGGACAAGTCTGAGATTTCAGAGGAGGCTGTCAGGGAGGGCAGGCTGGACTCTCAGGCACAAGCCGAAGCCGCTGTCCAGGCAGAATTCCTTCTTCATCAAGGAAGCCTCAACTCTGCTCCTAAAGGCCTTTCAACTGATTGGGTCAGGCCCACCAAGAAAAAAAATCTCATTTCCTGACAGTCAACTGATAATGAACTTTAATCATAGCTACAAAATACAGTAACTGGATGACTGTTTTGTAACCTAGCCCAGATGACACATCCAAGACCATCACAGGAAGGTTGAGGCCATTTACATTTAATCATCAACATAGCCGAATTTAAATCTATCATCTTGATGTCTATTTTATATTTGTCCCAACGTCCTCTTGTACTTTTTTCTTCTTTCTCTGGCTTCTATTGAATTGAGTATTTTTTTACGATAGCTATTACTTTTTGTTTTATTCTTTGTTTTCTTTGTCTAGTGGTTCCCCAAGGATTTCCATTATACTTTTTTAACATCAGGATCTGTCTTCCAACGGTATCATATCGCTTTACGTATAATGCAAAAATTCCCCTTTCTCATCCCTCACGCTGTCATTGCCACACATTTTACTTCTACCTATGCCATAAATCTAATAGTATACGATTATTATCTTTTATACACAGGTAATTATATTTCAAAAGATTTTAAAGGAAGCGAAACGTCTTATATTTACCCACTTAATGATCATTTCTAGTGCTCTCTCTCCCTTTCTGTGGAATCGAGTTCTTGTCTGGTACCGTCTTCCTTCTGCATGACCAACTTCCTTCAATATTTCTTGCAGTGGAGTGTTCTCACGGTGATGCATTCACTTCGCATTCGTTTACGGGACACGTCTTTGTTTTGAAAATATTTTTTTGCCGAGTAAAAAAAATTCTAGGTGGACAGTTTTTTTTGCTGTCAGCGCTTCACAAAAAATTGTTGCTTCACTGTCTTCTGACTTCTGGAACTTCGAATGGGGAGCCCGCTGTTATTCTTATCTCTTCTCTCTTTTCTGCTCTTTTAATATGTTTTTTGCCTGTCGCCAGGTTTTACAGATTTGATTGTTATATACCTTGGGATGGTTCCCTTTAAGTTAATTTTGCTTGACCTTCTTGGATTTGCGGGTTTATAGATTTCGTCGAATTTGGAAAACATTCAATTTAGTCGTTATTTCTTCAAATATCTTTTCTGTCACTTGCTCTTCTCCTGGGACACCACACATGTGAGTTAGACCAGTCGATACGGTCCCACAGTTACTGACACTCTGGATTTTTTTTTTTTTGTCCTTTTACTGTTTCATTTTGAATAGTGTCTCCTGCTTTATATTCACATTAATTTATTCTTTCCTCTGTAGCGCCTCATTTGACGTTCACCCAACCAGTGTCTTTTTTTGTTGTTGTTTCAGATATTTTATTTCTCACCTCTAGGGGCTGCATTTGGATCTCTTGCCTCATCATGCTCATGTTTTCCTATACCTACTCAACATACGGGAGCTATTTATGATAGCCATTTCATGACCCTCATCTCTCATTTATGGCTCCGTTCCTATTGAGTAATCTTCCTCATGCTCCTTTGTTTGTCTGGTAACTTTTGTTGGACAAAGGGCATTGAAAA
>NW_011888985.1:1234989-1238678 GCF_000151845.1 Pteropus vampyrus | reverse complement strand
TTTTTTTGCTGTCAGCGCTTCACAAAAAATTGTTGCTTCACTGTCTTCTGACTTCTGGAACTTCGAATGGGGAGCCCGCTGTTATTCTTATCTCTTCTCTCTTTTCTGCTCTTTTAATATGTTTTTTGCCTGTCGCCAGGTTTTACAGATTTGATTGTTATATACCTTGGGATGGTTCCCTTTAAGTTAATTTTGCTTGACCTTCTTGGATTTTCGGGTTTATAGATTTCGTCGAATTTGGAAAACATTCAATTTAGTCGTTATTTCTTCAAATATCTTTTCTGTCACTTGCTCTTCTCCTGGGACACCACACATGTGAGTTAGACCAGTCGATACGGTCCCACAGTTACTGACACTCTGGATTTTTTTTTTTTTGTCCTTTTACTGTTTCATTTTGAATAGTGTCTCCTGCTTTATATTCACATTAATTTATTCTTTCCTCTGTAGCGCCTCATTTGACGTTCACCCAACCAGAGTCTTTTTTTGTTGTTGTTTCAGATATTTTATTTCTCACCTCTAGGGGCTGCATTTGGATCTCTTGCCTCATCATGCTCATGTTTTCCTATACCTACTCAACATACGGGAGCTATTTATGATAGCCATTTCATGACCCTCATCTCTCATTTATGGCTCCGTTCCTATTGAGTAATCTTCCTCATGCTCCTTTGTTTGTCTGGTAACTTTTGTTGGACAAAGGGCATTGAAAAGTTTTGTTCTCCAGTGCTAGATTTTTGGACTCCATTACTAGTTTTGAATTTTATTCTATTGCTTAGTTAAATTACTTGGAATCAGTTAGATATTTCTGAGGCTTACTCTTAAGATTTGTTAGGGCCGCTTTAGTGCAACTTTTAGCCTACAGCTAATGTCCAGACAAGTAGCCCCACTACTTATACAATACTCTCTGAGGATGGTGCCCGATGCCCCAAGTGTCACAAGCTCAGGGAATCCTTCTGCCTACTACTTTCTGGTGAATCCCTTCCTGGACTCAGATACTTTTTTTTCAAATACTCACAAGTCAACACTCAGCCAGAGATTTAAAGGCTCTTCTCCCGCAGTCCTCAGAATTCTCACTCTCTCTTTGTAGCTCTTTCTTCTCTCATGTTTTGTCCTGAAAATTTTAGCCACTTTGGTCTTCCCAAACTTCAGTCTCTTTTTCCTCAACTCGGGAAGACCACTGGGTTCTGTTTGGGTTCACCTTTTTGTCCCACAGCCTGGAAACTGCTTCCAGTCCATGAGCTGGGGAAAATCGAAGGCAAATTTTGTTTGTATCCCACCTCTCAAGGAGTGTATATTTTTAGCTCTCCACTTTCTGCAAAATGCTATTTCACATAATTTAACCATCTTCTAGTTATTCAAGGCAGGAGGGTCTTTGTTAATCCGTGTTGGCCAGAAATGTTTGGTTATTTGTTTTGGATACTATAAAATATTTTCATAAAGTCACCTATTAATTTTTAAAATTTTACTTCATCGAAAGAAGGAAAGAGACACTATTATAATCACAGAAGCAATAGCGGAGTTCTATTTGATATCTCTAACTTTAACTCATAGTAACTGAAGTATAAAATTCTCATGGGGAAATTAAGTTAATAAACCATCACCTTTTCTTAGTGTTACCAGCCAAGTTTTGTAAACCAGCAGTGAGTCCTTCAAGCTCCATGAATTTGGTTATAATTTCTGCTCCGTAGGAATCTGTTTCAGGTTACTGAGGCTCTAGCTTCTGTTTCCCCTTGAGCTATGTAAGTATAATTTTAGGCAACTTAGAACTGAAAATGAGCTCTCTGATCTCGCTGTAGTGATTGGCTAGGTTAACCCAAAATCTAAAAGTGCTGGCAACCCAGTAACTTTATTTTGGAGACCATATAACAAACAGCCAAGATTACTTAGATCAACAACAACAGGGAAGTGATTTTAGAGTTCTAGGTATATTGAATTTCTGGGATGGGGTTTTGCAATGAACTTGGAAAATTCTCACACACATTTGATTTTTTCATACTTCATATAAGGGTTATTTTCATTTAAATATAATTCTGAATTCTGAATCAGTATCTATTACCAATGTAGCATTATTACTAAGGTAACTGCTACCTTAGCATTATTACTAAGGTAACTGCTACATTAGTAATAATGTTACATTGGTAATAGATACTGATTTCATGTTGTTCTCTTAATCCACTAACTACTACCACAATCATCATGCTTGCACGGCCCCCTTGCATCCCAAATATTGTATTCCTACTAACAAAAAGGCTTTTGTGACATCAAAGTCCTTCAGAAATTAATTTTGGCATAACTCCTTTACTCCTTCCAAGTTACTTTGAAACTTTTATTATTTCTCTCAAATCATAAATGTAGTTTTTTTTTTTTTTTGGAAAAAAAATTCTCTCATTTCTCTTGGAAGCATTTTTTTTTTTAAGGTTTATAACACTCAGAATTCGCTAAAGACATGACAATATAAATTTATACCAACGTCTACAAATGACTTGACTTAGTGGCCACTTGTATCATTGAAGAATTACTTAATAAACCATCCAACAATTGTTATGTCCATCCAGGAATTAATTACTATTTTCTAGTCATTTGTTGATATTGCTTCAGCTAGCTTTAGGCGCTTTTAATAATACCCATAACACCTCATGCATGTCCCAGTAGCGGCCCTGTTTCCACCAAGTTCCTGAATGATCGTGACCATGTTTCACGATCGCCTTATTGGTCCAAATCCACTAGTCTAGCCCTTTACCTCCCAGAGCTCAAGCCTAAGGCTCTGGGTAGAAACCAGTGCTGAGCATGTGCTGCCCCCTAGTCTGGCCTGGATCTTCGGAGTTGATTGGATGTTATTTTAAAGGGCGGTTTTGAGGTATCTGTAACTTCTTCCTCCCTCTCCTCCTCAGGCACCCCTCCTTTCCACAGATAATGGGGAGATGATTGTGTAAAGAACAGCCTGCCCCACAGCTGTGTGTTTGGATGGAGCCACCGCAAAGGTCGCTATGGAATGCTGTGCTTCCGGTGTCCGGCACACAGTCCCTCACCAAAGGATGACCCGTGCAGCGAATTCTGTTCCAGTTCTCACGCTTACCCACCTCCTGTTCTTATCTTAACTTTTGGCTGAAATCTAAAAGTGTAAAAGTGCCCAGGTTAAGCTTGTTT
The DNA here is from genome assembly GCF_000151845.1 of Pteropus vampyrus. Lineage (NCBI taxonomy): Eukaryota > Metazoa > Chordata > Mammalia > Chiroptera > Pteropodidae > Pteropus > Pteropus vampyrus. The sequence continues at coordinate 1,235,534 of NW_011888985.1, read as the reverse complement.
CAAATATTAAACGGAGAGGGATATGAATTACTTTCAGTAACATCAATATGAAATGCCGAAGGCATAGATACTCTATAATGAATTACACGAGCAATACACAGAGCCAGCTTAATGAAGTAAAAGACAGAGCTATACATCCCTACGAATTTATGCAAGTGAACACATAGCCGTGATTTACAAGTCATGAAAAAAAGATCGAACTTCACAGCTCTGATCGCAGACGTTCCTCGGAGGTCGTTCCTGCGAGACTCAGTAATGCGTGTATTGCAAAGCGATCATGCAGTCATATAAACGATTATGGAACCTCTGGAAGAAAGGAAAGATAAAAAATCAGACGAAAAATGGGCAAAGGAATGAGTCTGTAGCTGGAGAAACCTCATCTTGTGTCATGATGTAGCACGGGCTGCGATTCATGCAGAAAATTCTTCGTCCCTCCTTCGTCGTACGGATTTGCTCCTGGTTCTGTTGGGTTGATGGTATCAGACTGCTAAACAAACAAACAAACAAAACAAAACAGGATACGGCCAGGGCCCGGGGAAAGCTCC
>NW_011888985.1:1233165-1234235 GCF_000151845.1 Pteropus vampyrus | reverse complement strand
GAGAGGAGACTACACTGTGTCTGTGGAGTGTGACCCCTTTCCCGACAAACTTTCCTGTTGACGCTGACTTTGGCGTGTGTGCTGAATTCTTTCTACACTCTCTGCCAAAGATCCCTCTTCTCTCTGTACTGGGCTTGGTCTCCAGGTCACTCGCCACTCAAGGAAATTCGCCCTGTCTTGCGTCAGAGCCTTGGGCGGGTGTCCACCACCTGCCACACCCCGTCCTGTGGTTGGGGGTCCTGTGCTTTAGATGGCTCTCCACGCTGCCAGTCACTTGCTGCTACCCTGCCACTCTCCACCAGCCTCCTCACTGGGGGCCCCCCTGATCCTTCATCATTTTGTTTAGAGCTCAGACAGCAAAGGTTAAATCTGCAAATCACACAGTAGGGGGTCAAAACAGCAGCTCCTGAGCAGCCAGTGGGGCCATGGGGACGGATGCTAATGACGGTATTAAGAGTGACAGGGATGTCTTTGTCCTCTCAGTGAAAGTCATCTCCAGATAGCAATAAATTTATTCCTGAATATCGTGTGCAGCATAAATAAATAAATGGCCCTGAAATGAAATTCTAATAGACTTGATGGGAAGTAATTTGCGAACAAACCTTTCCGCTGCTGGGGACCCAAACGGTGTCTCGGTGTCTCTAGGAGGTCATCAGGAACTCCAGCGCAGTTCCTAATTACTAATGCTAATTACCTCATCAGCATTTGCATACCGTTATGAGGCAGGAGCTACAGAGAGGGGGGGACGGGAGGTGGGGGTGGCTCTCGAGTTTTTCTTTTCTCCCTATTCATTCAGGAATGAAGGGACCTCTACCCAGGCTAAGCATTTGCCAACAGACAGGGCGGATGGAGCAGGATTCGCCTCTCTCTCTACATGTTCACTGGGGGCTGGCAGCTTCCAGCTCTCAGATCTAAGCATACATGCAGCCTAATCTATCTCTATATCTATACCTATATCATCTCTATCTCTATCTCTCTATCTATCATCTATCTACACCCATCATCTATCATCTATGTATGTATGTATGTAAGTATGTATGTATCATCTATCGATCATCTATCTATCTATC
>NW_011888985.1:1229677-1231880 GCF_000151845.1 Pteropus vampyrus | reverse complement strand
AGAAGGGCTGTAAATACTTGCCTAGCAGGTTTTATTTCATCCCCATTCCATTACGAATGACCTTATCACCCACAATGAAGAATGTGAATTTGATTCTAGGCCGTGGGGAGTCATTAAAATGTTTTAAGCAGAGAAATGACATGAGCGGATTTGCATTTTAGAGATCTTTGGCTGTGTGGAGACTGGACCGTGCGGGGGTGGGGGCAGGCAGGGGGAGTCACTACTGAGCTGTTGCCGTCATTCAGAAGAAAGGTAAGGCGACCCTGAAATAGTGCGATGATCGTGGGGGCGGGCAGAGGACGGCAGAGGGCTCTACGGCATGCGGAGAACACACCGGTGGGTTTGATGACTGACCGCATGTGAAGGGAAGAGAGAGGTCTGGGATGAGGCTGTGGGTTGTGTTTGGCGTCTGGATGGATGGTGAATCATGCGTTGAGTTGGGGATCATGGTGGAGAAATCAGGTTCAGGAGAGAGAATGTGAGTCAGGCTTGGCCGTGTGGAGTCGAGACAGGACATCCAGGAGGACGAGTCTGGTGGCCCGTTGGCTATGAAGAGGGAGGGGCGGTGGCCTCGACGTAGCAGTCGGGAGAGGAAGGGGTGAAGGAGAGCATCGGTCTTCACTCTAGCGACCGCTATGGAGCACCAGCCCAGGGCGCGCCCAGACTCCTGTGACGCCAAGGACGGGGAAGTAGCTCATCGTGAAGGCTGGAGTATTAACCATGACGGTTTTCCCCGCTTCGGAGGATGTGGAAATATTTAGGGGGCAGAGGAGGAGGGAAGAGTCCGGTGAGGAGAGAGGAATGAGATGACCAGAAGCACCGCCCGCTCCGATGGGACCGAGAGCAAGACAGGAGCTCGGCATAGGGTCATGAGCCCCTGTGCTGCCCGTGAGAGAGCTTCATGCCCCAGCCAGGCCACGGGCCCTGCCTCCCGGGCACTCGGTACGCGCTCAGGGCCTGGGCTCATTTTCTCCATCTCCGAGGCTTTTTGTGGGCGCCTCTTCCACATCTGGGCTACCCCTGTTCCCAGTCTCTTCTTCTTCTAATTATGCCCATTGTCAATGATTCTTAGTGCAAAGTCTCAGGGTGAGGATTTGGGGAAATAGAAAAGAAATTGAGGGTGAACTGGTAAAAAAAAAAAAATGCAGGGCTGGGGCAGAAGATAGAAAGTGAACAGAGCACAGGATGTCCCGGGGGAGAATCGGAGGCCCCTCGGCTGCGACGCTGAAATGCAAGTCAGCTGGAGATAAAACCCGAAAGCAGGGCCTCAAACGGACCGAGGGCGTCCTGCGCCGGGCGCGAAAGGAGGCCCCGGAAACAGAGGTGAAGAGGGAGCCCCCACCGCTTCGCAGTTAACGCCCCAAAGTATTTACTAGGTGCTCAGCACTTGGAGTATTCGCCATACGACCAGCATCAGGCACAGCATGACTTCCGGGGGCCACGCCCTTTGCGTCCAGCAGAAATTTATTACGATCCATTTATGTAACGTTTCACGGAGTTTTTAAAAAACGAGCCGCGTTCTCAACGTTCGGGCAATGGACTGTCCTCAGAAGTCCTTTGCGATAAGTCAGAATTCTTCGCCTTGTCCTCGGTGAGATACTTCTGTGTGCCCTTCTGGAAAGAATGCACTTAATTACACGAGGACGAGCTCTGTCAGCACGATCCCTTTGAAATCTGACAGCCCCCCAAAACCTCTGCAGAGAGTGGAGAGGTATTAGCAGAGAAACTCTCCAAAATGCAATGTTCATGGCAGAGGGACAGTGCCGGAGACGCTGAAAATGGTGGCTGCTTTGGAGGAGCGATTGTGGGGTACGACGAGGGGGGGGTGCAGTGTAAGGACAGAGATTGAGGGGTGACAAGACCTGAGTTGTGTTGCAAGGAGTTTGCTGTGGAACAGAACGTCCAGTGGGTTGGGCCGGCTGTGGTCGCCACCTGGGGAAGAGGTGACAGTCATCTGGACCAAGGAGTGGGTGGTCAGAATGGAGAGGCGGGGTGAGCGCAGAGAAGGAAGAGGAAGAAGACAGTGCCTGAGGTTTGTGACCCCGAGACAGGGGCTGAGGGTGCCGTTAGCCAAGACATGGTGCTGTGGGCTGAACTGTGTCCCCTTAAAATTCATATGGTTCCCTTCGATCATGCTCTAGTCTGGGGACTCTTCCATCACTCACCCCAACCTCGATCCCTATCCCCATTTTGTTACCCATTT
>NW_011888985.1:1215278-1228637 GCF_000151845.1 Pteropus vampyrus | reverse complement strand
CCTGAGTTGTGTTGCAAGGAGTTTGCTGTGGAACAGAACGTCCAGTGGGTTGGGCCGGCTGTGGTCGCCACCTGGGGAAGAGGTGACAGTCATCTGGACCAAGGAGTGAGTGGTCAGAATGGAGAGGCGGGGTGAGCGCAGAGAAGGAAGAGGAAGAAGACAGCGCCCGAGGTTTGTGACCCCGAGACAGGGGCTGAGGGTGCCGTTAGCCGAGACGTGGTGCTGTGGGCTGAACTGTGTCCCCTTAAAATTCATATGGTTCCCTTCGATCACGCTCTAGTCTGGGGACTCTTCCATCACTCACCCCAACCTCGATCCCTATCCCCATTTTGTTACCCATTTGCAGTGGATGAACTTTTGGGCTGTTTTTCACTGTTTTGGTTGTTACGAATGATGCTGCTATGAACAGTCATGTTTCAGTCTTCGTGTGGACATGGGCTCCATTTCTCTTGGACAGATACTTAGGAGAGGAATTCCTGGGTCACGTGACCAAGGCACGCCTAACTGTTTAAGAAATTGCCAAACTGTTCTCAGAAGTGGCCGTGCAGCCCAACTGGATTTTCACTCCTTTTCAATACGAGCTGTGTCGTGGTCCTTATTTTTCAGCCATTGTCCTCCCCTCCCGTGCACTGCCCGAGACTGGGTGCCAGGTCGTCGGGAGCTCGCGGGCCTATCGACCACCCGGAGTCGTAGGCTCCTGAGAAGTGAGGAGCTTGCTCCTGGGCTGAGGAGTGGGTCCCATCACAGGGCCTTGTCCTACAAGAGTGTGTGTGAAGCACTTGATTCAGTGCCAGATGCGCTCTGTGTGAAGAGGGGCCGAATTACAAGCATAAGCTCTGCTCCCTCACGTGTCCAGGCTGGTGACTACAGGACAGCAGTGTGGCTGGGAAGCTCATGTGGACAGTGTCCACTTCCTTTGCTCACTGTCATAGGAGTCTCAGCCAGTTTTTTGCGCTCATCTCTACCAGCTTGAAAATGGCGAGACCTGTAACGCAGAGACCACGGCCCGCCTGGTGCCCGGTGCGAGCTCGGAAGGCCAGGAGCCCCCAGGATAGGGCTGCTGCTGTCCATGGGACAGTATGACTTCGAAGCCGAGTCTCCAGGCGTTGGACAAGCATCGTGGCTTCCCGAGCCCGTTGATTCTTCTGAGTTTCTGGCTCCTCTTCTGAGAATGAGCATGAGCACCCTCCCTCCCCACCTCATAGCTCCTGCGAAGGTCAAGTGATCGGCTTGTGCAAAATCCTTTGTGGATGGTAAAGGGGCTCACGGCGGAGGTGGCCGTTGGCACCCCTGCAGCCAGTATCTAGCCAGCACCTCTCAGCCCCGCGGGAGGGTGAGCGTGCCCTGGACGGAGGCGCGGGTCACCAGCCTCTTCCCTGGCAAGTCACATGCAGTTGGGCTGGGCTGGGGTTTGGACCACTGTTTCAACAAGTTCAAATCCTGGCCCACAGGCAGGAGCTTCTAACCCGGGTCACTGCTGACCACAATGAAAACCAAAGCCCCCCCCGCCCCACCAAGCCCCTTCGCTCAAGCCCCTGGACTGGCTTGCGCCCACCTCCATCTCCCCGCAAAGTCCCACTATGTGCGTCATACACCTTGTCACGTCCTCGTGGGCCGGTCTTATCATCTTAACCACCTGGGATGGGGGTTGATCCCGCCGTCTGTGGGACAATTGTGAAAACTCCGTGGAGCTTTAAAGCACGATGCCTTCCCGGAAGAGCTGGTGGGCTTGTCGGTGAGGTGGCCTGGCCACGGCTTCGGGTCCCCCGGCCGGCCGTGCCGTGCCGTGTGGTGGGGACTGAGGGCCTGGTCTAGTCCCTCCTCATTTCCCCTCAGGTCGACTGCACCGGGGCCCAGCCAGCCGAGGTTCAAGCCCGCGAGGGCAGCGGCCGCGGGCTTTCTGCCACCGTCCTGTTCCCAGGTCTCAGTAGGGAGCATGGACATGGGCGGTGCTCAGTGACCAGGGACGAAGCGTGGAGATAGAACGGAGGCTTGGAGACTGATGCCACACCAGCGACGTGCACCCCGGGAGTCAGGCCTGGCCCTCCCCTAGCCTTCCCACTGGGATTCATTTTTGGAAACTTTGGGGTAAAGAGATGAGTTAAAAAGGTAAGGAATAGGACCCCAAATTGGACTAGGGTCCTAGCATTCGGCGTTGCCCAAAATGCAACACGGAGTCCCCACGTGGGGGAACTTTGAGCAGAGGCCGGATCTGGGGTTCTTCGTGAGAGATTCCCTAACAATGGGGGGCCCGTGGGGGTCAAACAGCGTCTGTGGGGGCCTGTGGGGGTCAAACAGCGCCCCCAGTTTCCAGAGTTACCGGCGGCCGTGGGAGATTCAGTCACTCTTCTCCCGCACTAGATGGCAATCGGGCGGCACGAAGGCAGAGCAAGGAGGCCTGGGGCCAGCTCCCCTGAGCTTGGTAGGTCCCACCCGCATGGTGGCCCTGAGAGGTGGGCATTGTCATCCTGACGGTGGGCAGCAGGCCAGAGGGCCCGGCGGGGCGGGCAGAGGACTTCAGCCGAGGCCGTGGGCAGCCAGCGGGCAGGGTGGAGGTGGGCTTGGGCGGGGGTGCCGAGGGCGGCCAGGGACGGGGAGCGGGTCTGGGCAGGTGGGTCTGAAGGACGCTTGAACAGGAAACACGCCTGTTAAGCTCTTACCCAGGGCCACGCGCTGTTTTGAGCACTTTCCACCTGTGGACGTGCTTGAGCATCGCGGTGGCACCCTGGGCCAGGCACTGCCGTCCTTGTCATTTTACAGGTGGGGAAACCGAGGCGGAGACATTCGGGAGCTCGTGCAGAGTCACACTGCCGGCGAGTGACGGAGCCGGATGCAGACTCGGTCCTCTGTCGTTTTGCGTTGCGTTTCTAACGACCGGCGTGGACAGGCACGCTGCCCTCAGCCGCTCATGGAGCGGAGGGTGCTCGCCGCGGCCCGGTCCTTCCTGGAGGACTGGGGAGCAGGGCCTGGGGCGAGGCCGAGGCACAGTGGACAAGCGGGGCGCTCGCAGTTTCTCCCCCAGGCTCGGGCTGGCACGAATCGGCCACAGCCCTGTCTGGAAGATTCCCTCGTGCATCTGCACAATGAGCCTTAAGACCAGCAAGATCTTTCTTTTGTGAAGAGTGTGGGGGCCGAAAATAAAGGTACTCTGGGGAGGGACTCGTTATTCTCCGTCCCTTTTAAGGCCGGGATAAAAACCTCCTCAGACCCCCTAGGGACGAAGCAGCCATTCCCCCCCAGGAAAGTTTCTGGGCACTTTGAACAGAAGCTGCCAAACTGCCTTTGTTCTCTGAGAAATCAGAAGCACCTCACCCCTAAATGTCTGGAGGTTACATCTGCAACTAGTGACTCGCTTGACTGAAGTTAGGGTTGTTGTTTTTTTCTGTAATGATGTCGACTTTTTGACACCAGTCGGGTCTTGGCAGGAATAATGAATGGGAATCGCGAAGAATGCCCCAGCCAGGTATGATTAGGTCGAGCCATTTGAAGTCTTTTAACTCTGGGAATAAACCTCAGCAGGTGACATGCTGAATGTGAGTCTACGCAGTCCCTAGGGCCAGCTCAGTGGCCAAGTCACCCCGCCCAGAGGCCCTTGGTCACTGACTGGGACAGCTTGGATCCTTGTCCCAGAGGACTCTGGCTGGCATGGGTGAGATTCTGCCCCCAGGGCCCGCTCCGGGGAGGCCAGACGAGGCGTAATTCAGCATGGAGACACCCTCCCATGCCTGCTTGAAAGTGAAATGTAAACTCATCGTGTTGTTATTGTCGTTCGTGGTGGTGTTAAGAGTCAAAATATTTTCTTTTTCAAATTAAATTTTGTAAGCATCATGTTTTAAACTCTTGGCCAGATGAGACCAGTGATTCGAGAGGCTTGAGACTGTCCTCGGATTTTACTCAGGGAGCCGCCTACGCCCCAGCGCTCCCGGGCTGCCATCATTCCGTCAAGGTCCGCCATGCCCGGACCGCACTGTGTTCCTCTCCTGCAATAACGCTCAGCCTGTCATTGTACACAGCCTCGTGCGATGATTTGATCTGCGCTTGTCCCCTCTCTCCATCATACTGAGTTCCATCCTTGTTTCGGACAACCGGAGTGGTCAAGAAGTGCTCTTGAACCTCAAAATGAAGCACTTGAACTACCGAAAAAGGGAATGAAAATAAACACATTCAATTAAAGAAGAGGAAAAAATGATCCGCACAAGTCAAGCCCTGCCCCATGAGAGGGTGATCAATTAATTATATGGTGGCATCTATATCCAATGGCCTATGGTGAGGTCATTGTTTATGACGTAGAAGTATAAGTTGATAAGAAAGGTGTTCACAATACATCTTGTGAAATATGTAGTTTATAAAACAACCCATTAAAAATACACAAGTGAGTATAAGAAAAAAAATGTGTGGAAATATAAACTCTGGAGTATTAGGAGTGATGATATCTGTGGCGAACACTGCCAGGTGAGCACCTGCTCCAGTCCCTCATCTTCCTGGGTCCCCAGCGGGGTCCCGTGTCTCAGCCTCCCTTGCAGGTCGTTGTGGCCATAATTGATCTCGCCAGTGAGATCTGGGCAGAGCTGACGTGTACCACATCCAGGCCTGGCCGGGTGAAGCTCCCCATGCCTTAACTGCCATGTTCTTTTGCCATCTGCTGGCTGGAGGTCAATGCCCAGGGTGACTTTGACTTTGAAAGCCAAGAGGTGACGGTGGCAGAGCTGCCAGCAGCCTGGATCCTTGAGTAAATGTGAAGCCGAGCTCTCCGTGGTATCGCCACACGCACTGACCTAAAACTGCTCGGGATTGTCATTGAGCTATGCCTCCGAGGGTATTTTCAAGTGAGGGGCCCTGGAGGATGCCTGCAGATAGAGGCAGGGATGGCTGGGAAGGTGTCAGGCTGTGGCAGGGGCCTCCCTCCCTCATGGGCAGCATCCCCGGGCATCTGGGCTCTAATGAGCCCCATCTGCCCTTCCGAGTGGGGAGAGGGCTCCCTCCTTCCAACCTCGGTGGGATTCCATGACCTTCCAGGCACGTTCAGTTTTGTCGTTAAGATTTAGTCCTGTTTACTTGAAAGTTTCGATCTCACTTTTGCTTTGAAGCTCTCTAGGCAGGCTGGTCTTGTGGCTCTCATGGCTTGGGTAGAAGGTGTCGAGCTGGCCTCCTTCTTTCTGGCCTGGTGCTGGGGCGTTGAGGAGAAGTGGAAAATATGTCCCCTTTCCTTTCTCTCTATGGCGACCGGCTGTCCCCTCCTGGTTTGGTGGAACCATTGGTCCCTTAAACAACCGCCCTCTCTGTGGAGGCGAGGTGCTACACCTCTGACTGTTGGTTTTCTTGTGCATGGGGCGGCCACAAGTCCACGGCCTGGCACTCAGGCGGGAGCAGTGAGATCTAGCTAAGGCTTGACATCCTCATCTACTCCCCAGCTCCCACCACTGTGGTCCCTCTCGGGACCTCCTGCTCCTAGGCTCTCTTGCCCAGTGGGAAGTCCTCTTAGGGGCTGCTGGCAGTGCAGCTTCAGCCTGGCCGCCTTCAACGATGCCCACTCTCCCACCAGATAATGCTGGATTCTTCCTATCCATGGCACTCTCTCTCCATGTCAGCGATGTACTGGAGATGGCTTGACCCAGCTCCTAAGAGCCGATTAATGAATTTTAAGTTCTGTGAGCAGATTAGTGTTGCCTTGGTGGCTTGAACTATACCATGGTGGGAGTATTTACACCCCAGGAATTGGCAAAAGCCATAGATCAGACCCTTTTTTTTCTATCTGGAGAGCTGATTGTTAACATATTACCAGCATATCACTGACTTCCCCTGTGGGGTCAGTGGCTGAGCTACTTTCAAACCAGAGACAAACTCTACTGTCCATGCAAGAGGCCACCACTTGGTATCTGAAGCCAAAAGCTGCGTGTAATGCTCTGTGAACAAGGGAGGGCGAGACACAAGTCTTTGAGAAAACAAACTGCTGACCTGATATGGAGATGGAGGAGGGTGGACTCAGGCATGGGAGGGCTTTCCGAGGCAGACTCTGTCGTCCTTTAGCTGTGGAACCATGGTTGCTGGACCTGAAGTGGCTGATTGGCTGTTTGTCACAGTATGCTGTCAGAAGATGTGTCAACTGGCAGAAATAGGTTTAAAACTGACGATGGTGGTTACTTGTTACTTTGGTCAAGAATAATCAATCTCTTTCTTTCTTGAATTTGGGGTAAAAGAATTTCTTATGTTCGCCATTCTCTGATTCAGTGGTGATTTCTCAGCTCTTGCAGGAAGGGAAATTTAAGAGGAGGTCCCATGGAGAGAGGTAAGGAGGAACGTGTGGCTTTTGGCTCTTCAAACTCAGTGTTTTCTGCCCAAAAGGCAATCAGCCTTCACTCGCCGGCGGAAGCTCCCTTTCTGTGGGGGCACAGGGAGTTTTCTGCTGAGCATCGGATCCTCTCTGGGGACAGGCAGCCCTGGGAGCCATTCCCTGGGGTGTGCTGTCCTCATGGCCAGCGCTGCTTTGTTCTCGAGTAAATTCCAGATGCAAAGAAAGAGCTCACGTGTTGAATTCACACGGGGTCTGCTCTGTGGCCCCCCGTCCCCCAGACCCAGTTCACAGAGAGTCCTTCTGTGGATAGAACTGAAGACTGTCATTTTAAAATTTCTCACCCGTGACTCCAAGACAACGTGAATTATTTGATTAAGTCAGAGATACAGAACTTACTTGAGACTAAAAGCATTTCCTTGGAAGCTCTGGATATTATATTTAAAAGGACCAGAAGTAACCATGACTGTGGCCCATTTATGTAGATTCGACCATCTTACGAAAGATCACACGCAGCCAGTGTTTACCCACAGGGCAGCAAAACAACAGCCCTGCAATTAATTATTTAAGCAATAGCATCGCTGAGAATTGCTTAAGTGATATTTATGGTACTTTGCTATGGCAACCACTCTTGTTTTGAATATCATTAAACATCTATCGAACTGCAGTAGTGGAGTTCTGGTTTAAAATTGCACTGGGCTAGCAGCCCCTGAGACAGCCTGCACCGCCTTACTACTGAAATTCCCGTTGAAGATGAAGAAATTGTGAGTACAGCACTTTGAGCGTGGGCTGGCTGGATAGGAGGACTCTGGGCAGAATGATCCCACCACCGAGAGGGACAGCTGTACGTGTCCAGGGACAGAGGTGATACCATGTCTTACATAGTCCATGAGTTTCCTGTGTCTGCCGTAACAAAGTACCACAAATGAGGCGGCGGAAAACAACGCGGATGCATCAGATTGCGTTCTGGAGGACGGACGTGCAAAGCAGGTCAGCGAGACTGTGCTGCTCCTGGAGGCTCCAGAACCTTCCGCGTCCTTTCTCTGATCCCACCCTGATAACCCAGGCTAGTCTCTCCGTCTCAAAATCTTTAGCTTAGGCACATCTCCTAACGCTTTTTGCCTTTTAAGGTAACGTGTTCACAGATTTGGGGGGGTTAGGGTGTGGACATTGTTTGGGGGGGCGTTATTCGGCCCACTACACATAGGTTTGCACCTCAAGGTAGGGGAAACATCTGGATGTCCTGAGAAAGGAGTTCTGTGAAGGTCGGCCCCATAGGGAGTGTGAACAGACCCCCAAGGCCAGTCCAGCCCTCCACCTTTGACTGCTCCCTCCTCCTCTCACGCCTTTGACTCACCCTGCGCCCCTGAGCTTGGCTGCCTTGAGCTCCCAGCCCGTTCGGTGCCTCAGTGTGCTTGTGGATGCTCGCCCCAGGCCCCTCCACACGGGCGGACCCACACTCCACGGCAGAACCTTCTGGCTTTGGGCTTCAGCCCTGCCGAGTGGGGAGCCAGGCTCATGGCCAACAAGAGAGCTCACGTGCCCTCTTGATCTAATTCATGATGCCTCCGTCCCTCAAAGTCACACATGAAATTTGTGTAATTGTTTCGCGCTAAATGGAACACTATCTGCGAGCACTGGCCTCTGCCATCTTATATTGATTTTGAATGCATCGATGAGTTTAATCAAGGGTCTTGAGAGATTTGCCCACTGCGGGGACACAAACAGCTGGAGGCGACGTTGTTCTGGTGATTGAACTGGCATTTATCACCGTGTTTCTAAATCGTCTCGCCCCTCCCCCTCGGAGATTCTCAGAGGATGCTGGGTTAGGAAAGCTCTTTTATTCCAGCGGTCAGGCTCTGGGCTGTAACATGAGATGCTGGCCAAGGACACCCCCCTGGGCAATGCAGGGACAGCCACCAGCTTCCACCGGGAACGCTCCAGTTGCTCTCGGTGGGCCCCATACCTCCTCAAGTCAGAAATAAATAAAAAATTGTGGAGCCTGTGTTAGTTTGTCAGGGGTGTCATGACAGAACACCACAGTCCACATGGCTTAAACAGCAGAAATGTACTTTCCCACAGTTTCCGAGGTCGGCAGTCCAAGGTCCAGGTGTTGGCAAGTTGCTTTTCTCCGAGGCCTCCCTCCCTGGCCTGTGGCTAGGTGGCTCTTGCTGCCTCTTTGCACAGTATTTCTCTGCGTGTCGTGCATCCCAGATGTGTGTCTTAATTTCTTCTTACAGAGACATCAGCCAGATTGGATTAAGGACACCCTCATGGCCTGGTTTTAACTTAATTATCTCTTTAAAGGCCTTAGCTCCAAATACAGTCATATTCGGAGGTTCTGGGGCTTAGAACTTACGTATGAATTTTGGGGGCAGACATATTCGGCCCACGGCAGAGCCCACAAAAATGTGTCAAGATGGGCGGGATCTACAAAAGGCAAAAAGCCCTCAAAAGTCGTAGTTTGGCCTTCTTGACGGCGGATTAATTTGCTTCTCTTACAAGGCAGAGAATGCAACAGGACAGTGTCTAGACAGTTTGGAAAATTCCAGAACAATCAAGATGACCTATCGCAAGAGTTCTAACACATTTACTTGCAGCATCTCTATCTTTTCCTGTTAGCTGCTCTGTTGGCTAAAGCTCAAAAAACACAGACTCTACAAAACATGTTATGACAATTCTCATTTAACTTTCTTTTTTAAGTGATCTTACTATTTGCCAGGCCATCAGTAAAGAATTTTTACATACTGGATTCTTTCCACAAACATTGAATGCTTTTCTACTGAACTGCAAAGACCTGTGCTGGACCCTTTGCTGAACTTGCGAAAGGAAACCATCGATGTGTTTTTTCATGGCCCGTAGCTGACAGAGAGCAGCAGGGAGCGGCCGAGTGACTCAGGGCGAGGCCCCAGGCCCAGAACTTGGCTAACTCCGCAGGACCACTTCCTGTCTCCAATTTCTGCTTCTCGTTAGCAGGAGATTGTGTATTCCAAGAGCTGTGCAGATGTTAATCACATCCACAGACACCAGGGAGACTCTAACGTGGAGGAGGAGTGTGCGCTGCGCCCAAGGTCATCAAAAGTCATCCAGAAAGTCAATGTTAAAGGAACATTGACATAGCCGTGCTGCCCGGGGGATGAGGTGGCGGCATGGCCCTGGCGTTAGCCAGAGCGTACAGGGAGTCACTTATCCCGACCTTCACCAGGCAGAATGAGCAGTGAGCTTCCTCCTTCAGCCTCCAAGGGCTGTATTGGCTCTCAGGGAAATGTTGGGAGCAAAAAAGGAATCTTGGGAGGAAACGATCCCACAAAATATTAGGTGTCATACTTGTTGCTCACGATGCTGCTCTTCCCTGTTCTGATGGACTTTCATTTCTTTCAGACAGGGGCTGGTACTTGGCCCTGCTGGCCGGTCTGTAGAACGGGTTGAGTCTGGCTGGATGCTCCATTGTCCCATCATGAGGGGCTTCTTGAGCGCCCCGCATGAAGAGCTGAGGCTCGACTTTCATCCGTGCCTGGGAAGGTACGAGGGCATCGTGCCGCCTGTCCAGGGACCAGACAAACTTGGGGAAGCCAGAGGCCTTAGGCGATAATTAGCAAAGCATTCCAGATTCCTTCTTCCCAGGTTAGCTTTCCATGGGAACAAGCGGCTTAACCCAGACCCAGGGGCTCTGGGTTGGCAATGACCTCTAACAAGTAAACTGTGAAAGAGGAACCTATTAAGACCAGTAAATAATTAACGTGGGTTCATAGGGATGCTCAGCAAGGCATTTCCAGGGCATGGAACCACTAACCATAAACATTAGTTGGCGCCTTTAGATTATAGACTCAGATAATGAGATCAAACGGGCAGGAAGTCATAACTCAGAACACTGCTTTTTAAACAAGTCAAGTTAGAATAGAGTCTTAGTCTTCATTAATGGGTTTCGTGGTGTTTTTGCCGTGATAGGTAGGGAGAATTTAATTATAGAGTGGCCGGCATGAGAGTACAGTCTGCCCTCCATAACCAAGCCCAGAAAGTAATGTGTGATGAATATTTGTTTAAAATAAGGCTGGTTGTACTCTCTCTCTGGAAGCTGAAGTATAACTGTGTTGCCAGATTAATCATTAAACTAAGCAATCTGCAGATTAATTTAATACTAGAGTCTGAGTCTGGGTGCACAAACAGGAAGCTGGAAGTATTAAGAGATAGCCCAACACTAAATTCAATCCCAATATTAATGCAAGTCCAGCTGCCTTGAATTATTTGATAATGGTGCTTGTAGGTCCTGTAGCCTGCTTCCAGGGCACCCCTCCGGCCGCCCCACTTCCCTTCCGTCTGGATTTCAGAGTGGCCTCTTCAGTCGTCTTCAGCCACAAAGACTACTCCAAGTCCACTCCTTACTCCTCGCAAGGGCAAGTTCACGAGAAAGAGAGAACACGTTTCCTTCTGCCACGCCAGGAAGGCAGGCTCAGCTGTGCTGAGGCCGCTTCTGAACCTCGCCTGTCCCAGTGTCTGGGGTTCCTGTCCGGGCGTGTGTTCTTGGGAGGACAAGACGTGGAAGAGAGACGCGTCCAACCAACTTAAGGACGTTGGTCATCACTTCCTTTCACCATCTGAGTATCTTTTCCTTTCAATTGGTGCAATTAGTTTGACCCTTTCCCCAAACTCCCAGCTCATAGGTGTCCCCTCTCTGCTGTCCTTCAGGGGCCAGCGTGACTTCCTAGGAAATGAGGACCTCATAAAATACAAGGCAGGAAAGAGACTCTGCTCCCCTTCCATCCCTGGGCCCCGCAGCCCGGGCATTGTTGGGTCAGTGCTTCTGGCGCCCTTCTGCCCACTCACCTGAGCCCCCGCGCTGGTCTGCAGGAGGAGACAGGAACTGAACACGACCTAGCCGGCCGAGGACAGGTGGCATGTCCCTTGGACCTGAGGCCGATCTCCAGAGCCGGTAGGTGAGCGACCTCAGCCAGCCTCACTCTAGCAGACGTTCTGGCCACACACTTCGCTTGCACTGGCCAATGTCGTCCGCAGCGTTTCCCAGAGCCAGCGTCATTCCTGTGACGGGGGTGCCGCCGACGCTCAGTGCTTTCTCTGCAGCCTCAGTTAGGCCCGCTCGGCGTCCGCGAAGCTCAGAGAGGCTTTGTGGTCGGGGACGTCCTGCCTTGTCCGAAGGCAGGCAGAGCCCCGAGGCTGTTAGGAGAGCTTCCTGGAAAAGCCCCTTTGCAATGAATTTATTAGTTCTAACAAAGGAAGGAGCTGTGTGTCACGGGTGAAGATAGATGGGCGTCAGCCAGGGGCCAGCACACGGTGCAGGGACAGATGAATGGAACTGGCAGAATCGACCCCACAAAGGAAGAAAATTCAGGCCAAAAATAAGGCCACACTTCCGTCCTGTCATCCAGAGCCATGGCACAGGGTTCCCCGGGGGGGAGGGTGGATGGGCAGATAACCCCACTGTCGCACCACGGCTGTGCCTGGTGTGTTGCTTACGTGTGGATGCAGACCCTCGCCCTCATGTAACGCCCACCCCCAGGTTTGTGGGAGCAGTGACCAGAGGCCAGGAGAAAGAGGTGGCTTCTGAGACCACAACAGGAAGTACTGACTTGGAGGAGGGGGACGTCTCCGTGCACGTCAGGCTGAGACTCACACCCAGCAAGCACTGGTTGTCACCAAACAATACTTATCTGCTTTCTTCTCCGTGGATTTTCATAGTTTAAGCATTTCATATAAAAGGAATCATACAGTGGGTGGCCTTTTATGTGTGGCTTCCTTCACTTAGCACAATATTTTCAAGTTCATCTACAGGTAGCATTGTCAGGCCTTGGGCTGGCAGTGCTGGGCAGTACCTACCCTCGTCCTCACCACGACAACACAGCTGCTAACAGGTATTCATGCTCCCCGTCCGCCTTCCGCTGCTAGGTGTTTGGTAATTTCTTAAAGGCGAAATGATTTAAAAGCAGGCATTTGCACATTAAAGTTCCCATTTTTCCTTGCTATGGTTTAGCTCAGGTTTTCACACGTCCATAACAGTGCACAGGGTTGTATACAAAACAAAACAAAAAAACAAAACAGAAAAAAAAAAACGGGTCTGCTGTATTTTGCGGGCTATTTCAGGGCTATCGAGTGGCACCTGGACTTCAAGCAGTTTTCTGATTGGGGGTCAGACTCTGCCCAGAACCAGCAGGGGGTGGAGTGGTGCCACTTTGCGTTGCGTGCCGTTGCTATGGACACAGGGAGTGTGGCCTGTCCTTCACTGGTGGGCAGGGGCCTTCGCTGAGCTGCGGTCTGAAGCCCCCTCCCGACTCTCCTTTTGAAGGGTGTTGACGAGACCGGTTCGATTCTTCCTGGGTTTGTGCCCCAGTGGGGGTCTCTGCCCTTTCAGGGGCTGTTCTTGACCTCGAAAGATTTAGATATTTTATGTTCAATCCCCAAGATGGATGGGACCTTGGGAAACCGATTTACGCTGACTAGGTTGACAAGAGTTCGATTTACAACCTAGGTTAAAATTTGGTAAATTTACTGTTGGGGTTTATATCAGTCAGAATAGGTTGGCTCTGCCGCCATGACTGTTCCAAAACTCAGGGGCTTCAAGCAACAAAGTGTTTGTTCTTGTTGGTGCAAAGGCCACTGCAGGTCCCAGCCACTCTCTGGGGCAGCTGTCCCCCATGCGATGGCCTGGTGCTGCACCTCCACTGGGACCGTATTGCTACGAATAATGAGACAGGAAGAAAGAACGCACTGGAGGGCCACCCCACTGCTATGTGAATGCTCCCCCCGCAAGTAACACGCACCACCTCCGCTCACAACTCGCTGGCCAAAGCCAGTCACGCAATCATGCTTAATCTCCAGGGACAAGGGAATAACAAATCCCAGAGCGCCCAGAAGGAAAAGAACTGGAAGTACTGGGGAGGGGCACCGGGGTCCACAGACAGACCCACCCTTTCTAACAACTAGGATCCCCATGTCTGTCTTTCCTTCAGATAGTAAAGCCCGTGGCGCCCCAGGCAGAGCTCGGCGGGCCCAAACTGCACTCCAGGAGCCAGGCGTGTGATCGTTTCTACAGTACTCGCTGAAATCCACTCGTAATA
>NW_011888985.1:1213582-1215228 GCF_000151845.1 Pteropus vampyrus | reverse complement strand
CAAAGGCCACTGCAGGTCCCAGCCACTCTCTGGGGCAGCTGTCCCCCATGCGATGGCCTGGTGCTGCACCTCCACTGGGACCGTATTGCTACGAATAATGAGACAGGAAGAAAGAAAGCACTGGAGGGCCACCCCACTGCTATGTGAATGCTCCCCCCGCAAGTAACACGCACCACCTCCGCTCACAACTCGCTGGCCAAAGCCAGTCACGCAATCATGCTTAATCTCCAGGGACAAGGGAATAACAAATCCCAGAGCACCCAGAAGGAAAAGAACTGGAAGTACTGGGGAGGGGCACCGGGGTCCACAGACAGACCCACCCTTTCTAACAACTAGGATCCCCATGTCTGTCTTTCCTTCAGATAGTAAAGCCCGTGGCGCCCCAGGCAGAGCTCGGCGGGCCCAAACTGCACTCCAGGAGCCAGGCGTGTGATCGTTTCTACAGTACTCGCTGAAATCCACTCGTAATAGCTAGTGTTGTTATGCTTACTTTACCTGTTATGTCATAGGATGTGTAATGTTGACTCTTAGGATGAGTCTGATGAGCCTCTTTGCTCCTGCGTTGATTCAGTTTGAAGATCAGATTATTGGTGGCCATCAGAAACACAGCTTCCTGTATCTACTCATTTTCATGCACCATATTGGAAGCCTGTTACTTCGTGGCAAACATTTTAGAATAGACTCAATTATTGCTTTATCTTTCTATCACATACATGGATGGATGGATGGATGGATGGATGGATGGATGGATGGATGGATGGATGGATGGATAGATATAGTTTGCATGTGCATGTATGTGGTTGCATATGTGTGTGTACATATCTATACCTATAGTTGCCTATCTACAATCATCAGTTATTAATTCCATGGTGAATTTCAGTGGTTTCTTTCTCTTTTCTTTTTTTCCTGGTGAGATTTTGAAAGCACACCTGATTACATTTGAGAGCTATTCTAGTATTACCGGGAAGACATTTCTCCTTTTTTACCCCCAAATTATGAAGAGAATCTAAGGGCGGCTATGCATGAACTGATTACAGTTGCAAGTATTTGAAGATTTTGTGTTCCCTAGTAAAAAAGTAATGATTGTATTATCTCAGGATTTTCTGCGACTCAGTTTAGGATCTTCCCCTAATGACGGAACGTAGCATTTTTGATTCGTTTATCTAGTTTAATAGATTAAATATCTCAACAGGTGGTGCTCATGAAACTTTCTTCCTTGTGAATTTTACAGTTGGGTAAAGAGAATCACTTCTCTTTTAATTAGCCTACGGTAATCTCTTTTATGCCTAACTGAACCCTAGCAGATTACTCCTCTTCACTTTGCTACTTAAACATTTTTAAAGTTTTTGGTGTCTGTCGCTTTTCCTTGAGGTCTTCCTTTTGCCACACATAACACAATTAAAGGTAAATTACAATGCACACACTCACTGAGAAAACGCAAACAATTCCAAATGCCCCTCTTTTCTTTGAGTGGATGGATAGGAGATGAGCGCTTCCTATAAGTGAATGACCATTTACCGTATAGACTATTCTCTGGCCACAGTCTCCATTGGGAATTGTAAGGTTGGCTAAAGTTCAAACCCTGGTAGCCAATCTGAGCCTTCACCTTGAAATTTTGAATCTTCAAATGCAATAGATTTCCTTGG
>NW_011888985.1:1209827-1212777 GCF_000151845.1 Pteropus vampyrus | reverse complement strand
AGCAGATTACTCCTCTTCACTTTGCTACTTAAACATTTTTAAAGTTTTTGGTGTCTGTCGCCTTTCCTTAGGTCTTCCTTTTGCCACACATAACACAATTAAAGGTAAATTACAGTGCACACACTCACTGAGAAAACGCAAACAATTCCAAATGCCCCTCTTTTCTTTGAGTGGATGGATAGGAGATGAGCGCTCCCTATAAGTAAATGACCATTTACCGTATAGACTATTCTCTGGCCACAGTCTCCATTGGGAATTGTAAGGTTGGCTAAAGTTCAAACCCTGGTAGCCAATCTGAGCCTTCACCTTGAAATTTTGAATCTTCAAATGCAATAGATTTCCTTGGCAATTTTTTTTTTTCAGAGTGAGAATTATAATGAGAACGACATTTTCTTGCTTCCCCTGGATGCCAAGGGTGGGTTTCAGTGGGGCGATCCTGTCTCTCCAGCTGATTCTCTCTCTTCTCCCAGTGGTGGTTTGCTCTGGTTGGCTAGTGATGGTGGCTTTGTTGTCATCACCTTTCATGAGAGCTGGCTCATGGCGTGGATGTTAGAGCCAACGTGCTGCCTGTTAATGGTGAATCCTCTGGCAGCCGCACCAATAGCTGCTTGACCAGCAGCTTGTATCCTGTGACTTTGTCATACAAGAGTAAACAGCTGCCTGAATGTCTCCCCGTAGTAATCACGGCTGTTCCCTGTGGTGTACAGCAGCTGTTGCCCTCAAGAGTCCTTGAGTATTAGTGTTGCATGTCTATATTAAAACACAGCACAAGAGCATTTCAGTGCCTCTGCTCATCACTTGTTAATCTGTCGGCCTCACCTCTATGTCCGAGCAGCTCAGAGGGATGTCCAAGGCGTTGCCTCTTGCAGTGTCCGCCTTATTCTATATCTTCCTCAGAAACATTGCCCGCACCCTCTTGAAGAGCAAGGGGTAACTCTTTCTCAAACCTATAAGCCCCACAGCAGAGTCCTGCACGTAGTAGGTGCTCAGTAAATGTATGGTGAAAAATCGAACTTTTATGATAATGTACTGCCAGTATGCAACAACTTTTGACCTATAGAAATGACAATTGCATTTAGATCCTAACTTAATTAGGATCATAATCTAACCATCTTAATTTATAGGTACATTGATTTTCATCTCATTAAAATTATAATATATATTATTATTATCAGTTGTCAAAAATTTTCCTAAGATATAACGTGATTACCTGAAACATTAGGACTTGGTGTCTGCCTAGGCAGAGCCACTTCACTGTTTTCCTGAATAATCTATGCTTTGCATAATTTTGAGGGCTAAGAAAGACTATACCATATGTATTTTCATGAACCATGTAAAACCTTTGATTTAACACTTCATATTTTTCTAGTTCTAAATCTTAAAAAGCTCAAAGAATCACTCGGAAATTTGGTCAGATTTCCTCTCCGAAATTATGCTGAACCTCTTCTAACTTCTTGCTAAAACAGCCATGAACACAGCAAAATGCTAGAACTCACTACAGCGTGAAATGCTGATGACCAGCGGACATCTTAACGCCATGATCTGGGAGAAACTGGCATCCATTATAACACAAAACAGAACGGAGTAAAATCAAACAAGCGAACAAATAAATACAGGCAATTCTGACGATTTAACTGATGATTTTGCCTGAACAAAATTAGGATGGTCTTTTTTTTTTTTTCTTTAAATCGCTCTGTTATTTCATAATTTAGGAACCAGGGGCCTGCACCACCAAGGGAATTATGTGGTCAGCTACTTCTCCTTGGAAGCTGCATTCTCTTCTCCCAACTGGCTCTCACCTCCACTCTTCCCAGAATGATGATAAAGGTAGGCAGGAAGGCGGGATGGAACAGGAGCAGTGCATTTTGGGAGTTGTAGTCCCCAGGAGCATATACTAATAACGATGGTTGCCAATACCTACGGAGTGCTGACTATACATCAGTCATTGTATTGAGTACTTAGCATAAATTATTAAGAATAATTCTACTACATTTTCACTTGCCAGCAGTGGTTTCTCTTGATTCATTTTATTGCTTTACTCTTGGGAGTGAATGAGTTTCCCCCTGTCAATTTCAAAAAAAAAAGAAAAAGAAAAGATTTTCTGGGTATCTTTCTGGGTAAATCTAGAAGTCCTTAAAAATTATAGTTAAATAATAGATCAGTCCCCAGCAGATCTGTGCTGCTGCTCCCAAACAGGCTCTTTCTATTCTGGAATACTTCAACAACTGAGCACTCTCAGATGTGCTCAGGTGAAAACGTGCCTGTGGCCATTTATCACTGCCCCGAGGGATAGTCACATTAATGATGACCTATGGGAAGAATTTTCAAAAATGGCTCTTTTATCATCTTGCACATCTTAGCTTTTAACCTAATTCTGTAAGGTCAGGTCTGCAAAGTTATAATTACCTGTGCAATTAAGGTAAAAATATTATTAAAATATTCTGTAAGGTCATGTCTGCAAAGTTATAATTACCTGTGCAATTAAGGTAAAAATATTATTAAAATAGGGTTTGTTTGTTTGTTTTTTTTTTTGTAAAAATAATTAAAAATTATTGTGAAGAATTCAATCAGGGTAGAAAAAGTTCAAAGAGGAGAGTTAAACAGAAAATTATACAAATTTCGGCCCCTGAAAAATAGCCTTTCTCAATTTAAAGAGAATATAAGCCTCAACAAAAGAGTCTTAACACTCGAAGACACATCTAAGCAAAAAGGATTTTCAAAACATACTTCCCATGAATTCTGTTTAGAGTTTGCATTTTGATTAGAACTGCCTACAGAATGTGATTTGAGGCCCCTTCGCTCAAACTTCAGAAGCGAATGAAGTCCCTCCCCACCTCCACACTCTTCCTGCCCCTCCCCAATTTCTCTCCAGCTTCCAAGGTTCCTCTGACCAATGAGGGGGTTGGACCAAGCTGTCACTAATGGCCCCTCTTTGCCTTACATGCTATGG
>NW_011888985.1:1203067-1209412 GCF_000151845.1 Pteropus vampyrus | reverse complement strand
GTACCTTGGTTTGTGAGAATTTGATGATCTTACCCATTTTCCATCGAGATTTACTTTCGTGAGGTGACAGGCATATTGAGGGACCCCCAGGGTTTGCACAATTAGAGGCACGTGTAAAGTAAGGGATCACATTGATAAAACCCTCCCCACTGAAGGACAGTTTAAGCCATCAGAGGGCACCTATTTACTGACTGCCGGCCTGCACCAAGACGGAAGCTTCCAGAAGGCAGCTTCCTGGGCTTCATCCCCTGCTGTGTCTGGGAGCCTGGACGGAGCCCACGGTAAGACTTCTTGCATGACACGCTCCCAAGTCTGAAAGATGGGCTTCCTGCTGGGAGGAGATGATCTGCAAAGTAATCAGCACAGGAAATTCTTTCGAATTCCTGTTCCTAACTCCAAAATGAGGAAGAGGAAAGGACCGTCTCCCGTCCCCACACATACACAAAAAGACAGGAACGAAATGCCCTAACAGCCCTGTGGGTGAGGGTCTGACCAAATTTATTTAAGAAAACAAAAGATTTGGTTCCAGTTGCCTGCGCCCGTGGAGTGGACCACCCCAAACTTAGTGTCATAAAACAACAGCCTTTTTTTATCCTCTCACAGGTTCCGTGAGGCAGGGACGTGGACAGAGATGGCTGGCCTCTGCCCTGTGGTGTCTTGGGCCTCAGCTGGGAAGACGTGCAGGGCAGAGAGGCTGGAACCGTCTGACGCTTTGTCACTCAGCTGTCTGGGCCCTGGGCAACAGCACTGGACATGGGGGCCTGCCAGGTTTACTGACCAGCGCACCTGCGTTTGGCCTCTCCGTGTGGCTTGGGCTTCTCAGCAGGTGGCTGGGTCTCATGCTGGAGCTTCCCAAGACCAAACATCCCCCAGAGAACCAGCAGAGGCTCTCACCTTTCTGACCCACTCTATGGTCACAGCCTTGTCCAGATCCAAGGGCCATAACTCTGTCTCTTGATGAAAGAGAGAACGAAGAACTTGTGCCCACCTTTAAAACTTCCCATGTCCTGGGGCTTGCCCTCGGCTGTCTGCAAAGTGACACAGGAGTTTGATGAAGCATGGAGAGGAGCTGGTTAAAATGGCTCCAGAGCCATTTCCCGCGGTGCTCGCTGACCGTCAGCCACGTGCCCGGCCCTTTGTGGGTGCGGGGCCGCCGCGTGGAACCAGATGGACGAGCACGCACGCCCTAAGCCGCCTGTGCTTCAGTGGGGCGAGGCGGGCGGCAAACAGGTTGGCCTGGAGGAGTTGAGGGAGGGCGCGGGATTAAGGACAGACGCAGACGCTTTCACACTCTTCCCTTCGAGACGCTGGCCCGCGCTCCCTCCCCGCAGTCCGTCCTTTGGAATCAGGTGTGTTCCCTGATTGCTTTGACCAAGAGAATATAGAGAAAGTTCCCCGGTTAAGGCCGGAAGAAGCACGCAGCTTCCGTCTCCCGTTTCAGTCACCATTGGTTTTGGGGGGCCGCGTTACCGTGTCAAAAGCCCCAACTGTCCTGCTGGAGGAACCACGTGGGGAGGTGAGGACACCACAAGGGACAGAAGCCGGCCTTTGAGGGGCCCCTGGCGTGACATACTTGTGAAGGCTTCTGGGACCCCCAGCTCGGCCCAGCCGCCGGCTGAATATCATCCTGTTCCTAAGACGGCTGATCTGGGGAGAGTTTGCTCACGCCAGTGGGGAAGCCACTGCAATGCCACCCCGTCCCACAGAGGTGCTGCCGGCGCCCGTCTCCCAAAACACGTGTGGAAACAACCGATCGACAGAGCAACTAGATGCCGACGAATAATCGAGAGCATGTTGTAATTCCTACAAATAAACTTTAAAAATTCCTCTCTCCTATTTTATCTTATGCAAACCGAGAGCGGCTCTTTAATTGGAACTTCGGTGTGGGCATTCATTGCTGGTACAATTTCAGACCCAGTGGCAAGCGCTTGGTGACTTATATTTGGGTGGGCGGGTCTCTGAGTAGAATCTTCAAATCACTTGAGAGTAACGTCGCCACGATCTGGATCAGCGAACTGGCCTGTCCCCTTCCCACGTCCTCAGCCACAGATAGGACCACGTTTGCCGCGGCCCAATAACTCAGCCTCGTGGGTCTGAAGGATTTCTGCTGACTTGCAAGGCGGAGTGACTCACACCGGGCTCCAGGATCAGAACCAAACAAAGGGAGCAATCAGACATTCGGATCAGATTACCATCGCAGAATGCACAAAGCAAGGCGGTGTGTGTGTATTGTGTGTATGCTGTGGGTGTTGTGTGTGTGTTGTGAGTGTCGTAGGTGTATATTGTGTGTATGTGTGTTGTGTACATGCTGCGTGTGTGTGTGTATGTTGTGGGTGGGTGTGTGTTGTGCACACACACACATGAATGTCTGCTCAAACTACCCCAAAACTTAGTGGCTTATTGATTTGCTCCTCATTCTGCAATCTGATCAGGGCTTGCCAGGGACAAGGCATATGACATCATATGGGTGGATCAAAGAACCTGCTTTGAAGATGGCCTCAGGGCTGGCAGGCTGTCATCTAGAAGTTCAGTCGGGGCTGTTGGCTGGGTCTCTGTCCTCCTCCATGTGGCCTCGACCCACGGCAAGGCCGGCTTCTCACACACAGGGGTCAGCGTATTCAGCCCTGTTCATAGAGATAAAAGAGAAATTGCTAGGCATCATTAAGGTCTAGGCCTAAAAATGACATCATGTCACTTCCTTCGGGTTCCACCGGTTGAAGCAGAGCAAATCAAGGGAGGGGACGTCAGGATGTGACTATTCTGGGTTTTCTGGAGTCCACCCAAGCGATGCTCCGGCATGGTGCCCAATGAGCTTTATCATAGAGAAAGTCTATTCTCTGGGCGGGATGTGGGATCGGACGACCGCTGCTTCTTCCTTGACTCCAGAACCCTCTGGTTCAATGTCTTCTCAGCCCCTCATTCCCAAGGACGGTAACGGGCACGCCGTGAGCATTCACATGGGCCCTGCCGATTGACTGAGTTCACACATCCCACATTTTCCAGCCGAGGCGGTTCCTTGGCCAGTTATTTCGCAGGAACGCAGCTCTCTGCAAGACTCGTTCCTTCTCGAGCCAACCGATGGTCATCCTTCATGCTGCAGTTTTCTATTCGGTCCCAAGGAATTTGTTTCGTAAACGCTGTTACCAGACACAGCACACGTGACCTTAGTTTGTGAAATCTACGCTGCTGTACAGGGATGGTGGGTGTGACGTGCTGGTAAACGTACACGTACATTGATTGTACTACCCGAATTGTTTTTTTTTAAGGTAAAGTTTCCGTTTGTTTTGAACGTAACACACTCACTGTAGCAAACAAAAGTGGAAAAAAGCATACGCACATGCACACACACACACACACAAACACACAAATCACTCACATCTGCAAAGATTCTATTTCCAAATGACGTCCAGATGGACACGGGTTTTTGGAGGACACTTTTCAGCCCAGTTCAGCGTTCCGTGAATAACCTTTCCCAGCGCTCATGATTGCCCCATCGGGTGAGTGTGTCGATCGTTCCGAGTCTTAGAGAAGTGAGTTCCCTTTTCTAGGGTCGTACAGGTGTTCAAAGCCAGATGCTCCAGCCCCAAGGCCCTCGCCTGCGAACACCGGTGACCTCGCCAGAGGGACTATGTGTATCAGAGGTCAGCGAGTCAGGAGCGTCAGAAGCGCAGAGCTTGTCCAGTCAAGAGGGTAATGAACACCGAGCCCCGTGGGTTACAAAAACCTCACCCCTTGTTTTTCTCCTTTGGGAAAGGAGGGGTGTAGGGCAGAGACGAGGACGGCACCGCGCAGGAGTTCCAGGTGGGAAGGCCGGGCAACCCCCGTCCCCCCGCGCAGGTGTGCATCGCCGCTGCTGTCATCAGCATCCGGCCACCGAGCTTCGAGGTGTTCTGGCTCAGGTAGGGTCATCGGGGTTCTGAGAGGTGCACACGCTGATAACAGCAGATTTCGGCCAACGCGACATCCCGTTCCTAATGAGTTTTGCGTTTCTCCCGATGAGGACACACGAACTGGCTTAAAAATAGCTTCATCATGACCACTTTCACATCCTGAGTGAGCGCCTCTAAATTTGGAACTGACAAAGGGCCGTGAAAGATTTCCTTTCCGAAAATAACGGGCTTAATGAGCCTTGTGACAAATGGTTGAGGTTTCACTTTCCACTGCCCCTTAGTTTGAACTATTTGCAAGTGTGTGTTTTTTCTTTTTTTTAAGGAGGTGCCATGTACCTCTGTGTGTCCAATAATTGGATCTGGGTTGAAAGAAAAAAGCGTCTGTGGAATGAGTTTCCTGTGAAAATCAGATCTCAGCCTTCCAAAATGAAATAGTAGTAGGAAGCTGTCTGGTTTAAATAATCTAATTGTGAAGAAAAAAACAAACAAACCCATCTTCCCACTGCCTCTTGTCAGAAAGGTAGGAAGATGGCTCGTGGGAAGAGAACTCGGCATTTCCGAGTGGCGTGGAGCTCGACGGGGCCTTGGCCCCAAACAGCTATGGGATGCTTCCTTGGCATCTCTGTCCCTCATCTCGGAAACCTGTTTGTACCATATCTTGACTTTTAGCAAGAAAGAAGCAAACTCCCTTTCAGTAGAAAACTTTGGATTTTTCTGTTAAAACGGTGAATGGAACAATACATGTAACACCCCCACCGACCCCCAATTTTAAATCAAGAAAGTAACTCGAAAAAAGAAGAAAATACATTAGCCCTGGAAACCATGAATGATGCATTTCAACAGCTTGCCAGCACCCTCGCTGGACCTCTGCCGAAGGTCACCAACGGAAATTGGGCACGGGCGCGTTGTCTTATGTGTGTCCCACCTTCTCGGGAAGGCCATCGCAGGGCTCCGTCGACACCTTATGGCTCCTGCTATAGAGGTACGAGGGGGTCAGGGGGAGAAAGCGATGATGGGGGGCAACCTTTCCTCCGGGCGAGTGCCCTGGAGCTGGCAGTCTGAGCAGACGGCCACTGGAGGCCCTGATCACAACAGCGTCTCCATGTTGGACAGGGACCTCTGACACTGGGCACTGTCACCTCCAGCTGCTAACAAGAGGCAGCTCCACGGCAGCTGGAGAAGTGGCCAGCGACCCGACCTTCTTCAGCAGAAAACACTCTGGGCACAACAGCCATGAAGGCTGGTGTAGAGAGCCTGACCAGGTACGTCAGGGGTCGTGTAAGTAAAAGGCGTGGTGAGTCCTTTTATTAACCAAAGCCATGATCGAATATACATTTTTTTCCACTTGGTTTTGTTTAACTTCTACAATTAAAAAAAAAAATAATTAGTGTTAGTAAAGACCTTCAGTGCTATAACCAATTAGAAAAAGTATAGTCAACCTTGACATCTAATCAAAATTATTGATATGGGTGTGTGTCAATTTAAAAGTAAAAGGGACATTACTAGTTAGAGGGAAAAAAATAGACTTAAGTGTTGGAATACGTCAATTTAGAGCAGGATTTCTCCGCCTGGATGCTAGAGACAATTTGGACTGGATAATGTTCTGTGGGTGGGGCTGCCCTGTGCGATGTAGGGTGGTTAGCAGTCACCCTGGCCTCTGCCCACTAGGTGCCAAAAGAGCCACCCACCCTCCATGCATCTGTGACCAAAACTGTCTTCTGGGAAGTAAAATCATGCCAGTTGAAAATCACTGAGTTAAACAAAGTGACTTTTCTCCCTGCTCAAGGACGAGTTTGGAAATCCGCAGGTCTTAAACCCATCATCTCTATCCGTCTGACCATCCCTCCTCTGGCCCTGGTCCATGCCCCTGGGCCCAGGATGGGCGTGAGGAAGAGGAAGAAGGTTGCTTGGAAAGGCGCACAGTCCCGGGCTTTAATTAGGGTATCGATTTTCTTCCTCTGCCCGGCAGAATCATGGCCCCCTCTCCTCTCCATTCTTTTTTTTTTTTTCTTAAGCCAGGATGATTAAATTATCAGCAAAAGCAGCTGGAACAATTCCTGGCAGACAGTGATACAGCAGGTCCTTAGTACATGTTAATAACTTCTTCACAATATTTGTTTTGCCTCACTGAATGGTGGGCTTTTTAATATCTCTTGTAGTCAGTACATTGAGGCTCAGGGAGGTAAAGTAAGTGGCCTATAGTTAGATATGTGCTTAATAGGTGGTGGCCTGGAAGCAGGCCTGGTGGGGGGGAGACAGGGGAGCAGAGGGGGGAGGTGGGTGCTTGGTTCTCCTGGGAGTGCTCTAATTCCTTAGCTACGGTGGAGACCAGTTAATTGTCTTATTTGTCCCTCCCCAGTTCTCATAAAATTGCCTATAAAATTTCATAAACCCACAGCGCTCTATGAAATAAGAACATCAACCAATAAACTGCCAGACCCCGTGAGAATTTTTT
>NW_011888985.1:1193263-1200742 GCF_000151845.1 Pteropus vampyrus | reverse complement strand
CCCATCATCCAGAAGGTGGGAGACGGCCAGATGCCCTCCGCATTCTGTGCCGAGTGTGGCTGACCCCTGCGGACGTTCCCACTGGGCTGTCTTGTGCGGTTCTGGTTGGGCTCTGCCCTCAGGCAGCACCAGCAGAGATCAGAGGCGGGGAAAAGGCAGCAGTGAGGGTGTTTATTTCTTGACTCCATCCATCCAGGCTGCAGACCGACTGCTGCCTGCAGGTTCCTTCCTGCCGCTCTCTCTGGGTGCCCTGCATGACCCCTGACCCTTCAGTCCCGCAGAGTAATTGTCCTCTGATGATGCCTACCAGGGATGCATCGCTTTCCCTTGTGGGTTCTCTTCAGCCTGCCCACATCTTGAAGTGGCTGCTTTATTAAACCCGTCCTCAATTGCCCCTTTGAATGAGTCATCTGTTTCCTGCAGGTTGTCTGAGTCGTATATGGAGTATGACAGATGTATTAGTCTCCTACGGCTGTTGTAACAAATTATCACAAACTCAGTGGCTGAAAACAATACACATTTATTCTCTACAGTTCTAAAGGTCAGACATCTGAAAGAGGGTGGCAGGGCTGTGTTCCTTCTGGAGGCGCGAGAGGAAAAACCATCTCCCAGCTTCTGGAGGCTGCAACATCCCTTAGCTCATGGCTCTAGATCAGTCTAATCTCCTCTCCTGCCAACACGTTTTCGTCTATGATTCTGACCCTCCTACCTCCTTTTTATAAGGACCCCTGTGATTGTGTCTGTCCCACCTCACTCATCCAGGACAATCCTTCTATCTCTAGATCATAACTTAATCTCATCTACAAAGTCCCTCTGGCCATGTGAGGTAATATTCATTCACAGGTCCCGGGAGATGATTAAGATGTGAGCATCTTTGGGAGGCCGTTATTCTGCTTATCACAACAGATTTTTTAGGAAAGATGGTAAATTTGGTTTTGTATTTAAGATGCTTTTGGGAATCAGAGGAAATACAGAGTGGGTTGTCGGAGCTCTGGATCTGGAGGCCAGTTTCGTTTTCAAGATCTTCTCTGTACGTGGAAGATACCATATTCCTATGCTGGAACCAATGTGAAATCAAAGCATAACTCATCTTCTGTGTTTGGTTTTGCTAAGCCCTGTAGAAGCCATCCAAATTCTGATACCAGCTGTCAAGATGATCTTAAAGACAGTGCTGTTCCCCCTTGAGTCTGCCTATATCCTACTGACATAGACTCTCCCCTCCCCCTCCCCACCCCCAGTTTTATTGTCGTGTAATTTCTGGCGATGGTGAAGCAAACCCAAAGTGAATTATAGCATTGTTCAAATCCAATGACCTCCTATGCAGTTGATTGTTTTGAAGATTTGCACATGCTATACTGACTCCACTGTGGCATTCTGTGTCATCGACGGTAGAGATACATTATTAGGAGCTAAGATTAGCTGGATTTGGAAAATTGGGTGTTTTTATGTCACAATAACTTTCATAGGCTTAGATTCTAAATTGGTTTAAATATGACTTCAACTTTGATTATCTCAATGTCCTTGAATGTATACATTGCCTAATTTTTGTTTTTTTATGACCTAGTGATGGAATAATTTACCAGCCTGTTGTCAGATTAAAGACAGTAAGGATTCAAAAGCCCGCTACAGCCCTTGTCACATAGAAAACACGTGAAAACATCAGCTCCCTGGCTGCGTTTCCACTCGAGCCTCATGTATGACGATAATTACGCCAACAGCAAAATGCTCATTCTTAGTAAAATTCAATTCAGTAATCACTTATTGAATATATACACCAAATAATGCTAGGCACTGAAGCAGATACAAAGATGAATGAGATTTACGGTCAAATGAGAAAGGCAGGCTAGGATAAAATGCCGCTCACGGAGCATGCATATGTAAATCCCTCTCTGCACCCAGAGCAAGGTGCCAGTTTCAGAATAGCCTCCCAGAGCTTTCCCATTTGATATTCATTATTGTATGACTGGCATTTTGGCAACAGCTGGCTGGGTTAGAGGCGCTGCCGTGGCCACACAGCAGAGGACCAGTGCTAACCAGGATCATGGTTAAGAAAGTTCTAACTAGCTGAGCTCATCAATCAGCAACACCCAAACTTGCCCCGGAAAGTGGTACTGGTTATGATCCTGAAAGAAAAGAATATTTATTAAAACGAGAGAATCGGCAACGATGGCTGGATTCCATAAAGAATTGTTTCAAAATCCAATACAATGTATCACTAAGTAATATCTTTTATGTGCAAGGCACTTTGCTTGGGTGTGAGGGATATTATACAATTAATAAGTCAGGGAAAAAAAGCAGTCTTAACCTCAAGAAACTGGCGGGTTAGTGGGGGAGAAATAGTCTTGAGAGCAACTAAGGTAGAACGTGGCAAGGGCCTTAGGGAAAGTGCCATGTGGTGGGCTTTGAAGGAGAGAGAACAGATTTGGTTAAATGGGTCCAAAAAAGGCGTGGAAGAGATGGGCCATTTAAAACAGACCTTGAGGAAGGAGCAGGCGACTATTAGCTCCATATGCTTTATAAATTGTTTATTCAATTTTGCTTATCTCTTTCTTGCCTTTCTGAAATTATTTTAAAAATTAACCAAGTAGTACATTATTACTTTATCATAAAATGCAAACAGAGTCAAATATGAAAGTCTCTTTTACTATGACTCCCATTTCAACTCTTCCCTCCAGAGATTAACAAATGTGTATTATTTCAGACCATTTTTTTCTACATTTACTTACAGATATTTGCACTCACACAAATATTTGAAAAAAAGAATGACTGATGCTATGTAAACCTTATACTGATACAATGTTATATGTCAATTGTATTGCAATAAAGTTGAAAGAAACATAGTATGTGAATGAAAGATTGGGAGAATATACTTTACAAAGTTGATTGCTTCTTGTTGGCAAAATTAGGAGTAATTTTATAATTCTGGTACTTTTCTCTGTTTTCTACCATAAACATGTATTTTTAAAAATTAGAAACGCGATCGAAAAACCAAACGAAACGAAAACAAAACACAGGAGGAGAAAAAAAGGTTCCTCTTTTCTCGACCATGGAATGCGTATCCTGGGTTCTCTTTCATGGGATCGACTAGGATCATTCACCTACTTCTAAAGCTAGTGACAGAGGACTGGTCTTGCTGTTCCTGAGCCAGTCGCTGAGGCAAGGAGGATGGCACTGTGGCGACTGCCTGAACACACTGGGTGCGGAACGGTGCCCCGGGCCAGGTGGCTCGGACCCGGTGTTGGGATGAGTGAGTGTCTGAGAGCCAGCCAGGACCATTTCCTTCCGAGTTCTCCTCCAGCGTGCCCCGTGCTGCGCTGCACGGGGTCGCGCCCCGCCCCGCCCACATCCATGTCTGCCCAGAGCCTGCGGGTGTGACCTGTTTGGGAACAGGTAGGTGTAATCAAGGTGACAAGAGGTTATGCTGGACGAGGGTGGATCCCACTCCAGTGACTGGTGTCCTTAGAAGAAGGGGACTCGGAGACAGATGCACGAGGAGAAGGCCTTGTGGTGACTGGCGGCGGAGATGGGGACGATGTAGTCACACGCCAAGGAGCCCCCAGGATTGCCACGGCCCCCCGAAGCTAGGAGAGTGGTCTGGGACACGTGCTCCCTCAGGGCCTCCCGCCCTGTGAGAGGACATTTGCCTGATGCCGTCTGCCACCCAGCGGATGGTTCTCCCGCCCGGCAGCCGCAGGCAAGCGACACGTGCCACGATGTGAGGAGCAGCTCTGCGCCTGGCTGGGCCTCTCCCGTCCCCCACGCAGAGGCAGGGTGTTTGTCCCATTTACACATTCCGGTGGCCGTGTTAGTGCTGGGAAGGGTGAAGGTGGAAATGAATTTTATCTTACGTTCTTTATTTCTGTGACTCTTTATGCTCCGGCAAAATTCATTAAATAAAAAGAATGGAACACGCTACTGAAATGCTTAGGAGATGGATTCATCTCCTCCCGAAGCTGTGATGTGTTTCTGTGCGTGTGTGCGCGTGCGCGTGCGCGTGCGCGTGCGTGCGTGTGTGTGGTGGAGGTTATGTGAATGTCTGACAGAGGGGGAGGTTGGTAGCTGAAGAAAGAGAGTGAGAGAGATGCTTTGAGAAAGAGAGAGAGAAAGAGTAAAGAGAAATAGGAAGGCATTTCATCAGAGCAATGCGTTTACTGGTGATAGAAACGGCTGTGGCTGTCGCTCCGAGCGGCACGGTCTGCTTTGTAATCCTTTGCTGTGTTCCTTGGAATATAGACGTAGGCACCTCTTCTCCCTTACGCCTAATTTATGTCAAGAGCCACTATAGAGAGAGACTCTTATGCCATTTTTCTTTTAGCTATTGCAAGACAAGTCATCCTTTCCTTCAAATATCTGACAAGTGGAGTGCTTCGGTTTTAAGCTAAGAAGAAGTTTGTCAACTGACCAAAGAAGTTCACAGTGGCAGGATGTAAATTTCAGACATGTATTTTTTACAAAAAATAGAAACCTTTTTCCATTGATTTTCACTGGACTAAAAATACCGGTTTCAACGTGGTCCCAGCTAGAAATTATATGTAATTTCACTATTACAGCAAAGCAAGAACATAAGAACTCCCTACTGGTCACATAGGGGGAAACTTATAATAAAATGTTGATCCAAATTCAAGATTATATTAATTAAGAAGTGTTTCTGTTTCACATTGATTGGAGCAGCTATCATGGATGACTTGTCTTTCCAGAGAAGAGAGAAAAATAGATCCATTGTTATATACAGAAAATTTATCACCAGTTGGGGAGAGGAATTCTAGCCAGCTCTTTAAGTATACTCTAATTAGAAAGGCCTGGGCAGGTTGTGTTAAATAAAAAATTATTGAAGACACTTGTTAAAGAACAGGAGCGCCGACTTTGTTCAGGACTTTGTTCAGGAACGGGGTGGGCTCAGTGGCGAAAAGGCAGTCAACGGAAGGGAAGCTCCTCGGCGGGTAAGGGGGATTCTGGCCAAACCAGCCTGACGACATTTTTGCAGAAGGCAGGCCCGGGATAAAATGGCAGAGTTGGGGTGGAGAAATTTGATCAAAAGTTCAGGGGGTCAGATACCCAGTGAAGGACTCTACTGACCACATTTCTGTCACCGAACGTGTGGGAGCATTTCCTTCCACACCAGCTCATTCTCAGACTCTCCAGGAACCAGCTGGGTGTCCTCAAATTCAATCCTGGCAACAGCTGCCTCGAGTTAGTGCAGACCCCACAGGTGAACGACTCAGTCCCTCAAGACTGCCACCATTTCAGATGCCAGGTGAAAGTTTCATGGTGTCACCTGTTCTTTTGAACAAATGGCTATGAATCAGGGGTTCCCATGACTCTTTCCTTGGGTTTGATGATTTGCCAGAATGGCTCACAAAACTCAGAAAGTGCTTTACTTAGTATTACTCATTTCCTATAAAGGACACAACTTAGGAATATGGAGGAGACACATAGGGCTCGATATGGGGGAGTGGTGCGAGCTTCCACGCCCTCTCCGGGGGAGCCCCCCTCCCAGCACCTCCACGTGTCCACCGACCCGGAAGCTCCCCTGACCTCATCATATAAGGACTTTGTATGGAGGTTTCATTACACAGGTATGGTTGAGTGAATAATTGGTCATTTGTGATTAACTCAACCTTTGGCCCCTGTCTTTTCCTGGGACGAGCCGAAAGTTCCAACCCTCTAATCTCATGGTTGGTTCCCGTGGCAACCAGGCCCATCCTGAGGCTCTCCAGGAGTCCCCAGCCCCCAGTCATCTCCCAAGCATACAAAAGACACTTTGGAGAGTCCAAGGGTTTTAGGAACTGCATACTAGGAAACGGGGAGAGAGACCAAATATATATTTCTTATTATGTCACACCAAATACGCATTTCTTATTATGTCCTACCAAGGGTGAGGAATTTTTGCTAAACTTACCCAGAAGTCTTCTCACTAACATTGGGCTAAATGGGCAGAGGCCAGAGCCCAAGCACGGAGCCCAGTCAAAAACAGGACTCAGAAGAGTGTAACTCAAGTTTGGTTAAGGGCAGGATCTTTGTCACTTGTTAACTGGCACTCGAGATACCACTGAAGACAGAATTCTCTGTAATGGGAAACAATTACATGCGCTGTGGGAGCGGGCCAGTGACCAGGTTAGTCTCGGAAGTAACCCAGCACCTAGCACGGTCCCTGGCACACAGGGGCTGCCCAGTAAATACTCATTCAATGAACAAATTAATGCTTACTTTCTAAATATTGCCATTTTTTCATTGTATGTAAGAGTCTGCTTCGGCAGGACGTTTGTAAATGCGGGTTCAGTATTTCTCCAATCACACTCGTCATTCAATCAAGGAATCTTTATGGATTCCCTATTTTATGGCAGCCTCCTCGACAGGAACACGAAGGTGAGTAAAGATGCATGGCCGGCCCTCGCGGGTTGGCAGACAGGCCTCGACCGCACCGCTCCGCAAACAAATGCAGATTCGACAGCTAAGAGGAAACGTGTGACGCCACAGATGTCCGCGCCAGGGAGCATGACCTTGCTAGACGTCCGAGAGATGCTGTTCCGGCGGGGCTGAAACACCTTCGCCATGACGGCAATAGAAGAATAAACCAGGTTACAGGACACAGCACACGTGAGGAGCACAGGCAGATGCTCCGGGGCGTGCTGGCGGGGCTGTGGCTACATCCTTTCAGACACGCACATAAGGGTCTGGATAATAAGCTCCTGATGGGACCTTTCTAAAAAGACCTCCTTTCCCGCGGTGTTCCCAATAATAATTCTAGTAGATGTATGAAGTTTCCATGATTTTTCAGTAGCTCATCTAAGTGCCTCTTACTTATTTTAAGTAGGAGATTCTTCTACTGTAAAATGTTTTTAAAGTTTACTTTTACTATTACACGTTTTCTGATTATGGCAGTGCAGGTGTCGTGGGTTCTTACACTGAGCCTGTTACCATCTGTCCACCTCCGCTGCCCTCCCGAGCCAGGCTGCCTTCCCCCGCTCTCTCTGTCATGTCATTTGGTTTTATTTTTAGCAGAGCACTAGTGTTGCCTTTCGTTTTCCTGTTCATTTATTTGTGTGTTTATTAACAATTTTTCCCCACCGGGGCACAAGCTGTACATAGGCAGGGACCTTCTCCGTCTGGTCCACTGCGGTATCCCAGGTATTAGGAACAGTGATTGCTGCAAGGCAGGTACCAAAAATATTTACTATATAAATCGATAAAAAGATTAGAGAGATACAGTAAAGAAGAAAATGACGTTTTTCTCTACCAAGGTAATTGCTGCGTGGGAGCTGCTGTTTGAGGAAGTCAGTGTGCCCCAAGCCTAGAGCCCCATCTCCAGCTCTCTTCCCACTGGACACAGGAAAACCACAAAACAGGAAGTATGGGTGGACTTTTGGTGGTGCATTGCCTCTTGGGAGTTACAGTCCACAAAAGTTAAGTGCAGGACCGACATGGAGATCTTTTTGTTTTTCCTGCATTCTGTTGTTTTAAAACATCAGAGTGGTTGGT
>NW_011888985.1:1187972-1193213 GCF_000151845.1 Pteropus vampyrus | reverse complement strand
GGCAGGACGTTTGTAAATGCGGGTTCAGTATTTCTCCAATCACACTCGTCATTCAATCAAGGAATCTTTATGGATTCCCTATTTTATGGCAGCCTCCTCGACAGGAACACGAAGGTGAGTAAAGATGCATGGCCGGCCCTCGCGGGTTGGCAGACAGGCCTCGACCGCACCGCTCCGCAAACAAATGCAGATTCGACAGCTAAGAGGAAACGTGTGACGCCACAGATGTCCGCGCCAGGGAGCATGACCTTGCTAGACGTCCGAGAGATGCTGTTCCGGCGGGGCTGAAACACCTTCGCCATGACGGCAATAGAAGAATAAACCAGGTTACAGGACACAGCACACGTGAGGAGCACAGGCAGATGCTCCGGGGCGTGCTGGTGGGGCTGTGGCTACATCCTTTCAGACACGCACATAAGGGTCTGGATAATAAGCTCCTGATGGGACCTTTCTAAAAAGACCTCCTTTCCCGCGGTGTTCCCAATAATAATTCTAGTAGATGTATGAAGTTTCCATGATTTTTCAGTAGCTCATCTAAGTGCCTCTTACTTATTTTAAGTAGGAGATTCTTCTACTGTAAAATGTTTTTAAAGTTTACTTTTACTATTACACGTTTTCTGATTATGGCAGTGCAGGTGTCGTGGGTTCTTACACTGAGCCTGTTACCATCTGTCCACCTCCGCTGCCCTCCCGAGCCAGGCTGCCTTCCCCCGCTCTCTCTGTCATGTCATTTGGTTTTATTTTTAGCAGAGCACTAGTGTTGCCTTTCGTTTTCCTGTTCATTTATTTGTGTGTTTATTAACAATTTTTCCCCACCGGGGCACAAGCTGTACATAGGAAGGGACCTTCTCCGTCTGGTCCACTGCGGTATCCCAGGTATTAGGAACAGTGATTGCTGCAAGGCAGGTACCAAAAATATTTACTATATAAATCGATAAAAAGATTAGAGAGATACAGTAAAGAAGAAAATGACGTTTTTCTCTACCAAGGTAATGGCTGCGTGGGAGCTGCTGTTTGAGGAAGTCAGTGTGCCCCAAGCCTAGAGCCCCATCTCCAGCTCTCTTCCCACTGGACACAGGAAAACCACAAAACAGGAAGTATGGGTGGACTTTTGGTGGTGCATTGCCTCTTGGGAGTTACAGTCCACAAAAGTTAAGTGCAGGACCGACATGGAGATCTTTTTGTTTTTCCTGCATTCTGTTGTTTTAAAACATCAGAGTGGTTGGTGTACTCACAAATGATTAACGATCTGCTTTTTGGAGTAGGAAAACAAACACCCTGGTTTGTAGCATTTGCCAATTTCTGTGGTGTAAATACTACCGCCATAGCCAGTTTCTAGCTATCAACACAAATTTACTGGACACGGAGTTGGGAAGATTTGCGCATAGTCGGGTCTCATAAACCTATACAGGCTGCCTCCAGCCCCTCACTGGGAAGACATAGGCACCCTAAAGTCTCACAAAATTCTGGACGGCTTATACATTCTTCGTGGGAATGACTCCCTCCAGACGGATGGCTGTGTTCTATGATCTTACCCAGTTGCTGACTGAACCCTCATTCTCCCTGGCTGATGGAAACCCCAACTTTGGTCCTACTTGTGATTTTCCTCCCCCTTCTCAGGGTCTCGTCCAGGACATCCTACAGTGCCGAGATGTGACGCGTGGAGGGCATCCTCTGGTCCTTAATCAAAGGAAAGATGCACAGACTCCCCACCTCTCGCTCGTCCCCTCAGCTCAGTTGGAATCTCTTACCAGCCTTGACGTCTACTTAAAATAATAACTGTGCCATCTTGTTCTGGCCCTTGTGAGTAATGGCCAAGTTCTACGTGATTGTGATATGAGAATAGCTAAAGAAAAAGATCTTCTTTCTCTCTCCACAAAAAGCACAGATGCATAGAACAACACAATGGCCATTTTTAGTACTCGAAACTATAGTGGTGATTTTCTGATTTTCAAAGCTCATAATGATGGGCCTAAATCTTTGGCTATGTTTTAGATGAGAACAATCAATAAACCACCAAGAAACAGCTTTACTGTGATGAGCATGCAGTTCCTTTATAAACAGGGGAAAATAGACTCAAATGTCATTATGCGCAATTCTGTATGTCCCCCGGGATCCTAATAACTGTGGGACAAAAAATGAATAGAAAAAAAAATTTTCGAAGGAAATGTACCCAACTCTTAATTGTGCTTGTCTTTGACAGCGAAAATATTTGCATTTTTTTTCTTTCTCTTACTTTTTTTAGTTTCCAAACTTAAAAAAGAAAAACCTAAGCATTATTTTGATAATAGAGAAAAAATGATTTACCTTGCAAAATCAAGAAAACAAAGGAATAAACCACGTTCCCACCATCACCAGCGAAAGCCAGAAAAGGCTCTGGGAGATGGAGGCTGCCTTGAACTCTAGTCTGCAGGCTAGGGGCGGCCTCAGCTGGGGCGGAAGACGGTCAGAGGCAGCAGCAGTAGGACAGCTTAGAGGACAGCCTCTTAAATGCTGCTGATTTGCCCTGATAGTCGCTACCTGCCACTTTATTGCAGAAATTGGCAGCTGCTGTCAAGACCTTGGTTCCAACTCCCCACCACTGCAGGGGTTGGAGGGGTTTGGGGCTGAGCTAGGAAAAGGATACGACCACAAGGTGGCAATAGCACACACAAGCTTGATCCTGCGATACTTTGACAGGTTTGCATGTGAGGAAAGTCCCTCAGGCAGGATTTTGTACGATGGGAGTTCGGGGAAAGAGGGGCATTGGATGGGGAGCTTACATGCCTAGGTGAGAGCAGAGAGTCTCAGGGTCAGAGAACTCTAAAGGTCAGTGGGGCTTAGAGTCTTATAACTACAAGGCCCTATTTAATCAATAGGTAACAGCTGTGGGGTAAAGTTTCACAGAATATGCAAGAAAGGCAGGTTCTAAATGGCTAAATCTGCTTGTTTGGGCAATTTTTAAATAATTGAAGTGCCTCCGCCTGCCGTGAAGAAATAAACATATAGGAACTGACACACAGAGGTCATCTTTGGCTCACGTTATATGCAGTAGGGTACCCTCAGGGCAAAACAATTCCTTTTGAGTGGGGGTGTATGAGAACAGGTGTACAGCGTCTGCCCGGCCTCTCTCAGAGAGTCACATCTCCATCCTGACCTCCAAGGCACCAGTACCGATGCATTTCAAACCGAGGGACTGCGTCTCCTGGTGTTGCTTCTCCCCGACCAGAGGGGCAGACCGAGGCTGTGGTGGCAACCAGCGTGACACCCATGGCCGATGGTGCCCAGAACTCTCCACTTTGAAGTTGACCCCAGCCCTCCATTAATAAGTCAGGGCACACACACGCGGGCCTGGCCTTGAGCATTTGTGACAATGTGTTGTCTAGAAGAGATGCTCAGGAAGAAAAGGACATATAGAACTCGATAATGGAAGGGCAGGAAAAGATAAACCAGTTACAGAGAAACCAGGAGACAGCAAAGGTAGAAATGTCAGTATCCGGTGAAGTAGAGTCAGTGCAAAAAGCATGAAAAGGAGCAAAGAAGGATGTTTTATATTTGTATATCTGTAAAAGCCACAGTATAACAAAAAGCTACATCTCTCACAAACATATATGCACCAAGCGCTACAACCTCAAAATCTAAAATGCCACAATTGATGGAATGGCAGAGTAATAGGCAAATCAACAGTTTTGGAGAGTTTAACACAACTTTCCCTGAAAACAATAGATTAAGCATGCAAAATTTAATAATAATAATAATAATAAATAATAACAATAATAAACAGAGATACCAAAGATCTTCACAAGACTATTAAAGAGCTTAAACTTTTCAATATATGTAGGACTCAATACCAGAAAAAAGTGAAAAATGCATGTTCTTTTCAATTACATCTAAAACTCTTAAGAAACTATGCACGTTTTTGATCACACAGGAAGTTTACACGGATTATACATCGCTACAGCAAGTAACTTGAACCAGAGAATCGTCAGGTCCTTGCGGGCTCTCAGGATTTATGATTCCAGGATTTGCTTTCTTTTACTCTCAAAAATAAGTATTAACCAGGAAGGAAAATGTAAGAACACTATGAGAGAAGGGAATTGGGGTCCCTACTTTTTTGGAGGGTCACGGGAGTCTCCTCTGAGTATAAGCAGAAGTGACCATGTGCAGTGTAGAACAATAAGGGAGATATGAGAGGTGTTAAAGAAACTAAACCACGATAACACTTGTTAACTGTGGTAAGGCAGACTATTCGGAACCCTCGCGATGAGTGTAAGGACAGCTGCGGTGGCCTCTTGCAGCGGGGGAGAGAGATCAGGTTCATCTCGGAATACAGCACGAGGGCGAGTCTTTATGGTCAAGGGGCAGATGGGGGTCAGCGGATGGAAAATTACTAAGAGGAAACGTTCTGGGTAAGGGGTTTTTGGCTGAACCGCCCGAATAGGATTCTTGCTGAAGACAGGCCAGGTGATCAGATGTCACCGGGGAGAGGGGGACAAATGAGGATCCTGATCAGAGATTGAAGGTGGGATTTCTGGTTAAATCCACTTAGCCGGGTTCTTGCCAAAACTAGAGTTTTCAAGGGAGTACACAGATGGGCTTAGGAGAATGTCCAGAAGTCTAAAGTTTGGTCAAGCAAGATCTTTGTCAGGGATGGTGGGAACATTTGTGAGAACCTAGTGCTAGGCATGGCAGAGAGGAGTGTCCGAACCAGCCTCTGAGAAAGGAAAGAAAACGCTGGAATGCAGTGTTGTTCCAGCGTCCAAGCTCCCTGCCATGTAACATCCCAGCACCCACTTCCTGTGGGCGGGGCAACCTCGCATGCTCTTGGGCTGGGCTCGGCCGTGTGATTGGCTTTGGCCAACGGGATGTTAGCAAACTGGATGTGTATACGGTTTCTGGCTGCATCTCCGCTTCTGCCGTTGACCAAAGAGATGAATGACCAAGGTGGCCCGCTGCTCCTGGGAGGAGGATGTGACACCTGTGGTGCAGAGCCACCTCCAGCCAAGCTGAGCCCGGGCTTGCTGACCCCCCAGCCGACCCACAGACTCAGCACCTACATATACACCGGTCGGCACATGCTCAAGCAGTGGTCATTCAGAATTATGTCCGAGGTTATCTGATACGTAGCAAACCTGGGCTTGAGTGTGGGTGATGTTGACCTCCAGGGCACTTCAGGTCACACTGCGGGAGTTATTACATCTGTTTCCAGAGAGTTCCAACACTGGGCAGAAGCTCAGACACGGGTGTTGGGTAAAGGGGGTG
>NW_011888985.1:1182045-1185052 GCF_000151845.1 Pteropus vampyrus | reverse complement strand
CTAAATTTGTAACAGCTTTCCATTCTTGGGATAAATTCTATTTATCTGTGTATGTGTATATGAATGTTCAGATTTAATATGTAGGTGCATAACTTTACATTCTAGTCAAATATGAGACTGACTTTCGATTGCCATATCTGTGCTACGCTGGTTAAAAGTTGACATCAGGTTTATGTTAGCATTTCAAAACCAACTTTTCTGTTAAATTCTCCCTGTAATTTGTTTAAAAAGATACTGGAAACCAGTATCCAGTCCAGAGATCACCCTCATCAGAGCCTTTACAGAGTAATTCCTGAAAACTGTAATACTCTATGGTTATTGGCCCTGTTATTTAAAATTTCCAATGATTTAAAAATTTGCACAAAATGTTTCTCTTCATTGACATCTTGAAGTTTATTACTGCACAGTTTTGCTGAGTAGACTCATCGTTAAGAAAGGATGTCATAGCTCTTTTTATGACAACTTAAATTTCTAATTTGATTTCTTTGTATTTTGGATCTTTTAAAATTAGATTTAACAAAGGTTTGCCTATTTTATCGATTTCATGAAAGGAAGCAACTCTTAGTTGTATTTATGAATTCCATCTTATTCCAATGAATTAATTTCTGGCATATTTCTTTTATTTCTCTTCTCCAGGTCTCCTTAGCGTTAATTTTGCTTAAAAACAAAAAATGAGAAAAATGAAACCTGAGGTGAAGTTTTAGTATATCAACTTTCTGTCAGTCCTGCCCTTTTTAAAAAGAGTGACACTCTCTCTGATAATCTGTCATAGTGGCTGTGACGTGTGTTTTGAAATGGTGCGTCCTTCCTTTCAATATCTAAGTAGCCTACCATTTTATGTTTTCATTTACTTCTTAATCTTACAGGTTTTTAGACAAGTGACTTACATTTTTATTTATTCTTAAATTCCTGAGTGAGTTTGGTGCTTCCTTTTGAGCCTATGTTATTAATTTACAAGTTTATTGTATCATGGTTAGAAAAATGTGTGGACTTCTTTGGAAAAAATATAAGATTTGTAGAGGTGGGCATATTTTCAAAATTTTCAAGGATATTTAAGACAGAAAGCTTGTAGAAAAAGATTACAACATGGCTATAAATTTCCCCTATTAATCACATTGATAGGATCTCCTATGTTAACGTTTGTGTTCAATCTTTCGGACGGACAGTATTGTTTGAAAATCTTACCATTGCTTTTCTGTAAAATTTTTGCTTTATGAGGCTTGAGCTAACATATAAAGCTTTAACTCCGTTATCTTCTCACACTGGATTGAGTCTGTGTCCATTAAAAAGTGGCCCGGGTTGTCCCATGGCGTAGTATTTGCTTGGAATTCGATTTCTCTGCAATTCCGTTTCTAGATCTTCTCTGTACGTGCTGACATTTGCACGCTGTATATTTTGCTCATCCTTTGATTTTCATCTCCTTCCTCCCTCTTTAGGTGTATTTTTGTGAGTAGCATGTCGGGGAGAATCTCGGTGTTTTAATAAGCGGCTTAATCGTTTGTTGTCCCGCTTTGCTGTTGTGTCTTGTGCTCTCAGCTTCGAGGCTCTTCACTGCCCCCCGCTTCTCGTCTGCCCTTTGCTTTAGAGAAATATGTGTAGCTTGCTCTTATCTTTTGACATGGCTTTGAACTTGA
Organism: Pteropus vampyrus; assembly: GCF_000151845.1. Lineage (NCBI taxonomy): Eukaryota > Metazoa > Chordata > Mammalia > Chiroptera > Pteropodidae > Pteropus > Pteropus vampyrus. The sequence goes on along the minus strand of NW_011888985.1, from coordinate 1,183,418 downwards.
CGTTCTAAATTTAATCCTAGCAGAACAGTGCTTTTTTTCAGAGCGAGTTTGGCAGAACATTGGGCCCTGTGAGATGCTCCGTGGAAAAGAGGGCTGTTGTCAAGCATCGCGAAGAAGGTGGCATACTAGGTACCCCCTTAGAGATTCTTAAAGCCCAACAGCACAGGAAAGGTTCCGATAAGTCCTGCACTGGGGGCCGGGGGTGCGGGGGAAGCACCTTTCTTTGTTTCCCAGTTATTTTTAGGAGGGCTTATGCCACTATTCCAGCCTGAAGTTCTCAAGGAGATGCTTCCCCAAATGTTAGTCAAATAGGAATTTCTGAGCCTGTGTTGGTATGGAGATGGGAGGGGCCCAGTGCAGACTTTCCTCTTCCTGTAAAGCCATCTGTCCTTCAAACCCAGCGACGTGGCTTGGTGCCCCTAGAAGAAGGTGTGAGCCCCGGAGGAAAGAGGTTTGCAGGGTAGGGTGGGAGATGCATTTGACCTATGGGAGGACCCCTGGGGTGCGAAGAGGAAGGGGAGGCCCTTCAGAATGGGAGGGAGGAGGGGGGGAGGAGAGGAGGGCACGGAGGTGAAAGCCAGGGCCTGTGCACCCTGCGGGCCACAGGGAAGGCAGCCGGAAGCTCTGGAACATCCCATAGGGAGAGTGGGCCAACCCCGTGAGCAAGGCTGGGGCTGAGACCCCCGAGTCCTCATGGGGCACCTGGCCACGCTGAGCAAGCCTCAGGCTTTCACAGCAAGGCCAGAGTAAGAAGCAGGGCATGGCTCAGAGGCCCGAGGGGGTCCCAAGCCCGGGTCGGAATTCCATTTGGGAACAGAGGGCACACTCGAGGTGGGACACCTGGGGTACAGGTGTGTAAAGGAACTACCTCCAAAGTGTATCTGAGGGCAGGGGACCGCCGGGGACAGTGCGGCATGGCGGGCGAGGAGAGGAAGTGGTTCCTAAGCCCAGACAGGGCCGGCTGCACAGAGAAGGACGAGCCCCCGGGGGCGAGACATTTAGTCAGGGACCAGGCAGTCCCCGGGGACTCCACAGGGAAGGGATCCGGGATGCACTGGCCTCACTCTCCTCCCCATCCCACCTGTCCTGCCAATGTCCCCATTTGCCAAACCCAACTGGTAGCCCAGGGCAAGAGACCTAGGGAGGGGGTCCATACGGGACCCAGAGCAGAGAGGGGAGGATGGGGTGCCCTTGGACGGCCGCTCCCGGGGACAGCACAGGGGCGCAGGGACCAGCGTGGACTCCGGACCCTCCTGCCTCATGCCGCGAGGTTAAGCCCACTCTCCTCTCTCCCCAGAGGTCATCTTGCCGGGAAAAGGGGGCAAGAAGCTCCGAAAAAGAGCCCCAGATGCCCAGCGTTAGGCAACGTGTGC
>NW_011888985.1:1165609-1180075 GCF_000151845.1 Pteropus vampyrus | reverse complement strand
TCAGTGCATGATTCCAGAGAAAGGATTTGCAAAGCCACACAGCAGAGGCAGAATGGGTGCTGAGCCATTAGAGGGATAATCAAACGCTCGTTTGTCTAATTAACGGGTTTCAAGGCCACGCTTTCTTCTCCATAAATGCATATCCTTCTTAAAAGTCATTAAAATATTTCATTAAAAGGAGTTTGATCACAAACGCTGAGCATCTTAGGCGTCTGTGGTTTTCAGCCACGGATGGGTCATCCCGGTGGCTTTCGTGGTAGTTTAGGCACCAAAGTTTATGACTTTTATTTTTGTTGGCAAGAATTGGAATGTACTTAAGATCATCTTTGTGATATTGTCACGATTGTTCTTTTGCGTTCTGACACACGTTCCTCAGTGTGAGAGAAAGGGGCGGAATCGGGGTCACCTCGTGTCCCCCCGGGGTGCGTGAGCACCATCCATCACCTGGCATGCCGATCGGAACAAAAAGGTTGCGATCCACAGTTTAGACGCCCAGTACCTGATCTCCGCGTTGAATCGAACACTGAATCTTGCCGTTTCTACTTAGAACGGGAGTGCAGAGATCACCAAACGGCTTCCTTTGAGCAGGAGTCTGACCTGGAGGAGGTGGGATGTGTGAACAAATTACTTTCTTAGGCCATAAGCTTTCTCAGGAAAATCGCAACCAAGAATCCTAGCGGCACATCAAAGGCTTGGTTTGTTAAAAGGTATTGATGATGAATCTGTGTCGGATAAAAGGTTTATGGTTGGGGTGATTTTATTGATTCAGGTCTGGCTGGTCTCATGGAAGTACAACATTATTTTCAGCAAATCGATTGTGTCTGGTTTGAAAAGGCTTTGCGCTGCGTTTGCCTTAAATTATGTTTAAATAATTGATCGCAGTGCGTATTTGTTAATGACCTTTAACTGAACTGTCATTTGACCGAGGTTGGGCCACAGAGATCGATTTTGTGGATGGCTCATTCGTTTTTGTGACTTTTCTAAAACCCTTGGTGTTCTTCTCCGTTTCGACACTCTAGGGGGTGTTTAATTCAGAAATCAAGGATTCCGGCTTGTTTTTGTAATTGTTAAAATGGAGTTTTGATGAGAGATGTGCTTCTCCCTTCGCGGCTATGGAAAGTCCACACGTGGGCACGTCGACCTCCTCTGCCGGGGTCAGAGGTCGAAACTCCAGGACGGGGAGGGAGGAGCAGCACCGTGTGTCCCCGGCAGCGGCGCCCATCCCCCTTCCTCTCAAAGCCCGGCCTCTGCGGAGTCTCGTGAGAACTTCCACTGTCTCTCTGTTTCCTCCCATCACCGGTCCAGGTCGCCCAGGTGATGGACTTGATGGACAGGTCTCTGAAGCTGGCGACCCCCGAAAGGACCCCGGTCCAGGGGCTTCGAAGTCCGGAGAGTCCCCATGAAGTGGTGGAGGCCGTGGCCGTGGCCGGTCGGCGCAGGGCCTTCTGGAAGTGGGGGTGCAGGTGTGAGTCTGGGCTCGGGCCAGCGGCTGCAGGAACTGGGCGGCCCCCCCTCACCTCCCGTCTCTGGGCTTCCCCAGGCCAGCGGTGGCAGAGACGCCCCCAGCAGATGGCCTGGCTGCCCCCGCAACCTCTGCACCCAGGAACGAGTCCCGGGGGCTGTTCGGGACCTGTCTCTGCACCCCTCCCCCACAGACACACGCTAACGCGCATGTCATGGCCTCGGCTCCCAATGCTTAGGCTTCAGCCTCTAAAACAACAGAGCTGGAGCCGCCGATGTCTCTTCGTTTCCTGCCCTTGCCCTGACCCTGTCGCACCTGTTTATGGTAAAACTGCTCGTTGGCCCCCAGCCTCCAGATCTGGTGGCGTCCCTCTCCCCCACTGACTGTTTACGGGGGACTGAGGGGAGTATGGTAGGCGACCGCGTATCTGTTGGCATCCTCAACGAACCTTCAGGTTCTAGAGACCCGGACTCCAAACCCTGAAGTCCAGGTGGGCCCCGACGCTCACAGGCAGGGCAGCTGCCCAGCGGTCACTTGTCTAGTTTCCTGCGGTCACTTGTCTAGTTTTCCGCCTGGGGGCCACAGAGCCTCAGTTGGGCAGAGACTCAGGCCCCCAGCCCCTGCTTCACCCAGAGCTTCTGACTTTCACCTCTTCAAAACGACTTGCCAGAGAAGTGACAAAGTTTATCACGGAGATAAATGACTCGCGGCTTTGGGAAAGCCGTGAGGGAGGGCGGGCTCCAGGAGCTTAAAGTGCCTCTTCGCCCCACCTGGTGAGGTGGCAGAAAGCTTGAGTCTCCTGCAGGATGTGTGGTGAGAGTTTGAATCTCAGTAATGAGAGTGTAGTAGTTTCCTGAAGCCACTGGAACCAAGTGCCATAAACGGGGTGACTTAAAACCACAGAAAGGTTTCTTCTTACGGTCCTGGGGCGAGAGGTCAAGGCGTCGGCAGGGCCACGCTCCCTCGGGACCTGTGCGGGACACTCCTTCCTGGCCTCCTGCAGCTCTGATGACTGGCCACCATCTTCAGCATTCCTTGGCTCAGACACGTCACTTCGGTCATCTGTTCGGTGACTTTCTCCCTGTTCCTCACCTCGCCTTTCCTCCGTGCGTGTCTGTCTGTGGCTAATGTTCTCCTTTTTATAAGGACGCTAACCATTCCGGATCAGAGCTCGCCCTAATGACCACATTTGAACGTGAGTACCTCGGAAAAGACCCTGTTTCTAAGTAAGGCCACATTCTGAGGTACTGGTTGGTCCGTTGGGGTGGGGGTCGCACAGTTCAACTCATAACAAGGGGGAGGTGGAAGGAAATGCTCAAGGGCTGCTCCAGAGGCTGGGATCGCAGGAGAGCAAGCCTTCGGAGGGGAACGGCCAGAGTGTTCAGTACTAGGGAAGGCTACCATTGAACTTGAAGGGATGCTTCATGCTATTCCGTAATCACTCTTCGTTTTCCCCAGGCCTCTGGTAAAAGACTCTGTACCACATGGGGCAGCTGTGCCATTATATAACTAGTGACTGGTCACCCGTCTGGTCCTTTAATCTAAGGAGCATCGCCTTAGATTAAAGCAGGGCTCTATCTTGTTCATCACGTGGCACGGTACCTCAAAAATAGTAGGAACTCAGTGGACACTGGCGGCGAAGTCCATGAATGAAGCTGCAGGAGAGGAGAATGTTTGGATTTGAGGGCTGCGTTAGTAACATGTATTTGTCGTGAGTGGCAAAAGGACATTTTCTGGGGTTTATTCTCTCTTCCCTAAACCCCAGCCAGGGTGCGGGGCCTCCCACGGTTAATGGGGTGGGGGCTCATAGTTTCACCTGACTATTCACGGAAAGGGCCTCCAGAAGACTGGAGAACTCAGGAACGACCACTTTCCATGTGTTTGATAATCATCTCCCATGCTGGACTTCGTGCCGTCAGGGAGCTGGACAGGAGCTGGACAGCGGCAAGTCTTTTCCTCAGCAGGTGCTCAGTAAATCCTTAATGAATTGAAATAAATAACACAAGGGGAATGTTTGCGGAGTATAAAGGGAGGGGGCCGTGAGGGCTGAGGTTCCGACTTCCGCAGAAACTGAGGTACAAGTATGGCAGTCAAGCCTCAGACCCAGTAGCACCCCGACATCCTTAGCAAGTCGCCCAGCTTTTGACAAACTCCCCTTTACAACCCTTAGTTCCTCCCCATTTGGATTCTACCCGGGGAGCTGGTACGGAGCCCAGATCGATGTCATGGTGTTTAAATCTCACCCAGTGACATCTCCACGAGGTCTGCATCGCCGTAACGCCACCCCAAGGGTGGCACGGCGACTGGCATGGGGCAGAGCACCAGTCATGTGGTCCTGGCCCTTTACTGGGCTTAAGTCTGTTGCTGGGCGACGATTTCGGGGGGTATTCGGACATAGTGGGGACTATGAGGGAAGCACCTTTTCAGCCCTGATGTAAACTAGAGCTGGGCCCCGTGGGAAAGGACATCAAGTCTGTCGTCGGAAGACTTGAGTTCTAACTCCTCCCCTGACCGTATGACCTTGAACTGCCTTGCCTCTCTGGCCAGCAAGGTCATTTCGAGGATTAAATGACAAATACACGTAAAAGGGCTTTAGAATGAGAGGCTACCAAGGTCCTTTAAACGAGTGCCCCGGAGAGGTCGCCCGTGGCCGACATCCTGCCTTGTGCTGGGAGCTGGGCCTCCGTCAGAATTGCTTCTGCTGCTGAAGGCTGTCCTCTGCAAGCACTCGGTGACACGCGGGTGGGACCCGAGGAGTCTGAGTCATCAGTCCAGCCTTTTAATAGAAGCGACCGTTGATGCTCAGCTCTGCGTGTGACCAGGTGCCACGTTCCATTCATGTCTCAAAGCGGGTGGTCTTGGGCCGACCACCGTCTCCAGCCTGGGCTCTCGTGGAGGCTTCTGAGGGACCTGCTGGTCACAGAGTGGACATGTCGTGGAGCTCCTCTTCCCGTTTGTCTTCTGTGGAGACAGAAAGGGCCACGTGATGGCCTTGTGGCCCCCGAAGCCCGTGCCGGGGCTGGAAGCCCTCTGGGGGCGGGGCGGAGTCTCCTATGACTCAGCATCTCTGGCATTCGAGTTGGCGTTGGGCTTCGCGTGACGGAAGCTGTTTTCTGGTTCACCGAACATGTGTCCTGGGCACACGTTCAGGTTGGCGGCATCTTCCAGGGACCCGGGCTGAGGAAGGCTCCACCACCATCGGCACACGGCTTGTGAAGCCACTTCTGAAAGAGAGGAAGAGCGTGGAAAGGGCCGCTTAGGAGGACTCGCGGGGCCAGGCCCGAAGAAAGGCGCAGCTCGTCTCCGCGTCCCACTGGCTGGGACCAGTCCCATGGTCTCGGTCACCGCCGGGGAGGCTGGGAGACCTGGGCCGCTGGTGGGCCCGGGGAGAAGAGGAAACGGATTTTGATGGACAGCTGTTTGGCTGCACACAAGAACGGGGTCCCGTGGACAGTAAGTGCTTGATAAATGCTTGCCGAAGGTGTGGGCCCGGCTAAGAATTTGAGAAGCTCATGTGGTCCTAGGCAGCCCCAACGTGAGTATAGTCTTCAGAAAATCTGTCAAAAGTTATTGATTTTCTGCTCATAGTTTCTATGCACCTCACCAGGCACGAGAACCCTCATCGTGTCCTCGCCGTGTCTTGGTTACGAAACTACGTGCTAGGGGTCCCTGGTGAACACCACCAGGCTCTGGCCTTCAAGGCCCTTACAGCCTGAGCATCTGAGGGTATCTGGGGATTTTCCAGCTACATTCGCACGGGAGAGCCAGAGAATATTATCTTCATGAGCAGCGTTGCATCCTCAATGGATTTATCTAAAATCCTTTAAACACAGAACCATATGCAGACATCCTCGATGGAATATTAATCAGAATTTTTTTCTGGGCTCTGAAGCCCTGATTGAAAATGCATCTGTGTAAGCCGTCTTTTTAGGAAAATTGCATATCTCACACTGAAACAAGTAAGCAAATCTTCCCAACCCCAGTACAATAGAAAAGCAGAGATGACAGCTTATCCAAATGAAAAACAGAATGATCTCCTTCTAATGAGAATGCAGGGGTAGATCAATTATAGACAAGTGTGCAAAGTTATGGAGGTTTTCTCTTTCCTATTTCGGTGAATGGTGATATGAAAATACCCTGAAGCCTCCTCACTGCTTTGTGCGGATGAGGAAAGATGCCCGAGAGAGTTGAATGCCATCATCAGCACATCTTACAGTATTTGTTCCCGCTTCTAAAAGGAACTCTGTCCTCAGGAACAGTGAAGACGTGAAATTGGAGAGCCAGGAGGAGAGCGACACTCAGGGGTGGTCACCGGGCCGACGTCAGGGACGGTCGGGGTGGGGATCGTATTGCTCCTCACCTTTTGCCCAGACGCCCCTGCAGGTTAGCCATGCGAAGCTTCATCTAGCCAAGAGCTTGAAGGATATTGGAAGAGAATTCCAGAATGTCTGCCCCTCTTACTCGGCTTTACGAAGAATGGAGTCGATTCACGTTTCTGCCTCTCCTTGGCACCCATCTTAGAGTGGGCAGCGTCCATGTAGTTGATGAATTGTAGGAGCAGGTGCAGGAGCTATTGACTTTGGCTCATACAAGACAAGACGGGGCACGCACCTAAAACCCTTGGATCTACTCCTCGCTGAAACAGAGTTGTCTTTTTTTCCCCCCATTTTCTTTTTAATTCAGGGATCCAGTTCAGTTCCGTCCAAAGATTCTAAAGTGCCGTCCTTCATTTTCATAACTAGGTTCCCTCCTTGGCTGGAGGAGAGGGAAGAAGTATTTTATGGATAAATTGGATAATATTCTAGCATCTAAAAGATGCACGGGCCAGAGCTGAGCATGAAGCCCAGTATTACAACCTAGGGAGAGGACTCTGAGTGCACTGACCAAACTCAAGTGGCGGGAACTGGGTAACAGAAGTTTCGGCGCAAAGTCATAATGCAAATTATCAACTACAGAAGTGAGGGGGTGAGCGCAGGGCAGGAACAGGCTGATTGCTGTGCTGACTTGAGACAAGGGTTCTTTATCCTGGCGGCTCTGTTTTGCTTAGACTCTCATGGCAGGTGGGAGGGTTGACTAAAATTTGAATGGCCAAGGATGCTGCAGATGACACCTGCCTACTGGTCTCTTCCCCCCAGTAAAGCAAGTGGGTGGCGGTGGGTGTAGCATTCTTGCTCCAAGCTTAGGTCTTAAGGGACCTCGTGTGATTTTACCTGCCCCTTTGTGCCATGAAGACGACGTACCCTAAGCTGCCCAGTGGTCTGAGGCGGCGGTGAAGCGGGGTGGGAAACATGTAGAACAGAGTCGGACCCAACCTGCAGCTTGGAGCTGCCCAACCAAGCTCAGCACAGCTCTGCTGGCTCTGTCATTGTCCTTGTTGCTTAGCGGGGCCCTAAACACTTGTGACACCCAGGGCAAGAGTGCGCACGCATGCTCTCACACCTGTGTGACCATCCTTCACCTTGTACAGACAGGTATTCTAGCATTCATTTATTTACCTGGGTCACTTATTTATTTACATGGGACCAGGTACCCATTCAAAGTGAAGGCTATTTAGGGTGCCTGGCACATAGGAAGGCCTGAATAAAAGCTCTTTGAATGACTAAATGATCTGGAATTTTTTTGATAATTTTAACACTTGTCCTTAGAATGCTGGAAGGAAACTTGTAAAAACTTCATAGTCTCAAACAAAGATACCAGCAACATTTTGCATGTTTTCCCCTGATACCCTTAGTGTTTAAGCATCAATAATAGATATTGTTCATCAGGGTTTATTCACTCATATAAATTATTTTCGTAGAAGCAACTAAGTCAAATATTGAAGTTTTACATGCCAAGAACTCATCATCTCTACTTTGAAGTTTAGAAACAACTTTTTGTAATATCAAAATTAGTTATTTTTAGGCAAATCGTGCTACTCATTTCTTACTATTTCATTTTCTTGAAGTTTCATAGTTTTACACATAGAAAAGTATCCGTTTCTTTATCGCTTTCAGAAATAGCCAAGTTTACTAACTCACGATCATCACTTCACTGTCACGGCCATTCAAAGACAAAATCAAGGTCAGCCAATAAATAGAGGTTATTAATTCTTACTTTTATATATTCACTACATCATTGTTTTACTTTATATACCTTTGATGAGTATATAAATTATGTAAAATGTAAAATTCTTATCCTTTAATTTGAAATATTCCTAGGCTAGAATCATCAACTGAATGTAGGTAAATAAATACTTTGTCTATCAAAGTAGGTAATATTAAAATGTGATACCAGGGGTTGGAGAAGACACAGAAAAACTAGCACTTTGTCACACCATTTGGGAGTGTGCATTATCACAGTTCTTCAAAGGATAATTTTGCTCAATGCATACAAATTTTGAAACATGCAACATTTGAAAAATTTTACTGCTAGGAATTTATCCTAGATGAATAAGCGTGAATATGCACATTTAGCTATGTTGCCCCAAATAGTGAAACATTAAAAACACAAAATATTTAAAAAGTCAAGGGTTAACCCACAGAATGGAACAAATCCATCGATAAAAAATAATTTATAATACGTAATGTCATGAAAAAGTTTCATCAAAATTCAGTTGGAAAATTGTTTCAAACACTGTGATTTTACTTTTGAAAAAATGATCTCTATCGAAGACTGATAAGATATTAATTGAAATGTTAACAGTACTTGATCATATAGAATTCTAAAAGATTTTGGCTACTTACACTGGTTTTTCTGAGTTATCTACAAAAAAAATGGTATTATTTATATAATTCAAACAAATCTCAGTTTTATAATTTAATCAAAAATATGCATTCGCTATGGAAGCGACAGTGTTGGATGAAAGATATGGCGTGTAGTAAAAATACCTTGGAGACAGAACGGGCAAAAAAAGACTGGATTCGATTCTCCTAATGTTTTCGACATTGAATCTGTAAATGTGGAACTGGTGTGACTATTTGAAATTAAAATGTCACCATTGAAAAATGTTGTCTGATATTTGGAGAAGTGTCTGTGTGTATGTGTGTGTGTGTGTGTGTGTGTGTGTGTGTGTGTGTATGAGAGAGAGAGTGTTAGCATAAATATTTTAATATTATTATTAGCAGCACTAATATTTTAATTACATAAAGAATTAATTTATTTTAAGTGTATTTTATGCCCTTGGGTGTTTGCTAAGTGGCAGCTAATTCATATTTTAAGACAAGAAGACTTGATTTCCCCACGGGAGAACAGGCCGGTGTCTTCAAAAGTGTAAACTTCTCACTCCAGAGATAAAAACCATAGGCTGTTGGAATGTCAAATTCTATGGTGATTTAGAGTTTATCTAAAAGTATTTGATTTGCATTTCAAATTTAACTAAAAGATTCACATCCTCCCTCATTTTTTCTGTTGATGACAAGAAACAAGACCCCTCCACTGCCCCACAAATATTCCTAAGATGAAGAGAGAAGAAACTTATTTGCTATAGACCTTTTAAACACAGAGAAAAAAAGAGGGGGCTTGACTGTGTTTGGGGACATCACAGGGCAGAGACTGCCCGTGCATTAATGGAGGGCCTCAGACAGGTCACAGCCATCAACCTAGAGCAAGAGCCACAGGAGCAGAGGCATTTTACCTGCCCACACTCATGCTGTCTGGCTGGGTCATGCCCACCCCAGCCCCTGAATTTGCAATAATTGAACACGAATTAAAGGGATCTGCTAGGTGAGTACGCATGATGGGGTGCAAAGGAAAAGAGAAAGAAGGAGGAAGGGAAGGGGAACATCACAGCAAAAACAAGGTTCCTCCCCATCACCAAGAGGGGGTACGGCCCTTGCCGACGGAGGCAATACCCAGCCACCTGGTGAAGAATTGTATTGGCTGCTACAAAGAATACGCAAACTTGAAATTCTGATACATGTTGTTCAGTTACATTGTAGAAAGTGTCAGCCAAGTAAAATCGCTCACACCAAAATCAGACTTTATTATTTTTAAAAAACTCAGTGGTTCATCTGGTATGTAAAGCTCTTTTTTTTGCTTACTGGCTCGGTTCAGTCTTTTTCTACGTGTCTATATATCCTTTGGTCAGTTTTCTCTCATGGCATTTATTTCTTAATTATTGATTTGTAAAAGTTTTTTATATAAGAAAAATTAACTTTTGCTATTTTTGTTATAAATAATCTATCATTGACCTTTTAACTACTAACTTTGAGATATTTTGGCCATATAAAAATCATTTTATTATTATTTGGTCGTTTGTCTTCAACTATATCTGTTGTTTTCCTTTAGGTGTTTCTAGCTTGGGAATTATAATTAGAAATTTATCTGCACTCTAAAATTACAGAATGTTTGCTTAAATTTTCTCCCAATAGTTTTATGGATTCATTTAAATATATATATGTATATATTTAAATCTTTACTGTCTGTGGCAGTAGAGGATCTAAACTTTTTATTTCTCAAATCATATGTTAGTTTTCCTAAAAATATATATTGGGTTTAGGATTTGAGTTTAGGATCTAAACATTTTATTTCTCAAATTATATGTTAGTTTTCCTAAAAATATGTATTGGGTTTCTTTCTTATTTTCTCATTGATTTAAATTCACATGACATTTGGGTCGATTCATGGAATTTCTTTCAGTCTATCAGTTCTGGTATTAATTGTATCGTAACTCTAGAATTTTAGAGATTATTAGGGCATGTCCCAGTCATTACTTTTTTTGTTTTTAATTGTTTTTGGCTGTTTCATATGTTTTGTTCCAATTGAAATTTAAATTTATATGACCTTTACTTCTTTTCAAGAGGAGTCCTATTTGGTGGTCAGAATAATGCCCCCACCCTCACCCCACAAGTGGTCCATGTCCTGATCCCTGGAACCTGTGAACATGTTAACTTACATGGCAAAGGGACTTCATAGATATTATTAAACTAAGGATCTTGAGAGCGAAAGATTATAGATTATCTGGGCGGGCCCAATGTAATCACAAGCGTTCTTTTAAGTGAAAGAGAGAGGCAGAACAGGAGAGTCAGAGGCAGCCCTGTCGATGGAAGAATCGTCAGAGAAATGCTACTTTGTTGGCTTTGAAGACGGAAGGAGGACTCACAAAGAAGAACCAGGAATGTAGATGAGTTTTAGGAGCTGGAAAAGGCAAAGAAATGAAATCTGCCCTACGACCTCCAGAAGGCATGCAGTCCCATCAACACTTTGATTATAGGACTTCTGACTGTTAGAATCAGAAAGAATACATTTATTTATTGTTTAAGCCACTAAGTTTGTGGTAATTTATTACAGCAGGAATGGGAAACTAAAACAGTGTACTTTCTAAATTCCACTATATCTGAGAATTTGTATGTTACTCTTGCACATAAATAGTGGCTTGATAAGTTACAGAATTCTTGGGTTACAATAATGTCCTCTCAAACTTGTAGAGCTAATGATGTGTTGCTTTTTAGTACTTTGTCTGTGGAAGAGACATTTGATGCAAATCTGACAATGTGTTTACCTTTACAATGCTTTTCCTAGATGCCAGAAAGAAATTCCCTTTACCCTCGAAAAGGCTCATCGCTGGCCATGGGTCTCCTTCCACTTATTTTTCCTGGCGTTGGTGGGCCCTTCAATTTAAGAACTTGAATCTATCTTCGGCTTAGAGAAATTTTCTTCTATTATGTCTATGACTATTGCTTCTACTCTCACTGTGACATCTTCTGCTTCTGAAAATTCCTTTTATATTTAGAGTTGCTTTCTTCTATTTTCCAAAACTCATGCTTTCTTTCTTTTTTTTTTTTTTAGATAAATTTCTCTAATGTAGTATTATATTACAGTCCAGCAATGCATATCTTTCTCATACTTCCCAGGCCAAAATGAAACAAGATATCACAGAATTAAAAAGGCACTAAGATCTCAACTTATGAATCCATGGTATACATGCTACAATCTAAGGGACAGTGGGCTAGTTTTATATCATCCAAAATACACTTCATATTTATTTTATTTGTACAAACTTAATCTTGTATTCAACCAATGTGATCACTAGGAAACTAAGCCTGTGATTTGCACTTTAATAGCTAAATGAAAACAAAAATGTACAGTGAAGCTTCCTGCATTGGAAACTTTCACCTAAAAGCATTTATAATAAGCCACGTGTTCAAAGACACACTCAAATGAAGGCAAATAATGGAAAATGAAAGACCAATAAGGCATCAAGACTACTCTGGAAATGACTCAGAAAATGCTTCTAAAAAGAGGCTTCTGTAGTGACTCCATGAAGTACAACCATCCTGTGACTAAGCCTATTCTAAACCAGGCATAAAACCCACATGACCCAGGAGTTCTGGGTCAACTGAGAAGTGGGTTTTCTCGTCAAAGGTCAGCCTCCGTGAAAATTATGTGGCAAACATCATTCATTATGTTTATACAGCAAACAACTCCAAGAAAATGTCACTCATGCTTATTTGGAGTATAGAAGACTCCTAACTTTAACAACCTGTCATAAGCTGTGTTCTGGGGCAAGATTGTTTGGGGATTGGATGATGAAATCTGTTTCTTACAAAAATCCAAACCAAGTGAATCATGGGCATCAGCGAGCATAAATAGCACACAAAACTTGAGGTTGATATTTTGTTAACTTTGAAAACTTAATATCTTTCTGTTTTTTAATCTCTCATGGAGACCTCTTAGAAACTTCTGAATCAATCGATGCAGCATTTAAGTTACTTTAATAGCAATGGGAACGTAATTGAAGAACTTACAAGCTTACGATGTAATGCGGACTTTTTAGCTCTGATGTAACAGTGGAGGCTGGGACTGGGTGGTGCACAAAGACCAGGTGTAAAGAAGTCTTGTCTCCAGCACCCCTCCTCCAAGATTCTGTCGAGTCACGTTAGGAGGGTTACATGATTATGACCATGACTTCTCATGGCTGAACAAGCTCACTAGTACCATTATCTGCTCGCACGAGAAATCTGGTGTCCAGCCTGCACAATGCCCTCTCTTTCTCTCAGCCCACTCAATTAATTTTACCTCTTAAGTATCTCTTTAATATATATTCCCCTTCTTATCACCATTGCAATTACTTCAGTTCAGATCTTTATAAGTTCTCACCTGGCTTATAATGAGAGGCCACTACCTTAAAAACGGGCAGATGATTTGAACACATACTTCACCAAAGAAGACAGACGATGACCAATAAGCACATGAGAAGATGCTCAACATCACTAGTCTTCCAGAAACTGAAAATGAAAACTCTGACGAGATACCGCTTCACACTCCCAATTAAAATAAAAAATACTGACAGCACCAAATGTTGACCAGGATGTGGAGCACCTGGAACGCTGACCCGCTCTGGTGCGAGCGTGAAACGATATCACCACTTTGTAGAACTGTTTGTCAGCTTCTTACAAAGTGACGCATAAACTCGTCCTGTGGTCTCAGCGAATGCCACGGTCTCAGCGAATCCTCCTCTAGGTGTTTACCCAAGAGGAGTGAAAACGTATGTCTACAAGATGCCTTGGATAAGAATGTTCCTCGCAACTTTATGAATTACAGCCCCAAACTGGGAAAACTCCAAATGTTCATTAGCAAGAGAAATGACAAACAGATTGTTGTTTATTCACACAATGGAATATCTCTCAGCAATAGAAAGAAATAAACCACTGATGAATCACGAAGACATCTGGTGAGCAAAAGAATCCGGAGAGTAAAGCACTGAATTGTTCTATCATATGACGTTCAGGCACGGGTAGAACTAACCCACGGAGAGAAGGGTCGGAACGACATTTGCCTCTGGGAGTAAGGAGTGACGAGAAAGCAGGACAGAGGAACTTACCCAGGTTATGGAATTATTTTCTATCCTGTTTGTGTGTCAAAACTTATAAAACCAAACACTTAAGATCTGTGCATTTTCTTGTATTTCACTAAAAATAAAAGCATTTACATGGAACGCATTTATCGTTTATATTTTTTTTCAGTAATTTTACTCTGTACTTACACTGCAGAATCGGGTTTTTCTTAGATATGGGAATTTTTATTCTATCATATATTACTACTTCTTTTCCATGGATTCTGATCTCTCCCTCAGAAATTCCAATTACCCTTATATTTTCACATTCTCCAGGGATTGATTTTCAGCCTTTTTGTTTGCATGCTGACAGGACTCATCTGTTGGTTATGTCCCTGTCAGAGAATCTCTTTACCGCTTTCATGTGCAGATTTTAATTCCGAAATTTTATCTAGCGTCTCTAATAATATTCTCTCGATGTAAGCAGCGCCCTCCCTATTCCTCCTGCTGATACAGGAATTAAAAACGCAGACTTTGGAATCTGACAGATTGGTTTGTCAATATAGACTCCAACCATTACTGTATGACTTCGGGCAAGTTCATTTAATTTAATAAGGCTCTTTCTCTCATCTGCAAAATGAGGTTCTTAGTTGTAACAGCTTCGTAGCGCTGTAATAATCTCATGAGATAATGCTCGAACTATACTTAGCACAGCTCTAGGCATAATTTACTGAATAGATATTGGCCTTCATCACAACCGTCAACACCACCAACTGCTTCTTCATCGCTGAGCTTGCCTTCCTTTGGACAACCACGTTTTGATTTCAAGATATTAGCTATTCACTTTCCGAGGGTTTTGTACACTGGCTGACACGTGGCGGATGTCCAGTAATATCTGTTGAAGAAACGGATTAATTTGTTCCTTCATTTTGCCATGTACTCTGATATTAAATGTTTGGGTTGTCAGTGAAACTCAGTTAATTAATGCAAAATCCATTCTCAATTCAGGTTTCAAACTAATGACTCAGTTACTTTACCCAGAAAAACATTGTTACAATGTTAACGTGGCAACGCTTGAGAGTTAACATATCAGGAATGGAAAACCGATTCCACGTTAGATTTTTATTCAGAAATACATTATAATAATACCAATTAGAATTCATTCTGATTAAATAGGAATTTTGAAGGAAAGCTTTGTGTCTATAAGTTATTAAAATTTTATTTATTTCTTAACCATTTAAAAAATATTTTC
>NW_011888985.1:1161598-1163849 GCF_000151845.1 Pteropus vampyrus | reverse complement strand
CTCAGGGGTTTGTCGGAGCGCACCCCGCCACGTGTACCGTCAGAGAAAATGAAACGGGGTTAAGGGAAACAATACGGTGTGTGCGAAGTGTGCCCCAGCGTGGCTGTGCAGCCATGTTCCCCAAAGTGTGTTCCGCAGGAAACTGGTCCCAGGAGGTACCCCATGGACAGAAAATGTGGTAAAATAAACATACAGAACGCTGCAGAAAACATCTTCCCTTAGAAATGCATCAGTATGTTAAGGCCTCTGAGAACTCCCGCAAGAAATGCCTATTTCTTCTTCTCCTCCTCCCCTCCCCCTCCTCTCCTCCTCCTCCTCTTCCTCCTCCTCTTTCCCTCGCTTCTAATTTGAAAGTGATATTCTTATTTAAATTAATTTTTTTTTTTTTAGTGGTTACCTGTGGAATTCCAGCCCACTGCGCCTAGCTCGTACCTACAGTCAACACCTTGCCCACTCCTGAGCAACCTATCGCTCTACCTCCAGCTCACCTGTGGCCATTTTCCAGCATCTTGTTCTTTGTTTAAATTACTATCATTATTTTATACAGACGTTAAGAGATGTACCCACTTGTTTGAAAATGATTTTATTCACTATTTCTTCAACATCAGACCTTCCTTTTCAGATCATTTCCTCTTCCTAGAGAACGTATTTTGGAATTTTGGGGGGTTGAAATCTCTTAGTGGTAAAACCATTGCTTTGTCTATAAAATTCTCTTCAATTCGCCCTTGTTTTTAGGCGTTAGTTAATTGGATTGACAATCCTAAGTCAGAGCTTTAAAGGTCATTACACCGTCTCTGGCTTCCACTGCAGCTGTTGACATAAGAAATGTCCAAACCTGCAGAGAATTTTTATGAGTTTATTTGAGCCAAAGTGACGACAATTGCAAGGGAGCGAACTCTCAACGGACTGAGAAAATACTCTTGAGAACACAGTTCTGTAGCTTATTTTCTACATTAGAATCGAAGGAGGACATGGAAAGAGGGTTACGTAAAATCCTTTGGGGGTAGAGGAAGGGGGCGGGAGAAAGCAAAGCGGGGAGTCGCTGGGATTGGATGAAAAGGAAAATGGACAGACACGCACTTCTTTTTCGTTGGCGAGTGCAGGCCAGTTAACGTGTCCAGCACACAGAGGTGGTACGTGGGGTCAGATGATAACGAGGGATTCTGTGGTCCTGTGCTCTGCCGCAGGTGGCTGTGCCTTCGAGGGGTCTGGACAAGATCACTCTGACATTTCAAAGGTGGGTTATCTTAGATGCAAAAAGACAATAGTTTCCGTTAAGGTGAAGACTGACATTTGTCAAGAAAGCTACAGACCTAGGAGGTGACTAGCCCCCATGGCCCAATTGTGGTTGACGTTTTTATGCTCTGACCACCCTGCGTGGTTACTTTGGTCTCTGGGTTTGTAATGCCTCCCCTGACCTTGACAGGTTTAACATGTGGCCTCTTTTTCATTCACACAGCTAATAAGTCTGTAAATCGAATTTTCACTTGTAGGTGATTTATTTCTTCTCCTTGATGGCTTTCGGGATCTTTATTTTTTATTTTTTATTTGGATTTTCTATAATTTCACTATTATCTGGCATTATGTGAATTTCTTTTTATTTAACCAACTTGGGATTCATTATGTTTTCTGTACGAGGAAATTCATATTCTCATCGGTTCTGGAAAGTTCTGAGCCATCGTCTCTTCAAATACTTTTCCTCGTCCATTCTTTCTACCCTGACACAGTTACACTTTTTTACCCCATACTTTGTATTTCTTCACCTCGCTTTCATATTTTCTATTTTCTTGTTTCTCTGTATTAAATAGTGGTTAATTTCTTCAAATCTGCTTTTTTAGTTCTTTCAACTGTGCATTTAATCTACTCGTAACCCATCTATTTTTTGTATTGCATTAATTATAATTGTGTTTGTAAATGTTTTGATTATTTAAAAAATATTCTTGGAGATTTTAATCATCCCTTTTCATTCTTTCATGTCAAATAAAAATGATCACTTTCTGGTCTGTAGATGACCATTCCGACTAATTCTGTTGCTGTTTGCTGCTTTCGCTGAAGGCGGTTTATTCCTTTGCATGTTTTGTGACTAATTTTGAATTCATCTGCACGTAACCGGAGGCAACCCCAAGGAGTGTGCTGAGTGTGCTCTGTCCACGAAAGGTTTGCCTCTGTGGGGTGCCAGAGGCCTCGTCACCCTGTGCTTTCCCTGTTCCTTCCTTTCCCCCACCTCGCAGAATGAGTTTTGCTGACGAGA
>NW_011888985.1:1157422-1160593 GCF_000151845.1 Pteropus vampyrus | reverse complement strand
GGAAGGAAGGAAGGAAGGAAGGAAGGAAGATAACCTTATAGAGTTGAGTTTCAAATAGCATAGTGGAAGAGAAAGGACCTCAACCCCGATTGACAGGTATTGATTGACATACGTTATAGATCAGCAAAACATCAGAATCTTCAGATGATAAGGTCCCTCTTGCGTTCAGTGATGTCTATTAGGTAAATTCCGATTTCTACAAAAATGCAGTTAAAAAACTGTGAGTTTTTCATTCAGGGCAAGACGTAGAGTGCTCTTGCAGACAAGTGTTTTTAAACTATATTAGTTGCCTAGATATGGTGATACCATATTTCGGAATTCTTTGAGAAACGTCGATTTGGAGAAAATGGAGAAAAACACGAAGCGGAGGAAGAATTTTATAGAAATAAACTCGCCATGCTGGAGAGAAGTTGAGTGACGACAGAAGGCTTGGTTGTGGCACCCTACCGGGGTGGCCTTTGTCCCAAGCCTCACGGTCGTTTACACACCCATATTTCTCTCATCTGTTTCGACAATATTTTCTCACTTCTACTTTTCTCGCAAGTCTCCTCCCGCCTTCAAAAATCTTGATATTTGATTTGCTCAAAGCTGGCTCCTTCCTCCCGATTGCCCATATTTTTAGATCAATCATTCAACATAGCTACAGAAATTTTAAATTTCTATATGATGGCTCAATGGAGGGCCCGGGGAGGGAGGGAGTGATTGAGGGGATCGTTTTATGAACGTTATCGATGTCTAAGCAATGTACTGTATACTTGAAACTAATTTAAATAAATACATTTATTTTTAAAAATTTCTTTCTTTTTAACTAGCTTTGGAAAAGAAAATGTGTTGTTAGAGTTTTTCACACAACACATTATCACATGTGTGGCAGACCCGCCGGCATATCCCAATGTCTGTTTGCCTCTTCCTCCATCCTGACAGATTCTGCCCAGAGGGGCAATGCGCTCATGCATCTTCCCAGCTGAGGGTGTCCATGTGACACTCTGGCCTTCCAGCATCAGCAAAAGCCCCTGGGGAGGGCTCGCTCTGCGTCATAAACGGAGCTTTGTGGGACCAGTTCCTTTGTCCTCCCCCTGCCCTTCATCCTGCCTGGAATGTGCAGTGACTTGGAACATACGGTGGCCATTTTGTGATGACGAGTCTGAAAGGCACAAGCTAACGATGACAAAGATGACGAAACAGAGAGATAGAAGTAGCCTCGGTCCCCAGTGGCTTTGCGGAAGTGCCTTGATGCCCCTGGGTACCCTGCCCTTCATTTCCTCAGTGCCTGAAACGAACACCCCAAAGACCCTACACGCAGCTTTCCTTTATTGTGTCCGAACAGACTTTCTGATATGAAAAGGAAGCCTGCTTGGTGTAAACATGTTCTAAACTGTTTTATGGATTAAGATACAGGGTCGCTGAGGATTTTATTTATAGCAGGGAGTAATGGCTGGGAGGAAGCTGGCAACCTCAATGGTAGTATAAATGAATAATCTCAAATGCTTTATAGTATGTGACTCTTCTTGGAGCTTGTTTCAAAGAAATAATCCTTAGGATAGATAAAGCTGACACATAAATATGCTGTTTATAAAACTACTTGAGTTACTAGATTATCAGAAATAACTTAAATGTTCAACAATGTGTAATGATGAGACAATTTGGTGCTCAATAGAGAGAAATGATCTATGGCCATTAAGAATTGTGTTTTTCAAAGATAAAACACAAAGAAACGTGTTTTATCTCTGAAAAGAAATGTCGAAGAAAAATATGTGTGTTGTATCTTGCAAAATGTGCAAGATCCAAACTATAGTTTAGATATGAAAAGAACTATGTTAAAATTCACTGGACAGACAGAAAAGTATAAAATCTACCGTCTTTGGCGTATGTATGCCTGCTTTATTTATATTTCCTTTTATAAGTTTTCCTACATTTTCCAAATTTTCTACAATGAACAAAGCAGAAGGAACGAGATTGTTTTCTTTAAGGTAACTTCTTATCTCTTCCTCTTCTTCTTCTTTTTTTTTTTTTTTTTCAGAATTACATCTTTAACAGAAACCCTTTAGGCTGGTCTTAAACAAAGTGGGCTATTCTACCACACACTGGAGACTTCATAAAGGCAGTAGCTATCAGAAAGGCACTAGTTCAGGTCATACAAAATGTTTGCTGTTCAGCCTGGCTTAAATCAAACTACGTCTGAGTAGAGATCACACCCATTTCAAGCGCCTGAGCCCAGGCCGCCGCACATGGCTTCACGGGACGTCGGCTCCTCTCTGGCTCCACCTGGGTCCATCTCTCTCCCTGGACTTCCGGTCTTTGGCAAAGCAGCTCTCAGGAACCCATCCCCGTGGGACTCGGGGCAATCTTGCTTCTTGCTCCATCCAGCTCTGTCTCCTGACTCTGGAAGCAATAAAATTCTCCTTCGTGGTGCCACGTTCTTGGCCGCCTGATTCAAGCAACTCCAGCTTCTCTTTCTCTCCTCCGAAGAATTTCCTCTTCCCTCCCTGGGGCACGTGTTGGCTGTTTAATTTGTTTTCCACCAGCATAGAGGGCTTAGGGTCGCCCATGGTTCTTCCTGGGACCATAGGTAGAGAGCAGTGTCACAGAGGTGCACAGCCAGCATCCCCCTGGGATGCACAGTGCACGTGGTGGTGTGGTCGGGGGGAGGGGTGTATTGCAGGGCAGATCCAACCCCAGAGCGTCCCATGCTATACCCCGTCCTGTTAACACGCGGAAACCCGCAGAGGACTTCCTTCTGTCAGCCCGATTAGAGACAGGGGATGCCACCGTATTCCAGTGTGAGGCCGGGCAACAGCACTTATCCAGCACTTCTTAAAACTGATTCATTCCTCAGCTATTAGAGAAAAGGGCTCACCCTCGACAAGTAAAAGGGATTCACGAGGAACATTGGAACGACAGGGAGCAGAGCCAGGAGCCCTGGCGTTGCTCGGTCCTCTGAGCCTCAGAAGCATGTTTTATCCTCATTATTCACTTCAGACTGTCCCAATGAGTCCCTGCTATTCCAATTCCAACTGTTATTTTTCAGGTTAATTGTCCTGATGCAGAAATGTGATGAGAATCCACAAGGGGCCTGACTTTTGACCCAGAAGCCGGCCAAGGATGGCCCCAGACAAGACACTTTCTGAGGCTTGTTCACAAGTAAAACACACTTGAGACGGGGAAAGCACT
>NW_011888985.1:1154708-1157372 GCF_000151845.1 Pteropus vampyrus | reverse complement strand
CCTACATTTTCCAAATTTTCTACAATGAACAAAGCAGAAGGAACGAGATTGTTTTCTTTAAGGTAACTTCTTATCTCTTCCTCTTCTTCTTCTTTTTTTTTTTTTTTTTCAGAATTACATCTTTAACAGAAACCCTTTAGGCTGGTCTTAAACAAAGTGGGCTATTCTACCACACACTGGAGACTTCATAAAGGCAGTAGCTATCAGAAAGGCACTAGTTCAGGTCATACAAAATGTTTGCTGTTCAGCCTGGCTTAAATCAAACTACGTCTGAGTAGAGATCACACCCATTTCAAGCGCCTGAGCCCAGGCCGCCGCACATGGCTTCACGGGACGTCGGCTCCTCTCTGGCTCCACCTGGGTCCATCTCTCTCCCTGGACTTCCGGTCTTTGGCAAAGCAGCTCTCAGGAACCCATCCCCGTGGGACTCGGGGCAATCTTGCTTCTTGCTCCATCCAGCTCTGTCTCCTGACTCTGGAAGCAATAAAATTCTCCTTCGTGGTGCCACGTTCTTGGCCGCCTGATTCAAGCAACTCCAGCTTCTCTTTCTCTCCTCCGAAGAATTTCCTCTTCCCTCCCTGGGGCACGTGTTGGCTGTTTAATTTGTTTTCCACCAGCATAGAGGGCTTAGGGTCGCCCATGGTTCTTCCTGGGACCATAGGTAGAGAGCAGTGTCACAGAGGTGCACAGCCAGCATCCCCCTGGGATGCACAGTGCACGTGGTGGTGTGGTCGGGGGGAGGGGTGTATTGCAGGGCAGATCCAACCCCAGAGCGTCCCATGCTATACCCCGTCCTGTTAACACGCGGAAACCCGCAGAGGACTTCCTTCTGTCAGCCCGATTAGAGACAGGGGATGCCACCGTATTCCAGTGTGAGGCCGGGCAACAGCACTTATCCAGCACTTCTTAAAACTGATTCATTCCTCAGCTATTAGAGAAAAGGGCTCACCCTCGACAAGTAAAAGGGATTCACGAGGAACATTGGAACGACAGGGAGCAGAGCCAGGAGCCCTGGCGTTGCTCGGTCCTCTGAGCCTCAGAAGCATGTTTTATCCTCATTATTCACTTCAGACTGTCCCAATGAGTCCCTGCTATTCCAATTCCAACTGTTATTTTTCAGGTTAATTGTCCTGATGCAGAAATGTGATGAGAATCCACAAGGGGCCTGACTTTTGACCCAGAAGCCGGCCAAGGATGGCCCCAGACAAGACACTTTCTGAGGCTTGTTCACAAGTAAAACACACTTGAGACGGGGAAAGCACTCACTTATGGAGAAGCACCTTGCAATGCGGATCGGGACCGCTGGCTAACTTAAAGCAGCTGGTTTCCTCGTATGTCAGATCGGAATGGCTCTGTAGACATGCTGTTCTCAACCTTTAAGAAAAGAAAAATAAAAGAAGAGGTAATGCAAACATATCCAGTTACCCCGAGATCTGTCTCCTGCCGTGCTCCCTGTCCTGGAGATGCTGCGGGGAAGGGGATGTGAGGACTCTGACCCCAGGACCTCGAAGGCGGAAGGATTAGCCGATGCTGCGTGCTCAGCCTCTGATGGGGAGCTGCACCTTGTGTCTGCTAACTCTCCCTACCTCCTCACCGCAAAGCCTTCCCAAGGACCCGTCTTCTGACCTAAGACTGAGTAGCAAATGCCTGTAACCAAGGAGATGGTGGCAGAATTAATTAAACCACCACTAGAGGAAGTCTTTGTCAAGGATTAGTCCACAGCTACAAAACAATACCCAGGGTCTGATCCAATTTTGCTTCGAAAATATAGATAAATAGATGACAGAAAACACGAAACGTCAAAATGGTGCGTGATTCGCTCTAGGTGATGATTGACATGTGATTTAAAAAATTGATCCGGATTTTCGCTAAAGTAGGTACAATACATTTAAAACACATTAAAAATAAAATAAAATAAAATAAAAGTCGGCGGGGGGAACAAAAGGGAAAAGAAGAATCTGGGTTCCCAAGCAACCGGCTGGAGGCCCTGAGAACTCACAAGCCCCACGGTCCCAGAATGCCAGCATCTGCTCGGAAGGACAAAGGTGGGTCTGACTCAGCCTGTGACGAGATGGGCCTCCCCTCCCGCTCCGCTGCAGGGTGGCAGATGGCCGAGCGGAGGAGAAGAGAGAGAAGAGCCTGGATCTCCAGGAAAGCCTGGGGGCCATTTTTCTCCCCACGCTAAGGGGGGGACGATAGCTGAAGTTGGCGTGAGCCCTGCCCCCTCTCACAACAGGCAGCTTCGGACGTCCCTTGGCCAATGGGCGCCCTCCGGTGCCGGCCACCACACCCCGAAGGAGCTGGGCCCGGTGAGGGAGCTTTCCCTGGAATCTTGGCGACACCGAGAGCCAAGGAAGAAGCTCCGAGTCGAGCCCCACCCCACTGACTCTCTGGGCCCTGAACCAGTTGATAACCCCGCCTCTTCCTGGACCTCAGCTCCCTGCATCCCGGGACGGACCTGGAGCCCCTTCTGAAGGACGTGGGCAGAATCGACCGGTCTCTGGCAGAGTTTAGCTGAACGCCCATCTGCGTATAAGTCAGTGCTGGCGAGCCTGGGGCTTGCTCTGACACGTCGACTGCAGAATCCTCAAGCCCACGACAGCTCAGCACTGTTCCAGGAAGAGACCAGTCTGTTTTGGCAGACCCAGAGGACGTGTCTGCCTT
>NW_011888985.1:1140118-1153843 GCF_000151845.1 Pteropus vampyrus | reverse complement strand
GAACTTGCAGCAAGATCTGTGTTCCCGAGGGATGGTCAGGTCTGGACCGAAAGACCGTCCCGGTCGGTGGGTGAGCCCAGACCCTCCAGTGCCACCTCTCCTCCCTCCCATTCTCTGTCAGCCCTGGGCAGCCGAGTCCCGCAGGGAAAAATCCAATTGTTTTGGCCTCATCTCATTCTTGGCAGACGAACACGTGAAAATAGATGTGTCAGTCATTTTCATGATTTCCAGGGCGGCTGCCAAGGAACCAGCAGAACCGCATGTGGGAACCGACATGGTCAGCGCGTTTCTACTATTTTCCCATTAACGTTTTCCCGTGCGGGGGGCCCCAGCTCTCCCCACACACGGGGCGCTTTTCTCTCTTTGTATTCTAACGCGTGAATTCCGTCTTTTACTGTGCTCATCAGAAAAATGCAAATGAGCCTCTTTTTTTCTAGGCCATTTTAGAACTCGAGCTTTAATTTTTAATTTTTCGTCTTCTCTTTCATGACATTTTTTAACATCTTTATTGAGACGTAATTCACATACCATAAAATCCATCCATTTAAAGTGTACAATTCAATAGTGGATTCAAAGTTCTGGAACCATCGTCGCGATCTAAGTTTAAAATGTTTTCATCACCCCAAAAAGAACCTTGTACCCATGAGCAGTCACGCACCCTTCCTCTCCCTCGATGGCTTCTAACGGCTTCGGGCAACCGCTAATCTACTTCTCGTATCCATGATTTGCCTCTCCTGGGCATTTCGCATAAATGGAATCCTACAAAAGGTATTCTTTCGTGACGGCTTCTTTCACTTGGCACCATGTTTTCAGGGTTCATCTACGTGAGCCTCTCTCGATTACTTTGTTTTGGGATTCTTCTGAAGGTGCATCTGCGCCAGAAACACACGACGAGCGAGTCGGCATCTCGCTGTGGCCGCCCCCGCGGTCCTTCGCGACTGCCGGCCTCGACCGGCCTAAGAATCGGCTTCTTCTTCTGCTGTCGGTGCTTGAGTCGATAACAATGTCGGGGTGCTACTATTATCCCCACGTTATGGATGAGGAAACCGAGGCCGGGCGAGGTTAGGTGACTTGCCGTAGATGGTGGGGTTTGTCCCACGGGCCCAGGCGGTCAGGGCTCGGCCTTGCCGAGGTTGGTGCAGATGCGGTCGCAGTCATTCGGGGGTAAAGTGTCGACCGAAAACAAAGAAACGAACCAACAAAACGGGATGCCCAGTTAAATTTGAATTTCACATAAACAACAAAATGTGGGGGATATAAGCAAGCGTATCCCATGGAATATTTGGGACGTACTTTTACTTAGTGATTCTGGTTGTGTTTCTGCGATTCAGAGCTAACTGGGCATCTGGGATTTTCTCTGTCCACCCTCGGTGAGAGAGGCTCCGGCAGTGAGTCGCCCATCAGTATGTCCAGAAGCCTGGGTGTTGAGGACACGTGGAGGGGAGATGGGGTTCAGTGAAGACAGACAAGTCAGCACAGGCCGTAGGAGCGTCACCTCATCCTGGCCCCAGGCTGAGCCCCAGAAAGAAGCCGCTGGGAGTTCTGGGGAAAGTGTTCATGCCCACTACATGCATGTGGGCGTGCATGCACGCTCATGCTCTCCCGCACAATCACACGCATGCCCACACACTGACACATGTGCAAACGCATGCCTGCACACTGACACACACGCCCACACACTTGCTCGATCACACACATGCCCACAGCCTTGCACACACACAGCACGTTTGCTCATGCCTGCATCTTGCATACCTGCACAATCACAGACACTCGCAGACTCTCGCATGCTTACGCACTCACCTGCACATACACTCACAGATCCTTGACCATCTGCCCAGGGATGCCAGCCCATCAGAAGCAAGCTCTACACCTTGGTGGAGTTTCAGGGCCTCTGCTGGGCAGACGAGAAGCAAAGGCCAGTTAGGGGGCTTCGGGGAACCTCATCTTGCTCACAGGGCCCATCTCCCAAGAGCCCATGTTTTTACACTAGAGGGTGCCAGGGCGTGTCATCAGGGCCTAGCGTGTCTCAGCAATCAGTTCTCGCCTGTCCACTTTGTATCTGCGGAAATACCCCAAGGATTCTGGGATGGGGCTGACCTTTCGTCTCTTTTTGCGGTGTGGATGAGTACTATTTCTAGTTTGTTTTCAGATGTACATGAACCTGTGGAACACGGACAGATTCAGAAATACAGAGAGATGCTTGTTTCAAAAAAGATTCCACGCGATTTATGTTGTGGTTCTTTGAATGGACAGGGCACTGACATCCGCTCAGAAATCCCCACATCGTGTGTCCTCAGCTAGACTGTAGCACCCCCAAACACGAGGACAGATTCCAGTCACCTAATGCCCAAGATGCAGCCGTGCACGCATTTATTTATTTTTCCATTAGTTGATTTGTAAGATCTGATTAAGCGAATTCTGTTTGTTCAAAATAATTCACACTGCTCCAGGCAACAGTATTCCTCAGCCAGTTAATGAGATGATTAATAACTAAAATGCATAATTGAATTCAGAGTCCATTTTTGCCATTCCCTAAACAGATGAGGTTTCATTGTTTATTGTTATTAATGGAAAAATTGAGTTACCTTGGCCAAACAAGAGAGGGCACAGATGGCACTGTGCTTTAGCCACACAAAGGAGCCCGTTGTGCAGGCTCGCTGCGTGCCAGTTGCTCTCTCTGGTATTTTGGTGGAGAAAAGAGATAGTCATTAAAACAAAAGAAATGTCAAGAAAGTAGCAATTTATTTTTACATTAAAATTTTGATTTGGAGCATCATCAGGATTTGGGGTCTGTTTGGGGCTGGGAAGAAATATAGTCGAGGCCAAAATATCTTTTGAGAATGTTCGAGAATACACACAATGAAAGAAAGCTGGGATGTGATTATCAGGCAGCTCCGAAGTCAAAGTGATTAGATACTGAGAATCTATACAATATGGCGGATGCGTGTGCGTGTGTGTGTGTGTGTGTGTGTGTGTGTGTGTGTGTAAACCAGGATAGTCTTCATCGTTAAAAGTTACTACTCTTCGTAAGAAAGCATTGGACTTGTCAATTCAGCAACTCACTATGGATACACGGAATGCAGACTTGTTAGAACAAAGAAGTCAGAATCACTCATTCAAAATGTAAGTATGGATATGAATCACCTTAGCAACATCAGAAGCCGCTGGGATGAGCCAGCCCAGTTACCCAGCACAGCCGAAAAGGTGACAGGGTAGACGTCGCTCACTGTGGAACATGACTGGGAGTGGCCCTTCCAGGACCAGCCAGAACCACCTGACGAAGCCAGGCCGTTTGGACAGATGCCTGAGAAGCTGGTGGAGTTTCCCACTGAAGTGTGGCAAACTCTGAACGCAAAGCAGATGTCTCTGCAAATGTCACCCAAGCCCATCAGCCACGGAAATGTCCTTTCATCACTCAGGTCAGAGTCAGAGAGGGACGTGGGTCTCAGCGCTGGAATTTGTTCCCAGCCTGGTCACACCACGGCTGGATGCTGCTTGTCTCTAGTTACATGGAGCAAAGCCTCTGGGTTCAGTAGGGGCGTGTGTGTGTGCGCGCAGGTGTGTGCGTGTGCGTGCGTGTGTAGTATTGTGGGTAGATAGGTAAATATAATAGACAGATATAAATATTTATCTTTAGTAAAATTCATTTTAAAAAGTCGTCCTTGCCTGAAGAGAGCCAAGGAACGCAGAGCCTGTCCACACTAAGTTCAGAAGACTGAGGGAGATGGGGTGCAGGGCACATCTCCCCCTCGCCTGGTGCAAGCTGGGGGGCTGGACCGAGGCCCCCTGTGGCTCCTGAGATGGCTGCTGTCAGTGAGGGTGCGGCAGCCTGTGCTCCTGTCAAGGCGAAGATGCTGCCCCCATGTGACCTAGTGTGCGGTTCTCCAGGTGGGCATTCCCAGAATACCCCACTCTGTGGGGTCCTGTCATGTCCTGGACACTCGAGAAATCGGGGCTCTCTCCGAGATGTCTGTCTGAGGTAGGCCACCGCCATGGGTTTCTTTGTCATTGATTGTCAACGTCCCGGCCATCTCGATGTGACACCCCTGCATTAATTTCCACCGAAACTTTAACAAAAAGCCATTTCTCTCACCATGTGAGTGATAAATTTTGCCTGCTGACAGATACCTAGAGATGGATACAGACTCTGCAGCCAGCAGGGCCTGGGCTCAAATCCCTGTTCACCCACTTGCAGGCGGAAGAACCTGGAAATCTTGGATACATTGGTAGCAAAGATGCAAATAATAATGATGTGAACCCCACCCTGTTTTACATGAGCTAAATGAGACAACCCACTGTGAAGCCACTGAGCCGGGCACATAAAACGCATCCTTATTATTGACACGGGGTGAGTATGTGGGTGCCTTAGGGAGGCGGGGAGGGAGGCAACAGAGAAAGTTCCATTATTTTTCTGAGCTCAGAGCACTTTGATATTAATTTTGAAAAGTTAATCAACAAAACAAGTACCTCCAGGGCCCTCATCCAGTGCCGAGCAAGATTCAAGGAGTTGGGCAAGACAGTGTCCTGCCCGCGAGAAGCTCACGTTCTAACATTAAAAAAAGAAAAGAAAATCTAACTCATGCACAGGTACAGACACCAGGTGTGCTGTGGGGAGCGATTTTTGCATTCCCCTCTAGTGACCGACCAGCTTTGCCTCGGTTTTGTCTGAAATCACCAGCTGTTGAGCTCATGTAGCATTTCGTCATGTGGACAATCTGTGTTTGAAGGACAATCTACCTCCCACCAGAGTCTTCAGGAAACGCTGCTGCCAGGAGCTATGAGGGTGGATGTGAGAATGTCACTCATTGGGAAGAGAGAGCTTAAACTTGCATTTCTGAGGTCTTTGGGGAAGGGGGCGTTTGCAAAAACTTCAGCACATAATTCTCTATCCAGTCGAGAGATTAGATGAGCCATTTCCCCTGGGGCTTTGGGTGGATCTAGGGACTGTCCCGGCCAGGAGCATGCCTGGCGCTGGCCAAGCATGTCGGCTCTGGGACTCTGGGACTCCGCTGCAGGCCCTGTGAGTCACAGGGTGTGGAGGGCAGGGGTTGGGAGGAGGAGGGGGGACACGCCGATGTCCGCGGCAGAGGACGGAGGCGGGTATGTTCCTTCTCTGGCTCCCGTCCGCCGATTTTCCAGTGACATGGATCCGTTACCAGGTGGCTTTACCTACGGCATCAGAAGCGCCAGGTCCTTCGGGGGTTCCGAAGGCGATGGGAGAGAAGGTCAAGTGACGAGGCATGTTTCACTCTGTCATTGGTAGTATTTGATCTGGGTCTTTGCCTAGTGGCAAAAAGTTGGTTACAGGTCAGAAAAGCTGTCGTTTGCAGCAGAGAGGAAAGGAGTTATTAGGTGAAAACTTCACTCCCTTTAAAGAGAAGTCAGTTGCCCAGCGTCACCTTTACCCCAGGCGCCGGCACGTGTGGAAACGCCCTGGCAGGAAGTGCGAGGCAGGCGTCGGCCCTGCCCAACCTCATCCGTAACCTGTAACGGAAGCAAGTCGCCCTCCACCCCCGACCTGTCCTCTACCTCCCTGGAAATACCTGAGGACCCGTTGAAAGAGGGTCTTTGAAGACCCTGCGACACAACAGGGCCGTAAAGGACTCCTGCCATTTAAGTTTTGAGGGCCTCCACTGACAGCCCCGTGGTAGGGGTCACCCCAGAAGCACCATAAACACAGGCCCACACGCCATGACCATCGGGGCCGACTTGGGGTTAGCGATGGAGACGTGCCCCCAAACGACAGATTCAGGTAAGAAGGGAAGCTTTTGATCAGAATAAAAATGAGTTTACTCAACCAATATTTACACCTTCTGCTCGTACTTTGCATTCGGTGCTGGGCCTGGTTCTCGGGGTGCCAAGGCTGAAGCAGAAACGGGTCCTGCTGTGAAACAAGCCACAGTTCAGTGAAGAATGTATAGTTCACGAACGCGATGCATCGATACAAGGACTGACACCTGTGTCACTCCAGCCACGGCGACCGGGGACAAAAGCATCCACGGGAGGGAGCGCGTCCCCCACGAGGTGGGGACCTCAGCCCAGCAGCTTCCTCCCACGTGGCCCTCGGGAACTTCGTTGGCGTCCCGAGCCGGCCCGGAAGTTGACACACTGCAGACCCGCAGTCAAGGCCCGGTCCAGAAGGGCCTCCGCCTGCCGTCGGGAGGGCGAGGGGAACGCAGCGGGCGGTGGCACGGGGGACGCGCACAGCGCAGAACCGTGCTCCCTCCCCGGGCTCGTGGGCGAGGCCCTGTCCCCCGGGCCCGTGGGCGAGGCCCTGTCCCCCGGGCCCTGGAAGCCTCCTCCCAGGTTCTTCTTTCCAGTCTCCAGAATCTCGACCTGTAAACAGGAGCCGCCTGCCGGTCGTCACCGAGCAGCAACAGCTCTGTGTCCAAAGCTGCGCACGCACGTGTCCTGCTCTCAGAGAAATTCAGAAACGATGAAAATTAGAGAGAATCTTTTTTTCTTGATGTCTTCACGCTACAACTCATCTCATGAAAACCCTAGCGTTTCCAACAACAGGTTTTTTGCCCTGAAATGATTTTCCCCCTTCAGAGAGTATCTTAAAATATCCCAGAGCGGCACAAAACAGGAAAACAAACCCACACAGTCAGCGACCCAGCGCTTCCGTCTCCTGTAAGAAAGTGGAAGAAAGTGAATATAAAACATTCTAGACGGCCCCTTCTCCCCCAGCTCAGCCTGGATGGGAAGGGGTCAGCACAGACATGGACCCTTCTGAAGGAACCGGAGTTAATGGCCAGCTTGTGAGCTGGGGACGCTGCAAGGTCAGTGGCCGTGTCTGCGCAGGGCACCGCTGTCCCGCAGCACCCTGCACGGGCGTGTGATCTCCACGCCCTCCAGTGCACGGGGCTTTGGGAAGAGGAGCACGGAGTGGCCACGCCTGGCGGGCGAGCTGTGGGGCCCAGACTCAGCTAACGGTGCCTCGAGTCCGGCGCTTGAACGTTTTTAAAACACGAGTGTGTGTTCCCCACGTCACAAGGGATCCTTGTCTCAGAAAAGTTAAATAACTGGCTTCAGGTCCGGGGGGGGGGGTGAAAGCCTGATTTTGCTTTCTTCTTAGGACTTATCAGTATCCAATTTACTGTCTATTTTTGTTTGTTTGTTTGTTTGTCGTTTCTCTCTCCCTCTAGAACGTAACTCGCATCGGAAAGAACTTTGCCTGTTTCGTTTGCTGCTGCTTCCTCAGCATCTAGAATAGTCCTTGGTACCTGGCAGCCATTGAATAAAAGTTTGCTGTGACTTTTGTTGGATAATTGTCATTATCCTCCTCAAGGAAGACTTTCTGTGGGAAAGACATCTGAGCCACAAGACAGGGGATGAGGAGCAGCCAGCAAGACCAAGGAGGATGGGTAGAGGGTTTCGTGCGGGAGGCAGATGAGAAGCCAGTGTGGCTGGGGCAGGGGGCGCAGGGAGCCTCGGGTCTGGAGAAGTGGCCGGACTCCTAGTGACGCATTCATTCCACAGCCGTTATCACAGTGTCGTGGGCTGTGGTGATAGCTGCCCGCCTGGTCTGCCCCCGTCATCCCCCCTCCCCCATACTCCTCGCTGCCACCAAAGCCAGCTGCTAACGATCCGGATATGCTCAAATGCACTTCTTCATCAAAGGCTTCTAAGGTCTTCACCGCAGGTCACACGAGATCCCCCCAGGTCTGGCCCCAACTGAGAACAGCCAAGACACTCTTGAAGAAATACATCCGGGAAACTGAAACCACGAGCTATCGAAACCCATCGAGCTGTAATCAAGAAGATGGAGTCTGGATATGCGAAAGGACAGACAGATGGACTCATAGAGCAAAATAAAGTCCGGAAACGGACCACACGTGTGTAGTCGTTTGATTTGCGATCGAGGCGGCATGACGCGCCAGGGAGTTAGCAGGTTAACAAACTTTTCGATAAATGTTGCTGGATCGATTGCCTTTCCTGTATGGGAAAAAAATGGATCACACCACATATATGTAAAACATCAACCCCAGATACAGCGCAGATCCGTAAGTGAAAGACAATATAACAACGCTATTAGAAGAAAGCATCTTTGGGACTTTAGAATAGCCAAAGATTTTTAAAATAGGATACAAAGATCACCCACCTTCTGGCAAAAAAATTCAGTAAATCGAACTATGTGAAAATTGAGAGTCTCTTTTCCTCAAAAGGCACTCTCAGGAGAGTGAAAAGATGAGCTAGAGACGAGACATTGGCAAGATCGGTGCCCACGAAGGGCTCACACGAGGACTGAAAAAGACCGAGAAATCAGTAAACTCCAGAGAGAAAACCCAACAGAGAAACCGGCACAAGTTTGGATACTTCACAAAACGCGGATGTTCAAACGGTGCTCAAGCCTAGGAAAGGTGTGCAGCTGTATTACTTACCAAGGAGCCCACGGGGAGGTGCTGGTACATACGCGACCGAATTGGGTTAGAATACTGAGTTTTGGTGAGGATGTGGCACAGAAACTCCACGCACTGCCGGAGTGAAGTTGATACAAATTTGGAAAAATGATCATTAGAATTTAATAAGCTGACTATGTATGCCTCATGACCCAGCATAATCAACAGTAATGTGCACATACATTTACGAAATGTGCACTTATATGTATTGACCAAAAGACATTTACTAAAATATTCATCGCAGCACCATGCCTATCGCCCCGAACTGGATCCTGACCACATGGTTAGCAGCAATAGGATGAATCAACAAGTGGGAGTAGACTCACAGAGTAGACGCCCTACCTGGTTATTAAGTGAATAAACCACAATTCCATTCGAGAATATCATTAAAACCTCACACATATTATATTCCGTGAAAATAAGCCATACGCAAGAGTGATTACCTTATGATTCCATTTCTGTTTAAAAAGAAAAAGAAAAAGGAAAATTACTCCATGCCATTATGTCCGGTCGTGGTTACCCCTGTGAGCAGTTACTGGTGGCTTCGGAATCACTGGAAAACGCTTCGGAGTTTGCTGGGAAAGTCCGTTTTCTTGATCACTGTGTTGGTTACACGGGTGAGTTTCCACTTGTAAAAATTCGTCTCATTGTCCACTTATGACATGGACACTTCTCTAAACTTTTATTACACTTAAATCAAAAGCTCAGACCGTGTGTGTGGACTGTGACGTCCCTTGGTGATGGCGGTAGTCAGACGAGCCCGCATATGCTGTGAGGATGTAGAGCGGGAAAGGCATAATCACGCAAACGAGTGTCTCGGAAACTGATGCAATCTGAATAAGGTCAGTGCTTTATCTGTCACTTGCCTGATTGTGACATTACACACGAGTCACGCAAGCTATTATTGCTGGAGAACAATCCAGGATCTTACGACTGCATCTGAATCTACAATTACCTCAAAATAAACAGAATTTTAAAGAGCGTGTGTCTGTGCCTAGAAGTGGCCTTGAAAAGATCTAAACCATAATACTGGCGGCGGATTAGTCGAGGATGGTGACTAGAATTAGACAGAAGAAGGAAATGTGAATTTGCCCTCTTGCTCAGGGTATTAACGCATCTTTGAATCTTTCACAATAAAAGTGTATGTATTCATGTATTACTTGTGCTGCTTTTTAAAACCACTGCCACAGGGGGAGGTGGGCACCTTGCTTAATTCTTCCTGCTCTTGCCTTCGTTGTCTCAGAAGTCACTTCTCCTGGTTTTCGGGACTATTTGACATCTCTCCCTTCTCAGCTGCTACACTGAGGTTTAAAAATCCTTTGCCTGTGGACACATATCTCAGAAAACTGAAAACCTATTTTCACACACAGCTGCACACGAAGGTTCGCAGCAGCTTAATTCATAGCAACAAAATTCTGGCAACGACCTCGACGCCTGTCGACGAGTGGACAGTTAAAGTGCAGGACACCGGTACCCCGGACACCCCTCAGCCACGCAAAGGAACGGACCGTGGACACGCGAGCATTCCGGATGAATTTCCAGAGGACGGTGCTCGGCGAAAGAGCCACCCTCAAAAGCTTCCTGACTACAGGATCCCATTTATGTAACAGTCTTTAAATGGCCAAATCACAGGAGTGAGAAACAGGTTGGCGGTGCCCAGGGGCTAAGAACCGGGCGGGCGTGGGAAGGGACTGGGTGTGGGTCCTTCTGGCGATGGAAATGTCTGTGTCTTGACTGTCTCCATGTCACATCCGGACTGCAATCGCGTACTGCAGTTCCGAAGGCTGTCGACCACGAGAGGGCATTTCTTGTAATTGCATGTGAAGCTACAATTATCTCCAGATTAAATTTTTTTTTTTTTTAAAGACCCTTTGCCAGATGCCTTTCAGAGATTCCTCATCTTCTTTTTTGTGGCCATCACCCTAAACACATGCAGTGAGTCATAACTGAAACCAACATAATCCAGAGTGGATCGGATGTGTGGAGATCCGTGCCAGCTCCTCGCTCCGCCTGGGCACACGATTATGCATTTTTTTTTTCATCAAGCTGGTCCATACAGAAGAAGGTTCCGTCTTCTCTCCTAAGGAGCTGACGTTATCCACAAACCACAGGATAATGACATGAAACGATCGCGGCGTGAGCACCACAGGTGTGGGGTGAAAGGTGTCCTGTCCCAGGTATAGGCACCTCACAGCTGAGAGCGACACCCCGAAGTGGGCGGCTGACCGGGGGGCTGCCAGTCGGCTGCAGTGATGGGCTGTGCGGGAATCAGGTTCGTGAAGAGGGTCTGCTGCCTTGTCCTTGGAACTGATACTCGTACGTAGGTTTCTTCTTACTATTGCTGTGACATAGGACTAGGCTGCGGTGAGTGGGGCATCCAGGGCGCCACGTTCAGGGAGCCTCTCAGTTTCAGGCCCTAAGTCTTGGCTACTCTCCACATTTTTTTTTTTTCCCTACAAGTAAAACCTAGAGCTATTCGGTCAAGTTTCAAAAATTCTGTGGGGCTACTGACTGGATCACGTCTCACAGAGATGAGCATAAAAAGAATTCACATTTTAAAAAATAATGTTGGGTTTCTGGTCTATCTCTCTTTTTATCGTGTTTTCCTTTTAATACCCATCAGCAGAGTTTATATGTAGTTTTCTTCATCTAAGTCCTGTACATTTCTTATTTATCTTATTCCTATTTACTCCGCTTCTGCTGCTGCTGTGAATAGAATCGTCTTCTTAATATTTTCTGCCTGGATTTGAGCTCGGTAATAAGCTACTGACTTTTGCGCCTATAGCGATTGCTTTGATAAGCACACAGAGAGGCTGTCGTCACAACGCGTCTTTACTCTTGCCCACCCCTCCGCTTTTGTATCCGCTCCGTACGAGAGGCTTTTCCTTTGCCTGCGAATAATACCTGTGTGTCCTGTGGGAACAAGCTGGTGACGGCCTTTAGTCACAAAGCAGAGTCACTGGAGAATCTAAAGTAACCAGTCACTTGGAAATGCCCCAACACCTTGAGTTAGGGGTGATTTCCTGTCACCTAAGGGGGGCGAGGTTCCAGGGGTCTCCCGAGCTGCTGTGGGCTGGCTTTGTCCTTTGTGCTTGGAAGGCG
This sequence comes from Pteropus vampyrus, assembly GCF_000151845.1. Classification (NCBI taxonomy): domain Eukaryota; kingdom Metazoa; phylum Chordata; class Mammalia; order Chiroptera; family Pteropodidae; genus Pteropus; species Pteropus vampyrus. The sequence continues at coordinate 1,142,339 of NW_011888985.1, read as the reverse complement.
TTTACGGCGGGGCTGTGTCTCCTGAGTCCTCGAGCCCCAACAAGGCTCCTCTCTTTCGGGTGGTCACCTGTATGTAGGAAGCGGGTATCTCCCTGGCTTTCGGCTGCTGCGGTCCCTTTAGCCCCCTGGGTGGCTCTTTGAGGGAGAACTCAAGCTGGCTCTCACTTACAGCCAAGTGAGCCCCTCCCCCCGACCCCTGGAGACACCTGCACGTTCTCAGCTCCCCCATAATCTGAGGGTGAGGCTGCCCCATTGCTGAAACAGCTCAGGCTCTCAGCAGAATGGTGCGTCAGCCCGTTGCCGTATAGAAGTCCTCAGGGGACCCAGCCCACAGCCCCTCTGGGCCCCCAGCTGCAGTGGTCTCACGTCAGGGTCTGTGGCCAGGCCTATTGAAGGCCCCCTCACTCTACTTGGGGTGAGGGCTCAGGCCCCACCCCCATCTCCCTCTCTCTTGGCGGAAGGGAGAAATTAAGCTCATAGTGGGGCTTTATCCAGAAAACTCCTTTACACGCAGCCTGTCCCCTGTCCACACTCAGACCAAGCCTCGATGTGGATGCCGGCCCTGGGAGTCACGGGGCTGCTCCTCACGCCCCGAATATGCCCGATTATCCTGTGTGTTGGTCTAGCACTGAACTTTGTAATTCAGCATATACTGGATCTTGGCGCCTCGGTCATCATTTCAATTTTCACATCCTTTTACCCGTGTTGGTTTTGTATTCTGAATTACTTTTATAACTAGTGAGAGGCTTGGGAGTGAGGCAGGCAGCAGATCCCACTACTGTGGTGTGAGGCTAGGGCTGCTCAAGTCAGAAGCCTAGCGTCGGAGTGCGCTTCACGAGGACATGCGACGCCCTTGAGAAAGCCTGCGCGGTGCTGTCTCCAGCCATCGCAAGCTCGCTGACAGTCACACCTCTAGCTCTTGAAACTGGAATAGGCAAAGGGGATATCGAAGAACTCTTAGGAAAAAAAAAACATCATAAATGAGATCAACATACACAAACGAACCAAAAAGAAAATATTCGCGAGCATATGACAGACGAGTTAATAACCCACACGGGAAGAATTCTTTCCTTCATGAACAGAAATGAATATTAAAGTCAAACAACCCTGAAAACTGGGCAAAGTATATAAACAGAGTCTCTGTGTAAACAGACGCAGGGCGCCATCAGGAAACCAGAAGACGCTCTAGATATTTCGATGAGAAGAGATGTGACACGTTGACAAAGGGACCGGAAAGGCCAGCAGAGCCAAGAAGACACATGGCACGCGGAGGAAAAGATGCAGAAACAAGAGAGATGGAGCGAGGCCCAGAGGCCGGAGGCCGAAGCCCGCGCGTTGCCCCCTTACCAGTGCTGTCTGAAACGCCGACTCGTGGATTTTAAACCCGCCAGGAATTGCTGCCTGGACCAAAGATGGAGACGTCTAATGCTCCTACCTGGGCTGCCGGAATCTGGAATCCCCCCCTCACGCCCCCCCCAAACACACAACCCTGCCACCAGCTCAGCAACCCCAGCACCTGCCAACTGTGCATACGTCTCTGCAGCCAGCTGCGGGGAGCACCCCTCTTCCTCCCTCCCACCTGCCACCAGTGTCCCCCTCCATGGCAGAACCCAGGAGAAGGACGGTTGGCAGGGAGCTGGGAAGTCGACTTACCCAAATCCCAGCCTCGGCAACTCAGAGCGGAGCGGGGAAGAGCGAATGTAAGGCTGAGCGGTCAAGGCCAACGAGCGCGGGCAACGCTAGCTAGAGACCGTGGAGGAGAGCAGCACGAGAGCTCGGTTTCCAGCACTCGAGCTGCGAAACTTAAAAACGGCGGTCACAGCCCGCACAGCACGGATGAGGATGCGAGAGTGGTGGGGCTGTGCGATGTTTTTGTGAAATAAACGAGAGCTTATTTAACTGTCATTTTCTTTGGAACTCAGGTGCATGGGTTTGAATTAGACCAAAATCTTTGGTTCATGAACAGCCTACTTGTAACTAATGAACTAGATAGTTATTTCTTACATCTCGATGAATGACTTATTTTTGTCGTACTGCACTGGCTAGGAACGTAGTACAGTGTTAAAGAAAACTCAAGGTCATAGGGCATCCTCGACTCATTTTTTCAATTTAAAGGTGCTTATAACATTTCTCCATCTAAGAGGATATTTGTTCTATATTTTTCACAGATACACTTTACCATGTCAAGGGAGTTCCCTCCGTCCCAAAAATTTGACTTAAA
>NW_011888985.1:1135719-1140068 GCF_000151845.1 Pteropus vampyrus | reverse complement strand
ATTTCTCCATCTAAGAGGATATTTGTTCTATATTTTTCACAGATACACTTTACCATGTCAAGGGAGTTCCCTCCGTCCCAAAAATTTGACTTAAAAAAACAATCACAATTGGGTATTCTCTTTTATCTCATGTTTTTTCTGAATTTAATGAGATTATCATATCTTTTTCTCTTTTGACTGGTTAATGTAGTCAATTATATTCATAACTTTTATAATATCAAACTTTCCTTGCATAACTGGCATAAATGCAAATTGAATATGTTGCATCATTTATATATATATATTGTTGGGTTCCGTTGTCTAATATTTTGTATCCATGTGCAAGAATTGCACAGGCCCAAATGTTCTTTTCTGTGATGTCACAGAGTTGTATCAGTGCTAGGTTATGATGACGCCATTGAATGAGCTTGGAAATAATCCCTCTTTTGCTATTGTGTGCCAGAGTTTGTATAAAATTAAAATAATTTGTTCCTCGAAAGTGTGGTAAAATTAGCCTATGACCACCCATGTTAAAATTGTAAATACATAAGGCTTCGATGTAGCAATCCCAGTGTTAGTAATCTATTCTACTGATATAAAAACACACTATATAAAGTTTCGTGCAGAGATATTTATGTCAGTGTTTATTTCAAGAGGAAACATTTGGAAACAACCTAAATGCCTATAAGGAGTAAAATCGTTAACAATATTTAACCACGAATTATAAGACAATTGTTAAAGCTTCACTTAATTCTCTGTATTTGTATCTGAAAAGATGTCCAAATACATTGTCAAGTAACACGAGTCATTTTGCTCTAAAGAAAGAGCATAGAGAAGGAAGAAAATATGGTGATCTGACCTCCATTTGTTCGTCCACATCCACGTGTGTTTATCTGAGCAAAAGGCGTGAACACATCCATAATTTTTGCCCAAAGGGATTAGCGGAGTAGAATACTGAAGACTCTGGGTTCTGGAGGCAGACACCAGTGTCAGGATCCCAGCCCTGACCCAGACTCACTGCGGGGCCGTGGGAAACGGATTGACCTCTCTGTGCCCATCTCTTTCCTCACCTGCGAAACTGGGTAAGACTAGTGCCTGACTCGGAGTGTCCTTTTGTGAGTCGAATGGATTAAGCTATATTTCTAGCCCTCCGTGAATCGTGGTACTTATTATTATTGAAGTACTAATTATTGAAGAATGTTATCCAAGTTATTTATTCTTAAGGATTTACTATTGTGTAAGTGTTATTATCGTAAAAGCTCGATGGAAGCTATTAGCTGTTTTTTTAAAAAAATAATGACCATAGTTTTTGAATGATTTCAACAAATATGATTTACTTACGTAACTGAAAAAAAATATAATAAAATGGAAAGAAAAGAGGCCACCAACTGCATCAAGTGTGAGAGCAAACACTTCCTGGCAACAGCTGAGTCTCCAGGCAGACAGATAAATCTGCCGTAGCTTTGATGTTTCTCAAAACAGGACATTAAAATGAGTCACGTAGCTTTTTATCATTCCTGAGTTGGAATCTGGATTGTTCCTACCAAAAATTATCCACATTAACATGCTCACTTCCTGACATAGCAATTAGGAGCCCAAATAAATGAGCGTTTTCATTTCCCAAAAGCTTGGAGCTGGAATGTGAATGCTGAGCCACAATTTCTGTCTCCAGGGTGACGTGGCCTTTGGGGACACCATGACTGGAGTCAGACCACCCTGGCCTTATCGCGTCTGCATTATTATTGGCAATTCACTGCACCTGACAAACCTCGGTTTGGAAAACTGTTCCCTCCTTACAGGGCCTGCTGTGAAGATCGCAGGAGATGATATATGCTCAGGTTTGCTCAGAATGCCCGTCTCGGATATACATCATCATCAAATATATGATGATGATGATAAAGGCAGCAGATTCCCAGGATTGAAGTGGCATGGGAAAAAAAAAAAAAAAAGGTAGATTTGGCTAAATATGAATTTCAAATTTTCACAGTTCAAAGGCATTTGACTAAGAGAAAAATACAAATAGAGTAAAGATGACTCAGCGAAGCATTTCGCATCTCAGCGAAGATAAGCGAAATAAATAAGCGAAATAAATAAGCACTCATAAAAGGACATGTAATAGCTGACCGAGCTGTAGAGAAACGCCTCGTCACACTGCCACCCCCCACACGCCCAAACTGGGATTTTGATCTCTCTGCAGCCCCTTCTTAACTCGCCCCTAAGAGAAGAGAACCGTTTAGAAAAGCAAACTCGGGGTGCTGACTCAGCTGCCCCTCTTTTCCTGGAGGGGGCCCGATGCCTGCAGGGGGTGACTGGCTTCTGCTCCTCCATGCTGAGGCTCCCGAACAGTGCCCACAGCCGGGAAGGTCGGTCTGTCCTTCTGGCCAGCCTCGACTGCCCAGGATGCAAAGAAAGGGTGCTGCCGAATGCTTATTTCAGGTCGTAGGACACGTGGCTCTCGCGCGACGCTGCCTCCTCCTCGGCCACATTCCTTAAGAATAGACGTGGTATCTCAGCCCTTCTGTCTGTCTGCGGTCTCACTTCGGAAACTGTTGGGAGGGAGCGCGGGGACGGAACTGCTGGATGTCGAGCCCTTTCAGAAATTTCATTCAGACACGCAGGAGAAGACGCTCAGCTTGACTGAGAATCAAACGCACCGCCTTAAAACAAAAGGGAAAGGCCCTGCCCACCCGGCCCCCCAGCCAGCCACCCGGCCCAGGCGGCGCGGGAGACGTGTCCGCGGCTGGTGCACGTGGGCCAGGACTGCGGGGGACTCTCAAACCGTCAGGATCCTTGGACCGGCGATTTCACTTGCAGGACTCCACCCCAGGGACGAAGATTCACGTACAAGCTTTTCCCTGGAACATTGTTCAAAAGAGGAAACTTCAAAACGATCGAAATACCCAGCCAGACAGAATGGCTGTATAAATTACGGATCGGCCACAGGACGGAGTGTGATGAGCCCACTAAAAAGAGAGCTCGGGAAACATTCCCTGACACACCCGCAATGTAGCCGTAAGCAACGAACGGTGTGAGATCACCGGGAACGCGTAAAGTCACTTTGAAACAGACGGGCACGGAGATGGCAGAACTGCCGTGGGGGTTCCCTCTCGGGGATTGGACGGCAGGTGATTTGTATTTTTGCCTCTGCATTTTTCCCGACTTCTCCGCATTATCTGCAAGGTGAACATACTTCTTTAATATAAAGAAACGTCATGAGTCTAAAATTAATCCCGTCTGCAATGTAGGATAAGGAAAGCCTGTAGAAACGAAGGAGACAGAGTAGCTGGCCTGGGCTGGTGCTGGGGCCCGCCCGGGAGAAGGTCCGCGGTCGGGAGGGGAGGGGACAGTCCGCACTGCGCAGGGGAAGTGACGTGGAGGAAACACACGGTGGCGCCGGGAGCAGCGGTGCGGGAGATGTTGATCTCTCGCCCCTTTGGGGACAGAATGGTGCCCAGAGATTGAGACGCACAGCACTCTGTCTCCGTGGTCGGGGTCCACCTGCTCGAAGGCCTCGTTTCGCTTCTGCCCCACTCAGGATCCCTCCGCCCACGCGTCCTGGGGTCCCACGCGCCCCGGGTCAGGCGCCCACGCCCTCCTGGTCCGAGCAGCGCAGCGTCGAGACGAGGTTTTCCCCTTGGCATAGGACGGGTGCCCGACGGCCGGGAGCCTGGCGTTCAAGGTCTTTTTGTCCTTGCCGGTAACCGGCAGAGTCCACGTGGGGCCCGTGGGGCCGAAATCCTCCTTGTAGGCTTCCGACGGGATCAAACAAAGCGCTACGCGAAGCCCGAGGGGCTGGTCGCCCAGTCCCCTGCGTCGACGCCCGTGGGAGCGCGTCGGATTCCCCAAGCTCTCTGCTCCCCGGTGCCTGGGCCTCCGCGGGCTTGTGCATCCGTGGACCCTGCTGTGTCCTGCTCCTGCCGTTTGGGCTCAGGCCTGGTCGCCGCAAAGGCCGGCTGGGTCCTGCAGCTGACCCGGCGTGGCCGCCCGGCCGGGCTCTGGCACTGCCCGCGGCCGGGGAGGCAGTACGCCGGATCGCTGGCCCGGGTGATCGTGGCCTCCGGATCAGCATCTCGACCCGGAGCCTCGCTCCAGGCTAAAGGCCGAATGACCCCGCCTCTCCGAGGAAAGGCCCCGCCTTCCGCTGTCTTTCATTTTCCTCAGGGACCCAGCGGCCCTGGGCCCTCCCTGTCACCAAGCGTCATTGCCCTGACGTCTCAGAGCCTCTCCGTACAGTACCGTGGTGCAGTCTGTCACTGCACACCCCGAGGGCGTGGGGTTCATGCTGCAGTCTACAAGGAGCCAGGCCAGGCGGGGACAGCCTCGCACAGCAGCCCTGCCCCACTGCAGCGACCCAGCTGTGATCCACGCAC
>NW_011888985.1:1134355-1135669 GCF_000151845.1 Pteropus vampyrus | reverse complement strand
GAGACGAGGTTTTCCCCCTGGCACAGGACGGGTGCCCGACGGCCGGGAGCCTGGCGTTCAAGGTCTTTTTGTCCTTGCCGGTAACCAGCAGAGTCCACGTGGGGCCCGTGGGGCCGAAATCCTCCTTGTAGGCTTCCGACGGGATCAAACAAAGCGCTACGTGAAGCCCGAGGGGCTGGTCGCCCAGTCCCCTGCGTCGACTCCCGTGGGAGCGCGTCGGATTCCCCAAGCTCTCTGCTCCCCGGTGCCTGGGCCTCCGCGGGCTTGTGCGTCCGTGGACCCTGCTGTGTCCTGCTCCTGCCGTTTGGGCTCAGGCCTGGTCGCCGCAAAGGCCTGCTGGGTCCTGCAGCTGACCCGGCGTGGCCGCCCGGCCAGGCTCTGGCACTGCCCGCGGCCGGGGAGGCAGTACCCCGGATCGCTGGCCCGGGTGATCGTGGCCTCCGGATCAGCATCTCGACCCGGAGCCTCGCTCCAGGGTAAAGGCCGAATGACCCCGCCTCTCCGAGGAAAGGCCCCGCCTTTTGCTGTCTTTCATTTTCCTCAGGGACCCAGGGGCCCTGGGCCCTCCCTGTCACCATGCGTCATTGCCCTGACGTCTCAGAGCCTCTCTGTACCGTGGTGCAGTCTGTCACTGCACACCCCGAGGGCGTGGGGTTCATGCTGCAGTCTACAAGGAGCCAGGCCAGGCGGGGACAGCCTCGCACAGCAGCCCTGCCCCACTGCAGCGACCCAGCTGTGATCCACGCACGCTGGCCCTGGCCTGGTCACCAAAGGGCCCGGCCCCCGCCAGCTGTGAGGCGGGGAAGGCCTCTGATCTCTCTGAACCTTGGTCTGGGTAACTGTGGGATGAGGGGCTGGACAGGCAGATGTCTAAGCTCACTTGCCCAGACCTGCCAAACTGTACTGGTTACTCGATTCTAGAGTCTCTCACACTTACCTTAGTCCACCTGTCCCAGTGGGTTCTGGCCGACGTCCTTGATGTCACCAGATGTGTGCCTTTGCTCAGCCTCGGTGTTCAGGTCCCAGCTCTGTCCTTCCCCAAATGCGGCCTCCAGCCTGCTGCCGCTCTGGCCCCATTCCCCATCACAGGATGCTCTGGACAGGCACGGATATCTCGCCGGGCCCATGCCTTCCTGCTGTGCCTGCTACGGGAGGCACGGCCCGTCCACAGACAAGGGGGAGCAGGGGGCCCGGCCCGACTGGCTCAGAGGACTCGTGGATGTCATGGCTGGAGTTCTGTGTTGGGACCATGTAGTGGTCACGTTTGCTCGCATCGAGGTAACTTCGGGCTCGGTGGGTCAGGAGGCAAGGGTA
>NW_011888985.1:1133856-1134305 GCF_000151845.1 Pteropus vampyrus | reverse complement strand
GATGTCTAAGCTCACTTGCCCAGACCTGCCAAACTGTTCTGGTTACTCGATTCTAGAGTCTCTCACACTTACCTTAGTCCACCTGTCCCAGTGGGTTCTGGCCGACGTCCGTGATGTCACCAGATGTGTGCCTTTGCTTAGCCTCGGCGTTCAGGTCCCAGCTCTGTCCTTCCCCAAATGCGGCCTCCAGCCTGCTGCCGCTCTGGCCCCATTCCCCATCGCAGGATGCTCTGGACAGGCACGGATACCCCGCCGGGCCCATGCCTTCCTGCTGTGCCTGCTACGGGAGGCACGGCCCGTTCACAGACAAGGGGGAGCAGGGGGCCCGGCCCGACTGGCTCAGAGGACTCGTGAATGTCATGGCTGGAGTTCTGTGTTGGGACCATGTAGTGGTCACGTTTGCTCGCATCGAGGTAACTTCGGGCTCGGTGGGTCAGGAGGCAAGGGTA
>NW_011888985.1:1133474-1133806 GCF_000151845.1 Pteropus vampyrus | reverse complement strand
GCTCGGTGGGTCAGGAGGCAAGGGTACTTGGGGCAGGCTGCCCTTTGGCACCCTGCAGTAACACGTGTGACCTGCCTCCCCATCTCACTAAAATGAAGACTACATAAGGTCAACTCTGAAGCCAGGAACACCACCATCCAGCAGATTTGTATGGCCCAGACACCTTGGGAGGAAGTGGACAGGCACGAGGACACTTTCTCAGAGTCACAAGACACCGGCAAAGCTGCCGAGCCCAGCTGCTCCCAGTAACGAATGCCTGGGCTCCAAGGAACCTGCGTGTGCCCCATGGGGCCTGTCACGGGGCTGACACGCATGTGCCTCGTACACACAGC
>NW_011888985.1:1132002-1133424 GCF_000151845.1 Pteropus vampyrus | reverse complement strand
GCTCGGTGGGTCAGGAGGCAAGGGTACTTGGGGCAGGCTGCCCTTTGGCACCCTGCAGTAACACGTGTGACCTGCCTCCCCATCTCACTAAAATGGTGACTGCATAAGGTCAACTCTGAAGCCAGGAACACCACCATCCAGCAGATTTGTATGGCATAGACACCTTGGGAGGAAGTGGACAGGCATGAGGACACTTTCTCAGAGTCACAAGACACCGGCAAAGCTGCCGAGCCCAGATGCTCCCAGTAACGAATGCCTGGGCTCCAAGGAACCTGCGTGTGCCCCATGGGGCCTGTCACGGGGCTGACACGCATGTGCCTCGTACACACAGCTGAGGGTGGCCTGCAGACAGGGACGCCGGCGGGCTGGGCGGGTGTGCGCAGTCGGGTCGGGGAAGGACACACAGGCCACGTTTCAGTTTTGTCCTGGGTGCGTTGGAGACTCTAAAGGCGTTAAGCACGGAGTGATGCTTTAAAGAGCTCGGTCTGGCTGCCCGCGGAGTTGGAGGAGGGCCAGAGGGCACCCAGGGGAGCAGTTTGTGAGTCTGTGCAGTAGTTCCAAAGAGGGACGGGTGTCTGTGACAGAGGTAGAAACGCCAGCCCAGGGCACTGGGAGACCAGAGCCATCCAGCCAGACGTGTGTAGAGTACTTTCTAGGGGTCAGATGTGGGACCAGCACGCCGGGGATGGAAGAGGTCTGGGCCCGGGCGCACCCGTCTGCGCCAAGGATGCCTTGAGGCACTGTGCTGGGGCACAGAGCACTCAAGAATGATTCATTTTTCGCTCCTTTGAAACGTCGGCGGCGGGCAAACCTTCCACAGGCAGAACAAACCACATCCGGAGAGGAAGTGCCGAAGCCGAGGAGCAGCGAGAGTAACCACGGCGACAACCTCGCGCTTCGGGGGCCGTGAATCAGAGATGGGTCCGCTTTGGAACTGCAGCTGAAAACAGCAAAGCTGCAGTGGCCGCAGCCAAGCGAGATGTCCTGGGTCCGACTCGGGAGAAAATACAGATAAGGAAACATTCCCCGGGGTGGGGGTGCCCTGTAGACCCAAGATCTCTTTGTGACATTACCGTGTCAAAGGTCCTCGAGAGGGAGGTGAGTCATTCAGGTGTTTTATCTTTTTCTTTTGAGAGAATTGTGGATTCACCTGCAGTTGTAAGAAATAACAGGAAGAGGTCCTTTCAGCTTCCCCCAAGGGCACCGAATGTTTGCTGTCCCTCCCCCGCCCTCCAAATTTGTTCGTTAACCCCCAACCCTCACTGTGAGGCGGGGCCCTTGGAGGGGATGGGGTTAGTCGAGGTCACGCGGGCGGGGTGTCCGCAACCCCACAGGAAGAAGAGGCAGGAGATGACGAGGTCTTTCTCTCTCTCCTCACAGGCTTAAAGAGGAGGGCCCGTGAGGACACAGCGAGACAGCCAC
>NW_011888985.1:1128777-1130642 GCF_000151845.1 Pteropus vampyrus | reverse complement strand
TGTCTTTAAACATTTTCATTCATCGAACACATGTAAGTCGCACGTCTCCGGGTTCGACCTCAGCTCCCCTTCACCACGTGTGCACTTGGGGAAAGGTACTCGCCATTCCTGTGCACGTGGAGGGTGAAAACCGCGCCCAGCATCTCGAGCGTCATGAAGCTCGACACAATCACGCGTGCAAAGCGTCGGCACAGGTCGGCGGCTCACGTCTCCGGACTTGGGAGGCAGAGAGCCAGTCCCAGGTAAAAGGTCCCTGTGAGGACGAAGTACAAAATGCCCATGTCCCCCAGAAGAGCCCTTGTGCCTCTGGCAAAGCCAGTGCTCCTTCAGCCAGGGCAGGCGAGTGTCTTTCCAGTAATGACAGAAACGCGTGAGCTGAGTGGCTGCCCACCGAGGCAACACCTAAGTCCCAGCGGAGATGCGCTCATGTCCCTTGGTGAGAACCTGCTGCAGGTAGACACACGCCTCCAGCGGCCACGACCTCGTTTGCCCCGAGGCCACGCGTTCCCCAGGCACACCCAGCCGATGACAAAGCGCAGCGTGGGCTCGGGAGCTGGGGCGTTGCCAGACCAGAACGCATGCCCATTCCCGAGAGGGGCCCCTAGCTTGGGTTCCAGTCCCCCCCATACCTGGCCCAACACGCCGCCCCGCTGAGTCACACGAAGGGGTGATTTAACAAAACCCAAATCTCACGTTTTAATCAACAAATTCTTCACACTCGTATTTCCTGAGGAGATGCTGCATCTCCATCTCGCCCGCTAATTCCTTCCTCGACATCTCTTACCCTACCTTCTACAGTCTGGGGCACTCGCAAGTGGGGAACAGATGCCCACAGGGTGCTTGTTCACAGGGTGGCAGCCCCCTGAGCCACACACAGAGACCTTGCCCCGGGTGGGGACCGCATGCAAATCTCGGACGGAGCTGGTAAATGAGGACGGAAGCTGTGGTGATTGGCCCATGACTCACTGCAGGCTGAGTGGTGCCCGCCCTGTGATCGAAGCAACCGCACCTGCAGCGAGATGGGGGGAAGGCACGGCAGGAAGAGCGAACCCAAGAGGAACCCGAAGAGCCCCTGCTATGTGCCCCTCAGATGTACTCAACTGTAGATACTGACTGTAGGGACTGACAGATTGGGGTTTTAGCTATGCTCAATACGCACGCTTAATCTCCCAGTGCAGGTAACAAGGCTCATGTCAGTTACGCGATGAGAGTTTCTGAGCTTGAAAATATTCAGCCTCTAGAGGCAATGTCATCTAAGGCACCGCAATTTCATAAGATGATCACAATGTCAAAAAAAAAAAAAAAGACTTAAAAATGGTGTTGGGGGCTCGTTTTAAGTGACAGCAGACCCAGAGACCTATGGAATGGCCCCAAGCCCTTGCAAACGCATCTAAAATTTCAGCATCCTGGTGAGTTCTAAGTCTATGCACGGAAACCTCTGCGGCTCTTTGGATGTGAGTTTCCTACTCTGAAATTCATGTCCAGGAAAATCTACCCAAGATACTTTGTTAAGTGAAAACAAAATCTTATGTATGTAAGTTAAAGTTCATTAGGGAAGCGAGACTGAGGGCTAAACAATTCTCTTACTTTGTATTTTGTACTGTAACAATAGTTTCCAAACAAATAACCATTTCAAGAGAAACAGTAATAAATGTTCCCAGCGAACTAAAACTCTGACCTAATCCTGCACATCTGATGACATAAGGCAGTGGACTGCATCACCACGCCCACAGGGAGCAGCCCGATCACCTGCCAGGTGCTCTATTTTCTCGTTCGCTTTGTAAGGGCTTCTTCCCAGCTGGCTACTACTGGGCCAGCTGCCTCGCAGGCTGCCGCGGCCAAGGGCATGTGGATGTCAGGTGGGT
>NW_011888985.1:1126636-1128727 GCF_000151845.1 Pteropus vampyrus | reverse complement strand
CACGGAAACCTCTGCGGCTCTTTGGATGTGAGTTTCCTACTCTGAAATTCATGTCCAGGAAAATCTACCCAAGATACTTTGTTAAGTGAAAACAAAATCTTATGTATGTAAGTTAAAGTTCATTAGGGAAGCGAGACTGAGGGCTAAACAATTCTCTTACTTTGTATTTTGTATTGTAACAATAGTTTCCAAACAAATAACCATTTCAAGAGAAACAGTAATAAATGTTCCCAGCGTACTAAAACTCTGACCTAATCCTGCACATCTGATGACATAAGGCAGTGGACTGCATCACCACGCCCACAGGGAGCAGCCCGATCACCTGCCAGGTGCTCTATTTTCTCGTTCGCTTTGTAAGGGCTTCTTCCCAGCTGGCTACTACTGGGCCAGCTGCCTCGCAGGCTGCCGCGGCCAAGGGCATGTGGATGTCAGGTGGGTGTCTGCCTTACGCAGCTGATTCCGGTGGGTACCCAAAGTTCCTGTCTTGACACCAATATGCTGAATTTTCCAGCAGCTATAGCCCTAGCCTGCTCTTGAAGACTCAGTCATTCATTCATTATTTGTTAATTCAGACACTCGTTGAGCAAATATTCCTATAGCACCGAATGTGTAGGGACTTCTGTAAAAATTGAGAAATTAGCCATAAAGTTTAAATAGAAAAATCCATCCAGCTAGAAATTAAGAAAGCGTGCTCCTAATAGCTGTTTTGCTAAGAATCGTGTGAAAAAGCAGGTTTCTCACAAAAAGGCAGATAAATAAATGTAAAGTAAAATAATGGATTGACATTTTCACTTGTCGATGATGATTAAAATCGAATTATAAAACTCGTTACTGGTGCAGATATGGTCATGTGGTCCATTTCTGTCGCCTGTGGAGGACCAAGTATGAATCTAGGTGTGGCAGACTATTTCGATGAGTTATTAATCTGTGTTTTTCCTTCTGAAGTCGCCCCTTCTCCTTCAAAGAAAGTGGCCAGCCCGTGTTCTTGTCCTATTGCCATGTGATACCACTGACGAGTGGTGTGGGACAGAACCCACCTAACAGCTCACAGTTCCATAGGTTAGAACCCCGGGCGGGGCTCAACGAGGTTCTCCACTCATGATCTTGCAAGAGTGAAATCGGGGTGGCTGCTGGCCCAAGCTCATTTCCGGTGGCTCTTGGGGAGACCCCGCGTGCACGCTCACTCAGCAGAATTCAGTTCCTTGGGGCTGTAGGACTGACTTCCTGGTTTCCTTGCAGACTACCAGCGAGGGGTCGCTCAGAGCTCCTGGAGGCCACGTGTGTTTTGTGTCACGGGGACCCCTCCGCCTCCAAAGCTGGCACCTGGGCTCCCTCAGGTCGAGTCCCACTCACAATGTCTTCAGAAAGATCCCCGTCTCTCATAAGGACTCATGTGATTGGGTCAGGCCCAACTGTTGAAAGGAAATAAAATAATAAAATATACGAATGGAATGATAAAGAAAACAGAACACTGAGTTTCGGCGTGAGGTTCGGGCTGTATGTGTGAGGCGGGAGGTAACTGATGCCCTGACCGTCCCGTAAATAAGACAGAGAGCCTGGGCCCCAGACCCTGGAGCTAGACACGAAGCCGGCAAACATGGCGGCAGGGTTCTAGGAACACCAGGATGAGGAGTCGTTTTAATTTGTCCCTCTGCTTGTCTCTTGAAAGTTAATCCCATTCGTGTTTCTCAAGTTCTCCCTCTTCTCACACACGCACACACACACCCCCCTCACCCACACAGAAAATCAAAGACTGGAAACTTGGCGGATCCGGAGCCCCATGCAAATCAAACTGGAGACTCAGCATGTATTTCGCGTGCATGGGCCACAGAGGTTAAGTTCTCAGGCCACAAAGACTCAGGGAGGAAGGGGAAGTCGGGGGGCTGAGGCCTTGTGTGGGTCACATCTGGAAGCCATACCTCCTCCTCACTTCCTCAGGGAGAAAGAACCAAGCTGGCCATGTGACGCTGGCATCAGGGCTGTGGCTTCCACCAAATGTCACGGCGAGAAAACCGAGGGACTTTTACTTCGGATTTGACATCTTTCTCCCGAGGAGACTCTGCTCTCGCTTCCAGTTCTGACCCCAGCCCT
>NW_011888985.1:1121249-1125611 GCF_000151845.1 Pteropus vampyrus | reverse complement strand
CGGTGCCAGAAGTAAGGCAACTGAGGACAATTGCTGAAAGGCACCCGCGTGAGAACGCACACCTCGGACACCAGGAGCTGGAGAGAACTGAGAAGCGTAGCTTTATGCTCTATGCTCTAAGACAAAAAGATTTCAATCTTGATCGTGGCCCACTGCCCAGGGGGACAGTCCAGCCAGTCTTTCACATTCCTCTAGTTTCTAACCTGCGTCCACCAAATGTGAAAATGGTCGCAGCATGAAAACCCTCCAAGCATCTTTTCAGAGACCCCTTCCCCTGCCTGCAGTACCTGTGGACGTGGGAAGACTTCTCGATGTATTTAAGGACAGCTCTGTTTCTGTGGCCTCATATGCCACCAGAGAAGTCACCAGCAGGTTGCTAATGACTTGGGAACCTCTAGATAGATGGTCCTCAAACTCGAACAGGAATTAGAATCCCCTGGAGGGCTTGTGAAAATGCAGGTGGCTAGGGGAGCGTCTGATTCATAGGTGTGGGGAGGAGCCACCTCACCAGGTGATGCTGACACTGAGGACCGCACTCTGAGACTCGCTGTTGTGGCATTATTTTAATTTGCATGAGGACCCACCTCACACCCTCTGCCTGATGTCCCACGTAGTCAGAACAGGCACCGGATGTCAAGAGTTCGGGACCAGCAGATTACCTACATGTGATCCCTACGTGATCCAATCCTCTCTAGGACGTCACTTCCACGATCTATAGCTTTGGCGAGTTTTTTTTTTTATTAACCCCAGCGGAGTCGGGGACAAGCATAAGAATTCTAAATCAGAAGTCGGATGACCTGGTTTAGGGGTGCGCTCTGCTACTCGCTTGCTGCTTATTTTCAGGGAATTAACATACACTCTCTGTTCCTCCTTGGTTTCTCCACTTAGAGTCCCCTTCATAAGATGAAATAAAGTCACATCATGGAAGCCATTTTTGAAAACACAACATTTACTCTTGTTTAGTTTGGCTGTCATCACACCACAAAACAGAGCACAAGAAACTAGACGCCCAAACCTGAAAATGCTTAACATTAAATTAATTTTTCCAGGAGTCCTTTCAAAACAAATCCTCTGAACTTCTACGTTGTATATAGTTTGTAAGATTCTTTGTTTGCCTTCAATAATATTTGTCACAGGACTAAGGGCAGGAGCTCCAATGTGGGCGGCAAAGAAAAGCAGAAGGGCCCGCGATTTCTACGTAGTTCCTACGTAATTCATTTCTTTCTGCAATTTTCTGTGCGTCTGTAAAATAGAGACTTGCTGGAAGCTTGGAAACAATTCATGGTCGGGAACAAAATAATAAAGCCACCGCCGGGCTGAGCCCGGCGTCTTGGGGACAAGCTCACCGTGCCAGGGGCAAGCTTATCGCCCCAACACGTGAAGGCTTCTTAACCAGGGGACTCAGGCAGATGAGGCAGGACTGTGGCTGGTGTCATGGGGTCGGTGCCCCGCTGGCCAGTCCTCAGCCCCTGGCCACATGTGCAAGTTTAGCTCCTGATCTAAAAAGTACTGGGACGGGTTCTCTCCTCAAAGTTGATGCTCTCAGAAGGGGACAGAGCAGACTGCTCGGCGTCACACGTCGTCGACTTTCAGAGACGTTTCTCTGAGTGCTACCATCGGTCACAAGAACATAGCGTGACTCAGAGAATAGCTGCTTTCCCTTTTTCAAAAATGGAGACACCACAGCGCAGACCTGGGAGGCAGCCCCTCCAGGGATGCGGAGAGACCCCCATCAGCCGTCGGAGGCCAAGACGGCGCCCCTCCCTCGGGCTGCGGGCCGAAGTAGAGAGACCCAGACACGCGGTGGGAGCCCCAAGCCAGCGGGACGGCTGCAGGGCCGGGGGCCGGGGGCCGGGGGCCAGGGCCGCCAGAGAGCCAGGCTGTGCCGTCGCTTCTAAATACACGTAAAAACCAGGAGGGGACGGTGCTGGCAGCTGTGCTTTCAGTTCATCGGTCCACAAGTTTAATCGTCGACAACCAGGATCAGGCCCCAAGATGTCACTCCCAGAGTCCCCGCACAGCAGCTGGTCTGCCGCGGCAGCCTCCGTACGTTTGGGCCGCCTTTCTGCAGAGGGTGTGGTGAGAAGGGGTCGGCTTCTGGACACGTACGGACGGTCAAGAGGACATTGTCTGCACACGGTTTAGATGCAGGGGTGGAGGGACAGGGAAGCTGGGGGCGGCGTGGGTGTCCCCAGGTGCAGCCCGAGCTCCTCGTCGCTGCTTGGTGCCCAGCTGTGTAGAGAAAAGCTTGCCATGGCTGCAGCCACCTCCCTGACGCCGTAACTCCCCGAGCTGGGGCCCCTGCTCTAGTCACGGTCCTCCCCTTCCTCCTCCAGAGATGAGGGATGATCTTGACTTTTCATATAGAGAAGTTTAGCTCAAAATGCTGCCACCGAGGAAATGTTTGCTGGCGGATGAGAAGCAGGTATGGGAAACGCCCATCCCGGGAAGCAGGGCAGTTGGCCGTGCCCCGCAAAGCTCTTTTCACTGTGACCCACAGTAAGAAACACTGTCACATCACCAGCCAGCACACACACGCTCACACACACATGCACTCAGACACGCACACTCACACACACATGCTCATACACACACATGCTCACACACCCACGCTCTCACACACACACATGCTCACACACACACGCTCATACACATACACGCTCACACACACACACGCTCACACACCCACATGCTCACACACACGCTCACACACACTCACACATACACACGCTCACACTCACACACACACGCTCACATACACTCACACATACACACGCTCACACTCACACACACACGCTCAACACACACACACACGCACTCACACACCCACGCCCTCACACACACGTTCACACACCCACGCTCACACACACTCACACACTCATATACACGCTCACACACCCACATGCTCACACATACACACGCACGCTCACACACACACTCACACACACACATGCTCACACACACACACACACTCACACACCAACGCCCTCACACACACGTTCACACACACACGCTCACACGCACGCTCACACACACACTCATACACACGCTCACACACCCACGCTCTCACACACACACTCATACACATGCTCACACACACACGCACTCACACACGTTCACACACCCACGCTCTCACACACACACACTCACACACACCCCCACGCTCTCACACACACAGGCTCAGGCGCAGCCCTGAAATTGAAATGTCACCAAACGGCGCACGCTCCTTCGACATCCGAAGTCCTCTGGCGTTTCATATTCTCTCCTTTTCCATTTAGTTTTTTTTTTTTTAATGCTGCTCAAAAGCCACTAAATAGCTTCTCTATCTTCTAACGAGTCACGACTCACCGTTTTGAAAATCACTCTTTCAGACAACACGGGACAAAATATTTTTTGTCCTGACTGAAATCAAGGACACTATAGTCCCGCTGCTGACGGCAGCCACCTCTGAAGGCGCCTGCCATTGGCAGATGCGACAGAACCAGCGGCAGACTCGTCTCCCCAAGTTGCTGAGCGGGTCTGGAGGTCTGCAAGAGACGCACCCAGGAAGTCTCCTGGACTTTGCTCCTGCCGAGCTCCCGGGACTGCGCCCCTGGGCTTAAGCCGTCACCCCCAATGCCCCGCGCTGGCCACGGGGCTCAAGTGGGGGCTGCATCAACCTCTCTTCTGGGGTTAGTGCTTCGGGCGCTGAGTGAGACACCTTCTTGCCTGTTGTCTCACCTTGAGGTGGTCAGAAGACCAGCCTGAAGTTCGGTTTTCTGACCTTTTTTGGTAAACAGATCATCTCTGTGGAGATGCAGAGGGTGACGCAAGGAACCAACAGAGGGAGTCTCCAGACTCTCCCAACTGCCCCTGCTCTTTGTGAGCGTCCAGCAAGGTCCCCATTCTAACCCATGTTCATCATCCGGCCACCGGTGACACCCCCAGGACCTCGGTTTAAGCTGCTTTTACGAGCGGAGCTTATTGTATTATATAACCATGGCGTTGCGTGCATTACCTGAAGCCCGGCATCTTCAGTGGGCTCTGCTCTTAGTTGTGATGGTTTTTAACTTTGTGACTCTTGAGTCTGCTAGGTACACAATCCTGTCACAGGCATATAAAGACCACTGTGTCTTCTTTACTTTTGTCGTTTCTAAAACTTCGAGAGCGTAGTGGCAGCCCCCGTTTCTGATTTTATTGAAAACGACTTTAGCTCTTTGCCCTTAAAGCATGACATTGTCTGTTTGGTGTAAGATATAGTCCTGTAATACTTAGTTACTTTAAGAGGTTTCATTTTTCCCATGAGAATGATCGTGGAACTTTATGAAATGCCTCTTCAACATCTATCGATATTTTCTCTGCTTTTATCTTTCAATTTGAAGT
>NW_011888985.1:1118750-1121199 GCF_000151845.1 Pteropus vampyrus | reverse complement strand
TCTGCTCTTAGTTGTGATGGTTTTTAACTTTGTGACTCTTGAGTCTGCTAGGTACACAATCCTGTCACAGGCATATAAAGACCACTGTGTCTTCTTTACTTTTGTCGTTTCTAAAACTTCGAGAGCGTAGTGGCAGCCCCCGTTTCTGATTTTATTGAAAACGACTTTAGCTCTTTGCCCTTAAAGCATGACATTGTCTGTTTGGTGTAAGATATAGTCCTGTAATACTTAGTTACTTTAAGAGGTTTCATTTTTCCCATGAGAATGATCGTGGAACTTTATGAAATGCCTCTTCAACATCTATCGATATTTTCTCTGCTTTTATCTTTCAATTTGAAGTATGCATTAATAGATTTCTGACCATTATATATTACCCGTCTCCTCGAAATAAGCCTTCCTCGATGTACTGAAATATTGTAATATACCTATGAATTTATTTGCAAGCATTTTGTTTAGGATATTTGCAACTCTAAAAATAACGTTATCTTTGACAAAAGTGTTGTTATTAGAAAATAGATTATTTACATGAAAAGAATAGTATGGTTTTTCTATTTTTGTCTGGAAGAGTTTATGAATTATGTAAAGTCTCTTTTCCTTGAAAGTTTTAATGAATTCCTCAGTGAAATCTTTTGAGTCTGGAATTTGGGGAGAAAGCAATGCTCTTTAAAATTTTCTATTGTTTGATTTTGTTTGAAATGTTTTTCATCATTATAAATCTATTCATGCTTCCTTCGGATAAAAGTTTTTCATTTAATAACGCGGGTAGGAAAGGAGCGTATCTTTACTGACAGTTTAAAGTTCGTTGGCATATTATTATGCCCAGTCTTCTTGTGTAGTTTAATATCCATATTTTTTAAATTCTCGTTTTCATGTATCATTTTTTTAATGCTATTCACCAAATTTCTCCAAGGAACCCTCCAAGAACCAGCTTTGAGTTTTTATTTGTCAATTCTCTTTTATGCTCTTTATCTTTTTCGTATTTAGAAATAAATGAGTGGAAATATTCTTGCTGTAAAGAACTCAGGAGTGTTGAGAACGGGAAGGGGCATGCTCCCACTTTCTCAGTCCTGGTCTCTTTTTTCTCCAAGGGTGATCATCGCCAGGAGGTGGGGGTGCCCACTCCTTCCTCCTCCCTAGGCATTTCTGGCCACACATCTGTACCTATGCACAGGTGACGTACCCTAACACAAATGGTTCACACCATAGAATTTGCTCTGACTTGCTATTTTCAGTCAACAATACATTTCGAGATTTATTAAGCTATGTGTCCATTTCTGTTCTAGGATCTTGGGGTGCATACGTGATCAAAGCAAAGCTAGCTCTGTGCTCTCATGGAGCTTACACTCATGTGTCCTTCCACACCAGAGGTTGTGTCACCTAATTCTTTTTAATGGCTGCGTAATCGAGTTAGGGTTACCCCTGTGATGACATCTAGACTTCCCACAAGGTTTTTATTATTATAGGCAGCAGTGGCTATTCCAGAATATACACCTCTGTCCCGGAGCAAATGTTTCTGGAAGATGGTTTCTTTCTAAGAAACAAATTTGTTGGGTAAAGCGTCAGCATACTGTAGGTTTTGATAAAGACTCACAAATTGTTATTTAGGGGAAGAATTTTTCTTTTAATTTCCAATTTCCAAATGGTTAGGATATTGTTTAAAATGTCACTGATTATTTACTTTAATGCCCTGGGGCGGAGAACTCTGCTTTTCTCTGTCCATTTGTCTCTTTGTCAAAGCTGCGTCTCAGGTCCTGGGGGCGTGGTTGTACCAGGTGAGAATTAGGCTATTGGTTCTCCACGAGATTCCCTCCTGTGCCCGCAGGCGGGAGGAGCTAAGTTTCCAGATGCTTCCAGTAGCCTCTCGGGCTGCTGGGGACCTGTCCCCCGAGGGGGGGATCACGCTTCTCCCCACCAGCAATGCTCTTCTTCCCGTCACATGACAGGGTCTGCTCCGCCCTGGCGGTGACGACATGTCGCGTTGGGGGCGAGGTCCAGCGCTGTGGGCAGCCTTCCTTGCCACGCGCGCTCCATTTTCATTCCCTGCTGGAAACTCCACCCAGGTCAACGGCTTGGCCCAAGTCTCAGCCAAATCACATCTCTCCACAGCCTGTCTGGACCAAAGAAGGGTGGAGAGCCACGCTGGGTCCCTCTCCTGTTCACCCGTGGGACCTCGGAGACCCCACAAGCCGCCACCGTTGGCGTCTGTCTGGGGACGTGCAGACAACCGCGGTTCCTTTTGTTTTATTATTGCTCTTTGTTTGCTTTCTCGATACAGAAAACGTCAAGATATCTCCTCTCCCCAGAATCTAATAAATAGATTTCTGTTTCTCTTTAAAGCTTTACCACATAGAATCTTCTGGTATTTCTTGAAACCGTTGCGTGGGTTTTCACTGAGTTGTGCTTTCTTTCGGTGATTGTAAAGTAGTCATCTGTAAATGCCACATGATGA
>NW_011888985.1:1112414-1118700 GCF_000151845.1 Pteropus vampyrus | reverse complement strand
TTCTGGTATTTCTTGAAACCGTTGCGTGGGTTTTCACTGAGTTGTGCTTTCTTTCGGTGATTGTAAAGTAGTCATCTGTAAATGCCACATGATGACTTCACATTCTGCTACTGATGTCAAGATCATCTATGTGATCTCTTGCGAACTTACTGTGATTTATTGATGGCTTTCATTGTGTGTGATTCTTTTCAAAATGTATTTCGTGTTTAAGCTGTCGGATGCTGCCTTGTCTGGTACACAAAAGCTCATTTAATAGTGAATCTTGAGATCTCTGGGGTCAGATCGCTTGAATTTAAATCCTGAGGTCACCCCTTACTACTAAGATCTTGATTTAATTCAACATTTGATACATTTTTGCCGAATGCCTGCTATGTGTCATGCGTTGTTCTAGGTACTGAGATTAGACCAATCAATGGAACATACAAGGGCCCTACTTCATAGGGCTTACACTGGGGGAAGAAGATGAACTTCAAGAAGGAGATCACAGAAAACAGCAAAGCTCTGGTAGGTAGGATGGTGACAAATGACATATGAAAGAGGGTAAAGAAGGTGGGGGCGTGGGGGTTGCAAATTTATGTGGGGCGGTCAGCGTGATACTCGAGCAAAGGTCTGAAGGAAGTGAGACCATCACACCGTGTGGGTAGCTTGGGAGGCGTGTCCCAGGCAAAGGGAATGTTAGATGCAAAGCCGCCATTATCCTAAACTCCACGGAAAACAAGGGAGGGAAAGTCAGAAGATAAACATGACCGGATTGGCATTTATTTAAAAGATCGAATTGTTTGGTAGCTTGAGATAAATGAGAAGATCTGAAAAGCCATCTGGGAGGCAATCACAGTGATTTTGATTTTGGTGAAAGAGGAACCAGGGATGCGGCTGCGGAGGGAGAAATGTGGAAAGGTTTGGGTGTGCCCTAGAGATCCACGTGACTCGGTGTGACTCTGCAGTGGGCAGCGTCCCGAGGAAGAAGAAGCTGGAAAGGTGACACCCCCTCACCATAGGCATTTGGTCTGAGAAGCTGGGTGATAAAGCCCCCATTGGAAAAGGACACTTCAAGAACAATCCAGAACCCCCGTGATGATGGCTGGTGAGCTTCTAGGTCCCCCGGCCGGGGGAGGTGACTTCACTCACATCTCATCTCAGTGTGACAAGGGAGACGTGATCGAGCACCTTGGCTCATTTTCTGCTTCCTGCAAAATTCAGAGCTGGGGCAAGACCTCTTCCCCCGCTGCGGAGTGTGACAGTCCCAGTTATGCCGAGCTGGGGACAGCTGAGGCCAAAACCAAACAAGGAGGGGCGTTTGACGGGAATGCCTCTCACTCTCTCTCTTTACAAACAGGTGCCGAATTTACTTTGTCCTAAGACTTAATTGCAGGGCTGGTGAAAAGATGACTCACTGTAAAAAAAAAAAAAAAAAAAAAAAAAGAATGCTTTTCGGTTTATGGTTCTGAATGTTTTTTCTTCATCAGCATCGTCAGGAAACGGAAGGACAAGGCTCCTGACAAACAGGAAGCGGGAGCAGAGCGCCTTGCTCTGTTTGGATGCTCTGTTTGGATGCTCGGGTCGGGTTCGCAGACGGAGCGGGGCGGAGTCAGCGGCTCTGCAGGAGCGAGAGAGAGGAGCTCGAAGCTTCTGGTCTCCCCTGGTCTCCCCTGGGTGTTGGGAGAGGAAAGGAGAATGGTGTGAAGTGGGTCCCCCGGAGCCACATGCCCATGTCACGCGGAGCATGCGCAGCACCCGCAAGCTCAGACAGCGAGTTCTTGGAGGGAGGGTCTCATTTCAAGACCCGCCGACACCCCGAAGGCCGAGATGGCCTGGAGTCAGGGAGGACCTCGAAACTCTCCCCAAATGCCTAGGTTTGAATGCCAGTTCTGTGTGATTCTCGATTTTTCACCCAAAACTCTGGGAAAATTCCCCATGCCATGAAATTTCAGTGGTAGCCGACACGGTAACCCCACTCTGCGCGGACCACCGAATTACATCATGAGCCCACGGCTCTCTCCCGACGCCCTCGCCCACCGTGCTCCTCATCCATCCATTCGTTCCTTCTTTTCTCCCGTCTTTTTACTTTCTCCTTCTGTCCCATTTCTTCGGTAGTAAGACGTCTCGTCTGTCCCGAGTAGTAGAAGATCGCGTTGGGGAAGAACAGGCCCCGCCCGGAACCGCGTGGGCAGCGGCGACTTCGGAGGTGACTCCCCCCAGCCCTCCCGCGTCGCGTGCGGAAGCCGAGCTCGGAGGCGCGGTGGCCGCGCAGGCTTCTTGCTGTTGCTGCTGTTTGTTTGATTTTGTACCGCGATGTGAGCCACTGAAATAGTCTCTGCTGTTTTTAACAGCTCATTCTTCCACCGCGATTTTTCGCAGAAATATTTCCTCTACGAACATCTGCTACTGTCTGGAACATGTCCTCCCCCCCACCCCCATCCCACCCCACCCCAGTACTTGACTTTGCACTTCCTATAGCTGACAGATAAGCGTCTCACAGATTCTGTGACACAGCTCGATCTTCCTGAACAAATATCAGATATGCTTATGGCTGGAATCACGTCAATCTGGATACGAAATGTGCCAGCCGTCCTCCTTGCCAACAGACTTCTTAATTACGCTGCCTTAATGATGCTGATGTTGCAAGAAATACTGTTTATCGTGGCTTTAGAAATAAAAACGATATCACTAGGTGACTTCTGTGGCTTTTCCTTGTTAGGCTGTCTTGTGCAAATTTGAGAGATTAATTGCGAGCATTGTGAACCCTGCTAGACCCAATGTCCTATGTCATTTCCCTACCATCTCCCGGTCCCCCTACCTCCGAACTCAGCTCTGGGAGCCTCCACTGCGCATGTCCCTCCGACTGAGTTAATTAGTTCTAGCGTAAGGTTCCTGTGTTAAACTAGGAGTATGGAGATGTATTTGAGAAGTTTCATTTCAAGCATTCAGAGTGTGGCAAAGGTGTTTTCAGTGTTTCTCTCTCGAAACCTCTGTATTTCCTCTGTTTAAAACCTCTACAGCTAGCATATAAACATGGCTGTATCTGAGACTTACATTTATATTTGCGGGCTTGGTGATCGTATCATCCTTTTGAAAAACAATATGACTCTCTCTCTCTCTCTTTCTTTTTTCCTCTCTAAAAAAGGCTCAATTTGAGATCTGATAATCTTGTTCCAAAAAATGAATTCTAAAGAAAAGTTTCAACCAAAAAATTACTATATGCACAAAAACATTCCTGGGGAGTTTTTTTGGTATTTTTTGTTTTGGGGGTTTTTTTTGATAACAATAAAAAATAATAGCATCTAAATATTGCTGTGTACAATTGCTGCCACAAGGAACACCCAGATCATGGCTCTTACCAATATCCCACTTTGTTTCGTGTGTGACACACCCTTTGCCACCACGAATGAAGCAATGGTGTTTTCCCCTGGGAATCAGACCAGTCATTGGGCACAGGGTTATCGCGTGATGATTAATCAATGACCAACCACATTCACATTATATACCATTATGCACTTTGACTCCCAGCAGATCTGGAAGTCCATGCCCATCACCCATTCGTCCCCTCTGGGGACAGGACATGAGGTCTTTTGCTCTGCACCGAGGGTGTGGTCCATCTCTGCTCCTGGCTGCTTGGGGCCTGCATGCTCCAGCTCATAATGAACACACAAGCCTGGCACAGTTGGTCTCTGTTGTAAGTGCAACTGGTCTCAGAGGAGAGCGAGCACATGGCTTCCTGGGCTGGCCTCGCATGGAGCAGATCCATCACCCACAGAGACAGAAGAAAAGCAAACACAATCTTTCAAACACAACCCAGGCAAGCCGCAGCCTTCTCTCTCTCCGCCCCCTGCCCCCGTTTACTGCCCCCTTCCTCGCTTTCTCTAAGGGGTGTCAGATATGAGGGTAAAAAGTTGGGAGGTGGGGGAGACCAAAGTTTCCAACAGTGGCCAACATCCCTTCTTCCTATATATCCAGTGGATCGAGGGAATGCTGCGAAATCACGAAAGCAATAGAATAATGGCCCAGTAAGTGAAATACTATGCGACTCTGAAAAGTGATAATTCCATAGACGCTAACAACATAGGAACGGTTTTGATATAACATTAACATCAGGTGATAAAAGCAGAATGCAGAGTTGAGCGTGCACTGTGTTTGCTGCTATCAAAAAATAAAAGATAGTGCATTTTTTGGTGATATTATGATTTTTTATTTTCTCATGATGGGATTCAGGATGCGCTACCCCAAAATATGGCTCCTTGGCATATTGATATTTGAAACAGAAGGAATTTGAGAAACCACAGGCACGAGAAAGACTCTATGACCTTACCCTGAAGAGGATTACGGGACCTTCCTGAGAGATGGCCCGTACCCCCAGATGGAAGGCGTCCGCTTACCCCCAGGCCGAGGGACCCCGAGGCTCCACACAAACTGGCCTCTCTCGTGCCCCGCTTGGCCTCCCCTGGCCCATTCCCTCCACCCCAACGCATCTGCCCACTGTTCACCAACCCGAGCCTGAAACCCCTCAGTCTAACTGCTTCTTCGGGTCGCTTCCTTGTGAAGGCCCCCATATCACACATCGCTTATGTTAAACATATACGCATGATTTTCTCCTGTTTATCCATCTTCATCAGTTTAATTTTTAAACCCACCCAGGGACCCTAACAGGGTTGGGGAAAACATTTTCCTCCCCTACACTGTAAATCAATAAATCTATAAATCAAAGAAAACACCTTGACACCCTCTGACTCCAGACGGGAGAAAGTCATACCGTGCTTAAGAATAACTCCAGCACAATAACCAGACGCAGTGTGTAGACCTCCTGGGGAAACTGATTTGAGCAAACCGGCAATAAGAAAGACTTTCGACAAGACTGAGGACATTCGATTATGGACTGGGTGTAAGTCGATATTAAAAATGACGGTTAATTTTTAAAGGGTGATAAAAGCATGGTGGTTATGCAAAAAAAGAAAAAAGAAAAAAGTCACCTGTTAAAGATCCATTTACATAGAAACCATGATGTTTGAGATTTGCTTTAAAAGTTTATAAAAATGTGGATTCGAGCATCATGAGACAAAAATCAGAAAAATTAAGACAAAATTAAGAAAAATGATGAGTGTTGAACTTGAAGCTAGTAAATGAGCACATGGAAGTTTATTATACTTTTCAACTTTGGGGTATGTTTAAAACGTACATAATAAAAAGGGGAAAAAAAGCAATAACTCCAGCTGGCTAAAGTTATGGATATGAAAATAAGTCAACATCAGAATAATCTTGGGGTTCAAAGCGTTAAATCTGAAAATTCAAAATTCTGTTGATACTGAAAAATGAGATTTACTGAATTTTCTCCTCTGTTAGCATTACCGTTCGTGCTGTTGATTCATATGTTTCAATGCTAGGGACATGTTTTCGTGTTTGTACTGGGACATATTAAACCTTATTTTTTACTATCTTTAATTTCTTTTTATAAATCAACTTGTTTTTCACTTGTTGCTTTTTAACTGTTTGATCAATACATAAAGCTAAATAATCTAAATACGACTTCGTTCTTGATGGTATAAGAAGTAATCATAACGTAAAATGGGAGAATTGAGGATTTAAAAATTCGGAGATTATTCCTGGAAACAGAGAATAGATTGGCAGGTACCAGGGGCAGAACGATGGGCAGAGGTCAAAGGGGACAAACTTCCAGTTATAAGACGAATGAGTTCTGGGGATGTAATGTACCGCATGGCAACTATAGTTACATACCAACATCGTATTGTATACAAAGTTGCTGAGAGTAAATCTTAAAATTTCTTATCACACTCAAACACAACATAGTATCTATGTGAGATGACAGGTGCTAACTACCCTTATTGAGCTAATCATTTTGTAACATATATGGGTATCATATTACGTTGTACACTTTTAACTTACACAATATTCTATGTCGACTGTTTCTTAATAAACCTGGGGGAAAAATTTAGAGATTATGCAAAACGAACAGAGAAAGCTGATGTTTCCAGATAACTTTGAGAAAGTAGCTTAGAGAAAGGCATCACTATATTTGTTTCCGAGTTTCCTGGTAACCAAGGCCAGAAGAAAAACAGATTTTACTCAATAGTTGAAAACGAAATCAGACAACTTCATCTCTGTTTGAAATGAAACTACGCTTATGACGAAATACAGTATATCTCTAAAGATTATTCTTGGATATTGAGTAATACTAAAAGACATTTTCAGTTGTTGTTTTATATAAGACATGGAGATAAATGGAAGCTTCCTGAATTAATTTTCTAGGAAGTTTGAAAATACATTGTTAATTTTA